>NC_026001.2:6068740-6163548 GCF_000442705.2 Elaeis guineensis
CTAATAGTTTCTTCAAACTTTTCAACTCTTTTAGGAGTTATAGTCTAATATGCTACACTATCCCTTATATTCTCAAGACTATTTTTTATCACATCCAAACCATCTTTGACAATCAAATTTAAAATATAAACACAACAACGCATGTGTAACATGGAACCAGATTGCAACAAGTAATCAGTTTGTAATTTATCTTTCACAATATCAATCAAAGCATCATTCGTTGAATAGTTATCCAAAATAATAATTGATAATTTTGTATCCATATTTCAATCCAATAAATAAACAACCAATACTTTAGCAAGAATATCACTAGTATGCAGATAAGGCACATAGATAAATCTATTAAAAATTTAATAATTCATAATCAAAAAATAATCACATAAGTATAAAATATTATAAAATGGCACTAAAAAAATATTAAAGAGTTCGGTACCTCAAAAGTTGGCTTTGTAAAGTCCATAAGTTATCAATAAAATATGCTGTGACGGTTATAAATTCCTTCTTTTGGGTTGAAGCTATCTATATGTCTGTTGTTATGGCAACTCTACTACCATTATTTTCTAAGATCTTCGTCATCTTGTTTCTTTTAAAGTCATAGATCTTAAAAATATTATTTTTTATAGTGTTGCGAGATGGACACTTGAAAAGTGGTTGAAGTGTATTAAAATTTTTTTTAAACAGATCATGATCTACCATCGAAAGAGAATATTCATGTACTATGATAATAGAAATCAAGTCTCTCCTTGCATTTGCTTCATCAAAAGCATGATTAACTATATCTCCTTTAACATTCGTATTTAACAGTATTTGTCTTATGTCCTTTGCGCTTCTTTTCGGACAAGATTTTATGTGTTGATATAAATGATTTGTTCCATGCTTCGAAGACTTCCTAAGTAACTTGTGACAATAATTGCATTTTGCTTTATCCATTCTATTAATTTTTTTCTTTGTAAAGTAATTCCAAACCTCCATGCTTTATAGTTGAGTCATGTGCATCTGCTACAGAAATCGGTTCAGATGAAGTACTCACGGCATTCGGTGTAGATGTAGGAGTTGTACTAAAAGTGAAAGTTTCTTGTGGTATTGAAGGATTAGATCCTTCCTCTACTCCTTGAGAAGAATCTCCATTTTTGGGATCATGAGAGCTAAATATTTCTTCCGATGTCATTAATAAATTGCCATGAGAAAATTATGCACAAAATATAAATAAGCAACTATTTCATAAATTTATAATATTTTATATACCTATACAGCTTCAGAGATATGCAGATAGTAAAAGATTATAATATAATTTTTTAATATTAATTCAGGATAACAAATGAATAGTAGGATTGGTAATGTCTATGGAGTACTTATCAATGGAACAGAGGACTGGTAACTTTAATAATTTTTATTTCTCTTTCAAATTATCATATGTGATGTATAGCAATCACAGTAGGAACAAAGTAAAATAAAATCTGAGAGCACCTCCTTCGTCCCAAGTTTTTTTCATCTTTTTGGTTTCCTAATGTTTTCAAGCAAGGGCGACGGGACTGGACCTGAGGTGGTGAGTAAGGGTGGCACAGCTACAGGGCTTCACATGAGACGATGAGTAGAGGCAGCAGAGTGGCGGTGAGCAAGCCTATAGGGTTGGACGTAAGGCGAGCAAGCATGGTGGGGCTGGACACGAGGCGAGCAGGGGCGGCGGGGTTGGACGGAGGTGGTGAGCAGGGGCAGCGTACCTGCAGGGCTTCATGTGAGGCGGTAGAGTGGCGACAAGCAGGGCCTGTGGCGCTTGATGCGAGGTAAGTAAGGACGGTAGGACTAGATGCGAGGTGGTGAGGGCGTGGCTATGGGGCTTCACGCGAGGTGGCGAGCAAGGGCGGCGACTGTGAGCAAGTCACGAGGTGACGAACAGGCTTCAGGCTTGATGCGAGGCGAGCAAGGGATGACTGGACGGTGCGGAGGCATGGCTGGATGGCAAGGCAGCACGACGAGACAGGCACGATGATGCGGCAAACAAGATTCCAATCTCCAGATTCAGAAGGGAGAAGAAAATTAAAGAATAGTGTTAGGGATTTAGGTTTAGGGTTACTGCTGTGGTTACTGGTTAGGATATTTTAATATATTATAATATATTTTATCAAAAAATATATATTATAATTATTAATTTAGAGTTTAGATATTATAATTAATAATTTTGAGTTTATTCTAATTAAATTTAGATATTAGAATACTAATAGATAATATAATTTTGAGTTTATTTTCAATTGAGTTTGTACAATAGACATTAATTGGTTAATGGTTTGCTTGCTAAACTTATTTTATAAAATTACTATAATTTAACGTAATACTTTACACTTATTATACACTTATATTATAAAAATAAATACTATAGTTTATATAATACTTATAATTGAAATTACTATAGTTTATATCATACTTATTATATACTTATCTGATAACAATATCAAATACACTCATTATATACCTATATGAGTCATTTATTACTTTGAAATTCACTATATTAAAATTACTATAATTTATGTAACACTTATATAATAACAATATTGGATACACTTATGTTACTTACTTATTATATTGAAATTTACTATATTAAAATTACTATAGTTTATGTAATACTTATTATACACTTATGTAATTAAAATATTGAATATATATATACACTTATAAGTCCTATATAAGTTATTTATTATACATTTAGCTGCAATATATGATGAAAATATTTTACTTTTATTTTTTTACTTTAAAACTAAAGCTACTAATTATTTTTATTATAAAATATATGTTAATAATTATATAGTGTAGAAATAGTTATTTATTAAATTCAATTGCTTTATTGGCTTGGTTGATATATACTTGATGTATTTTTTTTATTTTAAACTTAATTTTTATGGGATGAATTAAAGATGAATCACTATCATAGGATGAATTGAAATTATCTATTTGAAGACAAAACCATAATGAAGAAAAAAAAATAGTATTATTATAATTATTGATATTTTGAACAAATTTATATTTCTCACTTTATAGAGATGGAAGGATATTATTTTTAAATAAAACAAGACTACTTCTATTAGAACTTATTCAAAAGGACAAAGAATTCAAAATTATAATATTTTTAAGATATAAAAAGATTAATTATTTATTCTATAATAAAAAATATTTAGTGAAAAAAAGCTTGAGATACTAAAAGATAATGAGAATGAAGAAAAAAATATACAAATATAATTCAATAATTGATGAAACTAATATAATTATCACATTAACTATAAATTGAATACATATATATATATATATATATATATATATATATATATATATATATTTATATTTATATTTATATTTATATTCAGGTATGGGTTCGGATATTATCTATATCCGTAGGTTCGGATCGGGTTCAAATTTGGACTCGGATTCAGATTTGGGTAGAAAATAGTACTACTTATATCCTATTCATATCTGTACTATAGTTTTTGGATTTTATCCAAACTCAGTCAAATCTTATTTTTCGAATTTGATCGGATTTGAATAGGGTGCGTATCCATTAAATCGGATTAATTTTGCCATCTCTAATAGTCAGGTATCCTAACCTATCACAAGACTAAGATGCAGCTAACCAAATGGATGTTTCTAATTTATTTGATAAAATTAATATGGATGCAAACAGAAAGCCAATATCTTTGGCAAACTGTACATATCTGCATAAGAAAATTGGTTACCGGAAAAACCGAAAAGCCGTTCTATTGGCAAAAATTTGGTCATCTGTATCTGACTTATAGCGGCGATGATAAGCCCACTAATCTAAAATCCTCCATTCCCCTTTTTAACAGGAGACTTCAATCTCATCTTGCTGTCGATCAGAAGTCTAGTCGATTGAGATACTATTTATTGATATTCAAATTTGAGATGCATAATGATATATTTATGTTGTCTTCAGTACAATCATATTTTGAAAATAAATAAAATTATTTGGTAGGGTCCTACAAGAGTAGTTTTATCAAGAGGGAGGGCTATTTGAGAACATAAAATATTTTTTAAGAAGGTTATTACAAGAATAGTTAAAATTTTTAAAATACTATAAGCATATTATGGTATATGAACATTTGGTTAATAATGAAAATTTTATACGTTTATCCCCACACTTATATATAGTTTTCAGAACTGACCAAATTGCAAATCATCTTGATAAATTGGGGTCTATTTCTGGATACTTTATTTGTTGCATATGTGTCTCTCTCTGTATATATAAATTAGTTTTAAATCCGTACGTTGCATGCAGATTTCAAAATTAATTTTTTATCAAAAAATTATCTATAAATAAAAAAATATCATCCATCTAGGATATTAGTGTTGATTCATATTTTTTACTACACATGAATGGACTTCATATTTTAATCATATCATTTAATTTACATAAATAAAATTTAATATATTTTTTTAATAATATAATATTTAAATTTAATATTTTTTATTAAAAATTAAAAATTATTTGAAAAAAGAGTTTGAATACGTGACCAATGTTAATTTTTTCTGAATGATATTTATAGATAAGAAATGATTGCTTAGATAAATTATTTCAATTATTCATAAATTTTTCTCATTATATATATATATATATATATATATATATATATATATATATATATATATATGACGGCGACGATCAGGTGATGGGCGATGCCATTACCTTAAACTATGGACATATTGTGGGCCCACCCTAATAATTCCAAATCGAATCCACTGGGCTGGGCTTCGTCTTGCTCCATTTTGGTTTCTTCTACCCGTAACGGGCTTGGACTTGGGCTGATCCACGAACTTCAGAATCAGCCGCCAATTTCGGCTGGCAAGCTACAAATGGAAACCAATCACAATTCGCCACGCAGTTACTTCAGTTTAACTTAGTCTTTTCCTGGGGAGAAGGCTACGCTATCGCAACAAGGCCAAAGAAAAGCAAGACCAAAAAAAAAAAAAAAAAAATGGAGCTGTTTTCCAATTCTACGTTCTCTTGGATTCTATTCACGCAACGACCAAACCCAAGATTCTAGATTGAGACCCAGCTCGGAGAATTGATGAGATTTAGAGGCGGCTGGCGGATCCAATCTGCCTGAAGAACTTCGGATTCCGGTGGAATTTGGAGTGTTTTGTCGAAATTTTGATCCGTGTTTCTGCCGCTTCTTGGAGAGATTGGGGTTTGGTGCGAGTTGGATTGGGGGCGGATTCCGGATGGTTTCAAACGAGGTTTTTGATATGAGAGATCGGTCAGGCGGCTGATTTCAGGTGCGAAAGCCGGAATATTTTTTGGTAAATTCTGTGCCTTTCTTTGCTGGAATTAGGGTTTTGGGAAGCGATCTAGGGTTCTGATTCGAGTTCAAAGAAGTTAGTGCCCTCTTTTCCCTTCAAGATTAGGATTTTTAGCTGGACTGCAAGCTGATAGATTTGAGGTTTGAGGTTCTTGTTGGGGTTTTGCCTGTTGATCTCTCTCCTTTCCAAAATAGTACCAAAAACTTGAGGGCTTCGAAGGAGACAGCTGAGGTCAAGAAGAATGCAGCCCAGGTATCGAAACCCAGGGGACGGGGTTCGGCCAGGTGGTCCGGCGGGGCTCGGAGTGGCCTCCGGCCGGATTTCGCCCTTCGGCCGGAATCATGGTCGTGGCGGCTTCAGCCGGGGCAACCTGAAGCCCTATAACGCTTCCCGCAAGTTCGACATCTTCATGGAAGCCGGGCGGCTTGCGGCCGAGTACTTGGTCTCCAAGGGCGTGCTGCACCCGAGCATGCTTCCTGGGAGCTGGCCAAATGGGAATTTTCAGGAATTCAAAGGGCAGGGCAGAGAAAACCCCGTTCCACCCCAGTTTTCTGATGGCAGGCCTTCGGCCCTCACTCGGCTTGGGAACTCAGTCCCTGATGTTGGCCATGGCCGCAGGAGGTTTAATGATGACTATGATCGAATGGGGTCAAGAAAGAGGGGAAGGAAAAAAATGGGTTATTATAATAGAGGTTATGGTCCAGATTGGGGTAGAGAGAGGGGAAGGAATGGGCCGTGGATGGAGAGAGGTAGAGGGTATTCTGATAATGTGGAAGATGAGGAGGATTTTGCTCCTGGGTATCGTAGAGAACGGCGCAGTGGGTATGATGAAGTTGGAAGCAGTGTCTCGAGGGTTGCTGGAGATGAGCCACCATCAAAAAGTGAAGTTGTGGGTGAATCTGGATCAGAGCTCGATGATGCTGGATCAAAGGCGAGTTCTTCCAGCACTAGGAAAGATGTGCTGCCAGAGGGGGAATATGTGGATATGAACAAAGGGATGGATGATGTGAAGGTCTCAAACTCAGAAAGTGGAGAAGTTAAGAGCAATGTGAGTGGTGAGTCGGAGGAGAAGACTGTGCTGGAGGAGAATGTGGCCGTGAATCCTTGTGGTGCCGAAGATGGCCCAGCGATCAAAGATGGAAGCAGCCTGTTAAAGTTATGTGGTTTTGCTAAAGTACCTACCAGACCCCGGTCATCACTGGCACATAAAAATCCAGTAGCTGATCAAGCTCCTAGTGCTGAGGGCAGTGACAAAGTTGAAGTTATTTCTGGAGGAGGGTCTGACATGGTTGTTGAAGAAGCTCCAATTGAGAGTTCCTCAAAGGATTCTCACCCAAGTCAAATAGACAGTCCGAAATGTGAAGCACATGCCGAATCTGGTGTTCCTGTTGTGCAATCCTCAAAAGAATCTGTAGATCCTGTTCCTGTAATGCAATCCTTGGAGGAATCAGTAGACCCTCAATGTGAAACCCTTCAAAGCCCTCCAGGTTTTGAAACAACCACAGTGATGATAGATGTGAAAAATGAAGATAGTTTTGTGCAACAAGTTCATGAGAAAGGGGAATCTGAATTACAAGTTAATTCATCTCCATCGAGCGCATCTCATGAAAATGAATTCTCTCAGCTGCATGATGTGAGAGTAGCACAATCTAGAACATTTACTGAGACGCCACCTCAGGATGAAGAAATGATTGAGGCAGCTGATCAAGTGAAACCAGATGGTGGTACCTTAGTTCCGAAAGTTGAAGCTGAATCTATTGTCAAGTTAGAAGAAGAAAAGAATAATCAACCCACTTCATTTAAAATCTGTGACCTTAACCTTATGGAATGTCCTGAGATAACCGAGATTCCTGATGATCCTGTTCTGGGCCAAAGTTATACTTCTGCACCTGCACTGGAAACTGAGAAGCAACTTCCCGTAAATTTTGGCCTGTCAATAGGTAGCAATGCAAATGATGCATATGACTACAACCCAGTTTCGGGTGTTGACAAAGTCATTCCAGTAATTGATTTGGAAGCTGATTCCCCAGTTCAAGCCAATGCTTGTGATTCTTCAAAACCTAAGTGAGCTTCTTTAACATGAAAAAGAACCTTTATATGTCCTTGCTAGTTCATTTCTGAAGTTTTCAGACGTTATAGATGAACTCATGGAAAACTAATTTCATAAAAAAGGGGCCCGTTTGGGTTTTCATGTGCTGCAAAACTCACAGCATTGCTTCAAATTACTTATATGATTTGGTAGACTAGCTCTTACGAATGCATACATCACTAAACCATAGTGTGCTTGTAAAACAGGAATGAGATGATATATCCAAGCCTGGAAAATGTTTTGAACCACCAGGCACATACAGATGTTCTCCCTGCCATTCAGGATGGCTATGGTCTTGGGATCCCTGAGTACCTTGGAGCTGATATATCACAGGCGGATCTTAATAATCTTCAGGCTGGAATTGGTCTTCATGGTGCAGAGGTACTATAAATGCACTAGTTATCATAGTTACTCTCAGAACTGAATGCTCCAGTTGCCTGTTAATGACCTTATCACGATTTGGACATCATAAGCATCGCAACTTTTTCCTACATACGTTGCCACTACAATATCAAAAAATACTAAATATTTCTTTTCGTTATCCTTCTTGTAGGGGTTTCCTGGAGTTGATGATTCAATATACGGATCACTTGGAGATATAGGTACAGTAATTGATGTTTGATTGCTGTTATGTGAGCCTTCTTTAAAAAAATGGCAGCTTTATTGACTGATATGATCTGTGAGGTCCATTTACTTCAAGCTTTGATAAAAGCTTAATTATAGCAAGGAACCAGAAGTCATAATTTCTGTATTGAGTGCATTTGCCATGTGTACATGCATGTAAGAAGAAGAATCCAGAAAGTAAATCCTCAGATTTATCCGAATCTTTATGAATATGAATAATTGTTGTATCAGATATAGACTTGCTAAAGAGTCGAAGGCAAAAACACAGAGTTGTGGTCCATGTTGACGTCAAAGGTTATTTTCCCATGCCTTTTCAAGAGGATTATTTCAACAGTCATCCTGAACCCAATCATTGCAGTCAAAAAAATAGGTCGAAGAAAAATTAAACAAGACATGTTATGAAGTGTCTTAACACTCTTCATATCACAATGAATAATTAGCAGTGTTTTAAAAAGTGACTGATATTTGGGCGGCCAAGAGACTGCACAACACATAAATATAGTATTTTTAAATATATAATAAATAAATAAAATATATTAAGTACAATTAAAATAATAATTATGATAATAATATTTTTTTGGATAGGAATATTAACATTAATAACAGGAACAACTAATAATTAGTGCTTACTATTTAGTATCTGTTGTGGTATAAAAAGAGCATCTTTAGTCTCACATTAGTTGTGAGTCAAGAGGGAGTATGGTTTATATGGATTGGAACCTTCTCTCTTTCACGAGATATCTTTTAAAAGGCAAAACTGTGAGGCTCCAAATGACTTTGAGACTCCAAATAATCAAGGCCTACTGAAGTCCATTAAAGCCCAAAGATGGTTATGAGCCAAATTGGACAATACCTCACGTACGTGGGAGCAGAGTTAATTCAACCATCCGAGCCATCCGATCTCTTGATTGTAACATTGGCGCCGTCTGTGAGAACGCCTCTTGTCCGCATGTACTCTCTCTTGACTGGGGGGCTATGTTGTGGTGTAAAGAGGTATCTTTAGTTCCACATTGGTTGTAAGTCAAAAGGAAATATGGCTTATATGGATTGGAACCTTCTCTCTCCTATGAGGTATTTTATGAGGTATTTTTTAAAGGACAAAATCGTGAGATTCCAAATGACCAAGGCCCACTGAAGCCCAAGGCTCACTGAAGCCCAAAAATGATTATAAGCCAAAGCGGACAATACCTCACATATATGGGAGCGGAATTAAACCAACCATCTAAGCCATCCGATCCCTTGACCGCAACCGTACCTAATTCTGATAGTGATAGTTATAACATCATTGAAACCCACATTTGACATGAACATTAGTTTGAACATGCGTCATTCACACTAGCCTAAAAGAGTGGGTCATATATTTGGCTCCATAATGCTAAGCTGGTCACATATGCAACATTGCAATGCTAAATGAGCCACTTAAGATGATGACATGGTACTAAGTTGGTTCTTTTCCCAGCATATAGATGGTATGACCACATATGGGGATCGTATATAGGCAAGACGGTGCTATCAGGGGACTGCATACACATATGCAGTCATATATGTGGCTTTATGCACCACATTTTAAGAATTGATGACTAGTACATCTATGGATTTTTGTAATTTTACTCTGATTTTATATTTAATTAGGATTTGGTTTGAACATATGAAACATGGATACTTCAAATCACACGTCATGCCCATATCGAATATATATTAGATACCAATACTCACTAGATAGTTCTCAGATACCTGTTTGGTATTTGTGTTAGATATCCTATGTTTCAAAATTTATAAAAAAAATGCTTCGGATACTTCCCGATGTGCTTGAGATACTTTCCCAATACCTCCAAAAATGAGGATGGCATTTTGCTTTTTTTTTAAAAAAAAAAACATTAACCTTTTAAGGTAAATGTCAATTTTGGATTCTATGATGTTAACAAAAAGTATATATTGGAGTTCATGGATTCATTTATGACCAAATAATGAGCTTGCGGAAGTTGATACTGACCAGGGGTGGAGCCCAAAATTTTTGTTAGGGGGCCAAAAATTATGATACATTTACACTGATGGATCATTCTTTAAGGAAATATTAAATATTTAGATTTATATCAAAATGTTAATGGATCGAGTATTTAAGCTTTCAGTGTAATTTCTTATGAGTAAGGTCTTATTGGAATAGGGAGATGCTCCTTAGATAAATTAAAAATGCTATGCTTCTTACATATGATCATGCGCGCGCGCGCGTGTGTGTATATAACTTGTTCTATGATCTTGTTCGACCATCATTTTTTTTAAAAAAGGCAATATATAAAATATGAGAAACCAGTTTGCATTTATGGATTGTTTAATATGGAAAGGAATTATGCTTGAATAGGCTTTCTAAAATATAGATAAAGTTTTGCATTGATGGGTTTCTGAAATATGGATAAGAGAAAATAAGGGGGGGAAGAATCATAGATTAGATATCTAGGGAGGCCAACTGTCCAAATTCCAAGTTATACAAACTTGGAGTCCACGGGAATAAGGGACACTTGCCCCACTCTTGGAAGCACAAATACTAAAAATTACATGCCATGTCCACATCATATCGATATCAGATAATGACACTTGTCGTTACTTCTCAGATACATGTTGATACTTATGTATCATATTTTTCAGAATTTTAGAAAACACATCGGATGTTTTCCAGATACTATTTGGATACTTCCCTAATACATCCAAAAATGAGGGAGAGGGTCAATTTTGTAGTATATTGACATTAATATTCAAATATAAAGTATGGATTATGGTCTGTGAAATAATGACAACGGTGAGCTTGAAGAAGTTAATGTTACAATATAAAGTATGGAATGTTATTTGGATGGTCTGCCGTGCTTCATTAATGCCATTTTTTTTATAGCAATACATATGCATTTGTATGTATTTATGCATGCATGTGTATATAAAATGAATAAATGCTTATATATGGATATATGTGTGCCATCTCGGTGTATCCATGTCATGTCATATCAATGTTCTTCATCCATGTCCATGCTTCATAGGCCCTACCTCAGCACCATGGCCCCTAATGCTAACATGTAAAATGTCTATGTTATTGTGATAACCTGCTATCCTTTTATAGATGCTTGCTTACATGCATACATATGTACAAATATGTTATATGTAGTTATGCATAATGTATAAAATGCATTATCGTTCTTGATGTACTCTAGCTCTATCATATTCTCTTTTTTTGAGATTTACAATATCAGCATATCTATCTCGTGTCATATATGTACCCCCTGTTCATGTCCATGTTTCATATGTTGGAACATACACAACTTTGTGCTGCCTGGTTTTTGTCCTGAACCTGATCTGAATCATAATTTGTATTCTTATTTGGCTAGACATGGATACAGATGTTGAGACAGTTGAGGAATGTCTGGTTCACTTTACAAGCTCTACCTAAAGATTGTAGATTTGTTTTTTCGGAAGTTTTGATTTTTATTCTGAATAGCATTTTGTGTGATTTGTAGGCTTTATGGAGGTCTGGGACCAGCCGCCTCAGGATTATGAGCCACCTCCAGATTATGAGAAGTTCTTTTGAGCCATTTCCCAAGTTGCAGCATTAGATGTAATACTGCCTGTTGTTCATCCTCCAGCAATTACCAATTTCTGGACCAAAGACATATAAAATATGGGAGAATAAATAATTTCTGGTTGCTGGAGTTGTTGTAGTAGTTTTTGTTTTCACTATTTAAGTGCCATATGATTACAAAAGCAGGGATCAATGCCTTCTTTTATGTCTAGTACATGAAGCTCCGTGTCATTAAATATAGCATTTTCCTTTTCTTTTTGATTGAAGTTTTTATTCCCCAAACAATTAATTTAACTTAGTATTTGCTGAATTAAAACTTGCTGGTATGTCCATTAAATATTGGATTGATGAAGATGCATTACATGCTTTTTCACTTATATCTTGTTTTTTGAATTTTCTTTCAACTTCAGCCGGTCTTTTATTTAATAAACGTCCCCACTTTATGTTGCACGAACACACCATGCACATAAACCACCATATGAGCATATCCAAATATACAGACTGAATAAAGGACCATGATAGGCTTAAGTATTGTTATTGAGTGCCAGATAATGGAGTTCTGTGCATCTGTGAGGGGAGGAGTTGATTGGTAGCTGTTCCTGATCTTAGCAAAGAAGTTCAGAACAAGAACAAGAACCGATTCTTGATTTTTAAACTAAGAGTTGGTGCTTGCTTTTCCAGTAGACCATGTGGATCCTGCACTGTTTATTTTGCTACAACTATTCTTTTTTTTTTTGGGAAGAAGAACCTTCTTCTATCATGTTTGCACACTTACTTTACATGTCATCCTAAAAGCACCAGGTTAGCTTACTAAAACCAAAGACAATGCTAGATGAATTTGTCTTGGATGACTAAATTCCCATGAAATTTCTGTTTTGCAATAAATATCTGTTTTGAGCAACCTACGTTGCAGAAATACATCTCACGTTCACTTACCAAATTGGATGGGCTCCCAGACTAGCTTGTGTTCTAGTAGTTTAACTCATGATTTTTAGCAGACAAATGTCTGATTCATATTTTGAAATGGCTAACAGGGCAAGACTTATATGGAATCTCTAGCCAAATCACATCGTCAAGTATTTCTTATTATTAAAAATATACTCCTATAAGTTTCTAGTTGGCTTTATTGTGATATCTGTATTCTGTAGAGATGGATCCCCCCTAATTTTCATTGTATTGGGCTCCCATTGAAAGTTGATATTTATTTTATTTCCCATGCTCCCTAAATCCAGTAATTTTCTTGGTTATAGTGAACTGTTGAATCTAAACTACAACTCGCTCTTTGTGACTTGAAGAATAGCACTGGGGCTACAGCAGATGTATATTTTTGCAATTACTGGAATGCAGCCTTTAGAAGCGTAGGAATCGTGAAGATCTTATTCCGACTCCTTTTCCTGTTCATTTCCTAGCTCCTAGATTCTACGATTTGACCCACATGTGTGAAAACTTCTATAATAAGCATCCTTGACAGTTATCACTATTACCTAGCAAGTCATATAATATTAGTGGTGTTGTTGGGGAAATGATTTTAATCCAAATCACCAAGCAACTGGACTCACCTAATTTCCTCTATGTTTCAACATATGCACATAATTACTACCTCTGGAAAGAATCTTTTTCAGATGCTATATATTATTCTCTTAACCAGAGATCCTTTCAGTAGCCATAGTTTCTTTTGCATCTGAGACTTTGTATTGCTGCCTTTTCCAAGACTGTTTCAGTAGTAGTTTTCCCATTCTTTG
Source organism: Elaeis guineensis (assembly GCF_000442705.2). NCBI lineage: Eukaryota > Viridiplantae > Streptophyta > Magnoliopsida > Arecales > Arecaceae > Elaeis > Elaeis guineensis. Next base: position 6,082,062 of record NC_026001.2, read on the forward strand.
TCTCTCATGAAGAGAATTGAAGCAGTGTTTTCAGCAGCTTGTGATCTAGACACGCTGTGCCTCATTGTGTCTGTCTCTGAACTGACAAATTCTAGGGGAAGCTTTAAGAAATGCTTTTAGCTATTTTATGATATGAAAAGATTTGTGTGAAATTCCTTATTAGCTTTTCTTCTAAGATGAGTTCCAAAAGTTCTCTTGTTAATGAGTTTGATATTGATTAGACTTATCTATAGTGGAATTGATGTCCTTTGGATTATAGCTTGAAAAGTTTTGAGAGGTGATGCTTTAGTGCTGACTTTAAGAAGGATGTGTTTTGATGTTTGGCACCAATGAGACCTGTTTATGTGTTCCTCATTGCCTTGTTGGTATCTTGGACATGAAAAGAAGGCATGTAGGAAGGATACCTTCTTGGAGCAAGGTGGTGAATATATCCTGGCCTGGCTGTTTGAGCAGCAAGAGAATTAGAGAAGCAGCAATGGTTCATGTGTAACTGATGATTTTGACAGTATTTATATATTTTACTTCAAATTCTTGAAGCTCTGCAAATGTTACGAACTGCATTTGATGAATAGATGATATATAATGCTGAAGTGGGGATAAATGGGATTGGTCTTTTGGGGATTTCCCTGTAACTTTTTTAGGAGTCAGTGGCATTATGCGTCTGCTAATGAGTTTGGTGTTGTTTAGATCTACTTTTTGATGTACATGTTGGAATGCCATGAGAAACCAGGAAATCCAGAGTTCAGTTCATCCAAAATATGACTCCACTTGTGGTCCCCAACTAATGAAGACATATATCATGCATGAATGGGGAATGGTAGAAGTTAATATTAATCAATTTAATCTGGTAGAGCAGTTTTTTTTCTAGAAAGAATTATTACATATATTTTGCTGCTAGTTCAAGAGAGGCATGCTATAAACAGTTCGACACGAATCTGAAAATTCTCCAATGCATCAAGTATCTGAATAAGTTGGTTTCGGAAAACCTTGATTACCGTTGTTTGGGTGGCTGGATGTATCCGCTGCCATTCTGATGGCAGATCGCAGATGACTCGTATCACATTCTTTCTGAGCTTAGCACCACTTGACTTTTTTGGACATGTTAGTGTGGCAATTTGTTAATGTTGCTAGTTGATTTGTAATATTTGCTTTGATTTGTGCTGCAGCTCTTATTCCAGTTATTGAGTAAATAAAGTTCAGAACTTATTCCTCATTAGTTCCAGTTGTAAAGTCGAACATTCCAATACATTATCCGATCATGACATCTACGACCACCGCATTAGCTTCCATTGACATTGGTGGTTCTGTAACAGCTTGGCTGTAGCACTGTAAATTCAACTGGCAAAACACACAAAAGCACATCTTCGCAGCTCCTTTGAAAATATTTCACCTTCATACAATAGCACAAACCAAATTGCATTTAGGTGAGTTATTTTTTTGGGTAATATCTATGTTTAGAAGAATAGGTGACAAAACCACAGGGAAGTGGATTTTTTTTATTTTAATTATTTTTTTATAATTTATTTAATCTAATTTTGAATCAAATACTGCTCAGCGGAGATCGGGACAAAACTCGTGAAGTGCTGGTAGGAGGGCGGTCAACCGCACCGTTGCGGAGCGCTATGTCCACCTGCAAGGCTTCAATGCACCGCTATCCGTATTTGATCAGATTCTCACCGATCACGTCCTTTCTAAATGAGGGAGAACGGTGGCCGCAGCACTAGTCCGTCTCTCCTCAGGAGCCCGAAAATAGGTTCTTCTGGGGTTGCCAGCATGAACCGAGCAATCCATATCAAAATGCGACATCGGCGACGTGCTAAAGTTAGATCAATCGGTCATAAACAGATGCTAAAAAATCAACTCCAACACGACTTAAACCAATGTTGGGTCTCATTAATTAGACCTCCTCCTCGACTATTTCTTTTGGTCCGGCCATGGGACTCATTAATTAGATCATCCCACCACGTTCAAAGCATAAGACATTCCACCAACCAATTCCAAATCTAAACTCAATCCAACGAACAAAGAAGGATCCAAGAAAGCAACAAAAATCTAGAGGTCACGGGGCGGGGCGGATCCGGACCCACACCCCCTGGCTGGGCAGCCCGCGTGAACCACGAACCAGAGATAGAACCCCGGCGGCGCCACCTCCGGCGAGGGCGGCGCCACCGCCTCCGCCTCGTACGCGAAGGGTCCCACCTGCGTCACCCTCCCCACCGGCAGTACCACCGCACGCTGGTTCATCCCCACCGCGTGCGTCGCGAATGCCGGCGCCATCGCCACCACCTCCACCGAGCCCGCCCCCGCCCACCCCACGGACGCCTCGAAACGCACCGCCACCACCTCCCCGTACCCCACCTCCGCCACCACCTCCCCGTACCCCACCTCCTCCGCCGGCGCCCCCACCGCCACCACCCGAGGCCTCGCCGCCGCCAGATACGGCGGGTGGAACGCCTCCAGGCTCAGCTCCGTCGGGTACTTCACGTTGGTGAAGTTGTACCGCACGTGTGGGTTACTCCCCCCTACCAACACTCGTCCGTATGGATCCAGGAGCGCGGTCGAGTGGTACAGCCGCGGTATGTTTGACCCGTTCAGCACCGTGAACCGGAGCTCGGCCGAGGCGCCCGGGCTGTAAAGAACCGGGTTCATGACCGGTTCGCGGGCAAGCTCCCACCCGGCGGTTCCGGCGGCGGCGCCGTTGACGATGAGGACGTCGCCGGTGGGGAGAAGGATCATGTCCCCCATGACCCGGGGCATCGGCATAGTCTCCATGTTCCAGGCCGGGTTCGGGTCGGCCGGGCCGATCCGGCCGCAGGTGGTGGCGGCGGGGAGGAAGTTGCCCCGGAGGGCGCTCTCGTAGGAGCCGCGGGGGGCGCCGCCGCAGATGAGGATCTCGGGCCGTGGGAGGGTGGTGCCGTCGGGGGGTAGGCGGAGGGGGAGGAGGACGGAGGAACCGGAGCTAGGGTAGTTGCGGGGGACGTCGTCGGGGATGGGCGGGAGGCGGTGGAGGACCTGGTGGCCGGCGACGTCGAGGATGACGGCGCGGGTGTTGGCGAAGACGAAGAGAGTGCCATCGGGAAGGAGGTGGAGGAACGGGTACAGGTTGTTCTCCGAGTTGCCGTCGCGAGTCTCCTCCAAGAATGGGAACGGAAAGATAGCTCCGCCGCCACCAGCGGATTCTTGGCGGGGGAAGAACTCGTAGGAGAACTGGCGGCGGCCGCCTACGATGAGGACGCGGCCGTCGGGGAGGAGCTGGTCGGAGGCGTACCAGCGACGGACTGTGAGGTAGGAGGGGAGCTCTTGCCAGTCGGCGGTGGGATCGCTGGAGACGGAATCAAAGAGGCGGATGGAGTGGTCGCCGTCGTTGAAGCCGCCGGACTGGAGGAGGGAGCCGTTTGGGAGGAGGGCGCCGGAGGAGCACCAGGTGTCGGAGAGGATGGTGAGGGGGCGGAGGGCGGTGGAGGGGAGGTCGAGGAGGACGGAATGGGCGGTGCAGTCGAGGGGGAGGCGAGGTCGGCGGGGTCGGAGCGGCAGCGACCAGCGGGGAGGGAGATGTTGGAGGGGCCAAAGTCGGTGCGGTCGAACATCACCACCTTGTTGCCGGGGAGCAGCTGCATGTGCATCGCCGAGATGCCGATGCTCGCATGGAGAAGCTGCCACTCCCCGCCGCCGCCGGGCGGCGCCACGACTCCCTCGACCAGAAGAAGAATTAAAGCCAGGAGAAAGGTGGCGGTGGCGTTTCTTGTTCTTGTTTTGGTTCTTCCTGTTCTTCCGTGAGTTGGAGTTGGGATGGGGTTCTCCATGGCTCCCATCTTCTTGGGGTGTTAATCTGGTGGTGGGTTTGAGGGGTTCTACAGGGTTTTTCTTGGGTTCTTGAGAGCGAGTAGATGGAAGGGAGATTAGAGGAGGAAAGTACACAAAAATGGAACGATTGCGTTGCATGGAGGGAAGGAAAGAAGGGCACACGTGACATGGGCCTCGTTCCTTAAAATTGTGATCATTGACGATTTTGACCGTGGGGTCAATTGGAAAGGTAGAATCATCAACGTTGGAGCAACAGAAGGAGAGAAAAGGAGAAAAGGGGTGGTTGGCAATTTGTATGGCCGTTGGGTTTTCCGGTCGAGTCCCGTGGTTAATTGGCTCCGCTTGGGTGCTGGTCCGCTCTGAGAAGTTTTTTCCTTGTAACTGCATTCATTGGCGCCCATGGGATGTGAGCAGTGTTTAAGGAGTTTGCTTACAGTCAAATCATATGGATGTCAGTATATTGCAGCATTTATATATTCCAGCATATGGTAAACTCTCAGCCTTGGACCTGATCCTATGAATGTTAAAAAATTAAATAAATAAAGACGTCTTGGTGCATTACACAGTCCTACCTCCATAAGCCGGAGGGCGGTGTTAGACCACATTTGGTCCGTCCAACGACGTGTCTAATTTTCTAACACGTGACAGTCATTTGACATCATGATTTGATGATTCAAAAAATGTGACCCACGCTGTGTCACAGCCATCGGTACCAAATCAATGACCGTACGAGTCGGTAACATGGTCGTGCTTACATAATTGGATTTCTATCAATTTTATCTGAGCTCCCCCGTCTCCTAAATTGGATGCTCTCGGGAGAACATAATGAACAATCTCTCTGGGCCGGCATTCTACGGTATGGACCCACGATCCTCCTAAATATAGGTGATAAGCCCCATAGCAATCTGCTAACACCCACTTTTCTAGTTTTAATAGTCATTATACTGACTTCGATGACATCTATCACTATGACTTTGACGGTCAAGACCTTAACACTAACGGATAAGGCTGCAAATGGATCGAATTGATCCATGATCCAATCCGATCCGATTAGATCTGATCCGGACCCATTTAAAAGATCCATGGAGTTGGGTCGGGTTCAAAAATTGGATCCGTTCTCTTTTCCGGATCGGATCTGGATTTTTTGAATTTGGACCCGACGCAATCTGACCCGATTTATGGAGACTTTTAGGTTAATTTGGATCTTAAGATACTGATCCGATCCGATCAGGACCCAAACATAGGATCTGAACCCAGTTAGAGTGACTCACCCAAATAGGGGTTTGGGTTTGGACCAAAATTTTTCAAACCTTTCGATTTTTTCCATCCGATTTTCAAACTAAAAATCTTCAAAACTAAACATTTTCAAATCCTTTGGTTCTTTTATTCTGACTGTTGTAATATCTATAATAATCCGAGGAGGAAAGTTTGGATGGATTCTTGATAATTTAAATAAAGGGCATTTTGATTACTTCTTTTGACTTCTTGTTGGGCTCAGTTTTCTAAACCTTTTATTTATATTTATTGTACCATGAGGTACAAAAGTAAGAGGGTTTCTTGAATTCCAATTCATTTTGTTGACTTTAAAAAATTTCAGAGCATGCTCTGATGTGAACAGATGTTGTGTCATCCACAATATATGCAGTCTTATTTTTAATCATGTACAAGTATTCTTCTTATATGATGTTTTAGATTGGGACAAGTATATCACTATATAAAAATTATTTTTTTTTTACTTTTTTTTCTTTTGTATGGACTTCTAGAATCTTGACTCTTCTCAAAAACCGCTTGTTTCCCCTGCTATCCAATACAATTAATTATTAAAAGTTACAGTTGGAGGATTGAAGGAAAAAAAAGGAGACATTTCTTAGTTGTCATCCAGCATTAGTATTCATTGATGGTAGGTTTCAAATAAATTAAACTTGTGATCCGATCCGATCCAAATTGGATCCGAACCGGACCGTATTTCATGGTTTGGGACTGGGTTATATATGGATCCGACCCAACCCGAATGATCCAATGGGTCAATAAATTCGGCCATAGACTGATCCGATCCGACTTGATTTTTTATCGAGATGGATATGGATCCAATATCAAGACTCGATCAAGAAATCGGATCGGGTCGGGATCACTTAGGATCCGATCCTATCCGACCCATTTGCAGGCCCGCCAACGGAGCCAACTGCCTGATAGACTCTTTTCTATTAAAGGTGAGAAAAAAAATATAGAAAGATTTTTTTCTTCTCCTTAACTCGAGACTCCTGTTCTCATCTTCTTCTTCTGCCACTATTTTTCTTCTCCAACTGTCACTAACTTGACCGTTGGAGGATCTCTCATCGGAGAACTTCTATCTTATTTTCTGACGATTGGATTTTCATTGCAGATGTTTAGGTCAAATCGGCTCTTGCCGCCCCAGCGATGTACGGCTCTCAATCTGAATCGTCCAATCCAATTACTCTAGCCACGCTGCCATCTCACCAACCATCGAAAAGGCACAGCAACAGACGGTATCCATATCTTGAACAGATGATATTCAAATCAAAATAGTGCAGCCTTACTATTAATTAAGATCCATTATTTAATATTGCAAGTTGCATTCAAGCGGGCTAATATAGGGCGGTTTAGAAAGTATAATGGTAATTTTTGTTATGTCTTGACCATGTGATATGAATTTATAAATTTATGCTGTCTATTACTATACTATTTGCATATTAGGAAAGCAAGATGGCATGAAAGAATGTCATGTGTACATGATGGCCCTGATGTGCAATATTTTCTTGTTTCGTGTGGCACATATGATCTATTTGAAGAAAGTTTAGATAGCCTCGATTGACCACCTAATCTGATGTTGGTTGGTTTTTTTTAATCTCCACTATGCTAGTAGAAAAATGCTTTACCACATCACTCCCTTCTCATTTTGTTCCTGTGCGTTGTGATTGTTGTGTTGATGCACAGAACCCACCGATCATCTATATGATTTTCATATATTTTGATTATGATGGAGGGCTCGTACTTTTTTAGAAGAAATTATTTTCCACATTGCATCGCATGTATCAACATGGTCATGTACTATGTTAATCACGTCATCTCATGCTCATGAGTTAATTATTGAGACAAGCACATAATGAAAGAGGTCGATGGGAATGAGATGATATAATTGATGTGGTACATAGCAATAAATTGCATGCGGTGCAGGATGTAGTTTCTTGTACTGCTAGTGAAAATATAGAATGCTATTGGAAAGCAACGTAAGCAGACCAATGGTTTTAGCTAATGCGGTCCATTAGTTTGCCTCCCATGGTGGAAGGCGATGGACAACTAGACTGGAAAATGATGATTTTAATAAAAGAATCCCAGAAAATTATGCTCTCGAAATCAGCAGCCATTGAAGATGGTAGGCTTGACTTTTTGTCCACTACATCCATTCTGCGAGTGTTTTATTTAATTAATTAAAAAAATTATTTATAAAAATAATTTAATTTTTAATTTATTTATCAAAATAATAAAAATATAAAATATCATTCAAAAATATTTTATAATGACTACTTACCATACTATCTATCCATTTTCTACATGGATAAAAAAAAAAATTAAAATCATCATCAAATATTTTAAAATATCATTTGAAATGATTTTTTGAAAATCATTTCAAATGAATTTTCCAAAACATCATTTATTTGACGATTTTAATTTTTTTAAAAAAATAAAAAAATTAAATTTTAATTTTTTTAAAAAAATTAAATTTGATTAAAATAAAAATCATCATTTCAAATTAGTATCCCATTTCAAATTATCTTTTTAAAAAAATATCTAAAAATAATTATATAAAAAAAATAAAAAATATTATAAAAAATTAAAAAAAATAAAATTATAATTTAAATTTTAAAAAATAAAAATTTTAATTTTAATTTAATAAAAATCATCATTTCAAATTACAATTCCTTTTTCAAATTAATTTTTTAAAAAAATATCATAAAAGAAAAAAATGAGAAAAAAAAAAATTAATTTTAAATTTTAAAAATAAAATTTTAATTTTAATTCAAATAAAAAATATATTTCAAATAATTTTTCACATTTAAAATTAATTTTTTAAAAAAATATCCCAAAAGAATCTTAAAAAAAAAAATAAAAAATACCATAAAAAAAGAAAAATAAGAAAAAAATAAAAATTATAATTTTAAATTTAAAAAATAAAAATTCTAATTTAATTCAAATTAAAACATAATTTAAATTACTAAATTAATTTAAAATTAATTTTTTATAAAATATTCCAAAAAAGGAAAAAAATATCTAAAAAATGCCAAAAATAGATAAAAATGAGAGAAAATTATAATTATAATTTTAAATTATAAAAATTTTAATTTAAATTCCAAAAAATTAAAAAAATAAAAAATACCATAAAAAAGTGAATAAAAGGGAAAAATGGAAAAATAAAAATTATAATTATAATTTTTTTTAAAAAAATTAACTTTAATTTAAATAAAAATTATATTTCAAATTACCATCTCATTTTAAATTAATTTTTTATTAAAAAATTACATAAAAATAACTTAAAAAATTAAAAAAAAATAATAAAAAAATGAAAATAAAAAAATCAAAGGGGATGGCATTTTTGAAAACACCATCCCTTTTGGCGTTTTTGTATCTTAAGATCAAAAAAAAAAGAAGAAAACCTCCCTCTTCTCCCTCTTCTCTGCGTGCCCCTCTTCTTCGCATCTTCCTTCTCCTCTCCGGTGGCACGACGGCGAGCTCCCGATGGTGGTGAGCTTTTTCTTCTCTGTTTCCTCTTCCTCTGTCTTCCCCTCTTCTCTCCCTCTTCCTCTCTCTCTCTCCCTCTTTTTTCTTGGCCACCGCTACAGACGGCCGACGGCGGGCCAGCGCACACCCCCATGTGGTTAGTCGCGGTGGGCCCCGGGCCGCCCCGCCCTCCCCTTCCCTTGACCGCCGCCTCGCTCTTTCCTATTCCTCTCTCTCTCCTCTTTTTCCTTGGCCCGTCGGTGACAGCCGATCGACGGCGGTCCAGTGCGCTCTCCCATGTGGTTGGTCCACCGGTGGGCCACGACGGTCGCCCCGCTCCTCCCCTTCCCTTGGTCGGCCGCCCTCTTCTTTCCTCTTCTCTCTCTCTCTCCCTCTTTCTTCTCTCTTCCTCTCTCTCTCTCCCTCTTTTTCCTTGGCCCGTCGGCGACAGCCGGCCAGTGGCGGTCCCATGCGCCCCCCATGTGGTTGGTCCGTCGGTGGGCCAACGGCGGCCGCCCCGCCCCTCCCCTTCCCTTGGCCGGCCGCATCTTCCTTCTCCTCTTCCTCTCTCTCTCTCCCTCTCCTTCCCTCTTCCTCTCTCTCCTCCCTTTTTTTTCTTGGCCCACCGGCGACAACCCCGGTGGCAGTCCCGCGCGGCCCTCCCCGGGCGGCCCTCCCCACCCCGCGGTGGCGGCCCTGCGGTGGGCCCCCGACGGTGCCCCGTGGTGGGCCCCAATGGCTGCCCGCAGTGGGACCCCGCGGTGGCCCCGCTGCGGCCCCCGACGGCGGCCCTATGACGGGCCCCATGCATGCCCTTCTATTTCAATCTTTTTATTTTTTATTTTTATCTCATTATTTTTTTTTTATTTTTATCTCATTAGATTCGATTTGTTTTAAAATTCGATTCATTCTAATTTAAAAAATTTAAAATATATTGTATTTCATGAAAATGTAGACCTGTCAGTTGATCAATGTAGGATATTATACGATATCCGTATAAAATATATATTTGATTATATATTTTTGTATGGATATCGTAAAATATATATATTGGTCAATTAATTGTTCAGTTTGGACAGTTTAGAATTTATTTAATTTATAGGTAATTATATTATTCGAACGATATGCAGAAGATTCGAGAGAAATTTTGGACAGTATTTTTCTTTAGTTCTCCTCACATATTTTCAGTCGTGTGAGGAAACTAAGGAAAAATACTGACGAAATTTCTTTCAGTTCTTGTTATGTATCGTTTGATTAATGTAATTAACTTATAGAATTAATTAATTTTCGAATGGAATAGGATCTATCTGTATCTATTTTGATGATATGATCATTTATCATGTAAATCTTTTAAACGATAAAATAATTAGTAATACTAAATTTTTTTATTTGATTTTATCATAGATTTCTCTGAAAAATAGCCATTACTCGAGTTCGTGTACTATTGTATTATGATGGTATGATACAGAATGACGAAATTAGTATGCAGTACAGTCACCCTGCAAACCAGATGATTAGAGTATCTTCATCATTATCACGTCAAAATTATTGGACCATTTATACAGCAATATTCTGTAGATAAAAAAAATATGAAATAAAATTAAAATAAAAATCTCCTAATCTATCGGGATAGTTAATGTAGAGCAAGTATATCTTAGTTCTAATTGATAACGATGAAGATATCGAAGAATGCTGATCTTTCCTTTGAAATATTCAGAATGTTATTTTTAGAATTATATATTGAAAAGAAGATGTATCGAGCTTTGGATACCATAGTTGGCTTTTAACTCAAGCGGACAATATTGGTGGGCCTTCCTCACCTTTCGTAACTCCTATGGTGCAAACTGATGGTATTGAGGCCATATTTGCAGAAAACATTCTACTACTGTCGGTCCTAGTTGTCAATTATTCAAAGTCCTATGGTGACTTCTCCTTTGCTAGAAGTAGTGGTAAGTGCGGGAGATGACACTCATATAGCAACGATGATTGGGTAGTCGGTGAAATAAATTCTGATAATCTAGCTTTGAGTCAGATGAAACAGAGATGAAGTCTATTGGATGGATGAGGACAGTAGCAGTAATGATGATGATGGTGAAGGTGAGAATGATATGAAGATGTTCAGCCTATATTAATGTGAGAGAACCTCAACTTCGTTTGCACGATCTCCCATAATTTTTTAACGATATAAATTTAGATGATGGTGGTTGTGTTAGTGTGGTCGAAATTGAACTCTGACTATCAGTTTTGGGACTCCTCATGACTGAATTTTTAAAGATCTAATGTTTGAGAGTAAAGATTATGTAAGGAGAGCTGTTGATCTTTATCACATTATGAAGCATCGGACATACAATGTAGTTCAGTCGCATTCGAAATTATGGTCCATACGATGCGCATTATCAAATAATGTTCAAAATTATAAATGGAGGCTTCGTGCTGCATTGTTGAAAAAATATGATATTTTTAAATCAAAATATGAGAGTCCTCACATTGTTTGTTTACGGGTTGAGTCGAGACCACAAACATGTCAGTGGAAGGATGATTGGCACACTAGTCCGATATATTATTGAGAAAGATCCAGTATTAAAGTTGAAGCTATTTGGCAACCATTAATGATTAATTTAATATACAGTGTCATACAGAAAGCATGGTATGGAAAGCAGAAGGCATTGGTTGATATTTATGGAGAATGGAAGCCATCTTATGCTAAATTACCTATTATATGGCTGTACTTCAACATGCAAATTTTGATATAGTTGTTTCATGGAATTTTTTTCAAATGGAATTCCAATGTCTAGTTTTAAATTATATTTTTTGGCTTTCAAACCATCCATCCAGGGTTTTACGCACTGCTGTCCTGTAATCAGCATTGATGGCACGCACTTGTATGAAAAGTTTAAAGGTAAGATGTTAATTGTAACAGAATTGATGCAGAGAATGGGATATTTCCATAGCATATGCAATTATGGATGAGGAGACGACTGCAAGTTAAGTTGATTTCTTTTCCAACTCAGAACATATATCGTCAAAGATAGAAATAGAATATGCTTAATTTTTGACAGGCATCAGGTATATTAATTACCATCGCAGATGAGTCTATTGGATGGAGTCCACCACGTGCCTATCATCGATACTGCTTAAAATATCTGCAGTAATTTCAACACTCATTTTAAAAATGTCAGCTGAAAAGAACAGTATGGCAAGCAGGAAGTACTCATCAAGTTTGCAAGTTCAACTTTATCATGGATAGGATCAGAACAGTGAATGAAGAGGCTTGGAGCTGGTTGTCTGAGTTAGAAAAGGAGAAGTGGATGTTGGCACATGATGATGGCTGCGCTATGGTGTCTTAACTACAAATTTGTCAAAGATTTTTAACAGTATTTTACGAGAGCTAGAAATGTGTCAATTACAGTTTGTGTTCAAACACATTTTATCGTCTTGTGAAATACTTTAATATGAGGCATACCCAAGCTTGAGATATATAGAGGAGAATCCAAATAATCTTTTTACTTCTCATGTTGCAATTAAGATTACTGAAGATCAAGTTAAAGCTAACCAGCACCGAGTAACAGCATTCAACTTCAAAGAGGCATATATGAAGTGCTTACGAGAGAGCAAGCACAGGTTACGAGATGGAAAAAATTTTCATACTATTACTTTAGCTAAAAAAAAATATTCTTGTAAAAGTGGAGCATGTACAAATTCCATGTTCACACGTTTTAGCTATGTGTCAAAAAATTGCTGTACATTTTAGTGAATTGTGGATGATGCATATACAATTATAACATATATGAATGCTTGGAGCGGCGACTTTAATCCATTACCACATGAAGATTATTGGATGCATACACGTATGTTCAAATGTATTCCTGATCATCATCGTTTGAGACCCAAGTAGAAAGGTAGATCAAAGTAACAAGACTACGAAATGAGATGGATGATAGGCAAATAAGAAGTAAGAACCATTGTGGCATTTATAAGGAACAGGGTCATGACCGCTGCCACTGTCCTAGGATACTTAACACACTTCAACTTCAAGCAGTGAAAGAAATTAAAGGCTCCAAAATGTATTTCATCATTATTTTATATATTTCTGTGAGATTATATTTGAATATATGTTTTAATATCCAGAGATGAACTGAATTGTGTTTTAAGTTGTATCGTATGACAATATTGTGTTTAAAATATATTTTCATAAAATGAATGGTTATCATATTTTTTATTTTTAATATATTTATGATAATATCATTATTTTAGATTCATTACGTATTATGGCTTACGATCCATGGTATCTCGATCCTCGAGACAGCAGTATTCTTACATTGCAGGAACACCATCGATCACAGACTATTTTAGATGGTGGCGTAAGCATTCCAATCCTATTCTTACTATTTAATTTTTTTTAAAAAGTCATATACGTTATCTAATTATTATATTTATTGTAGGAGCCCAGACACCTTCATCTATGACGATCCGATGCTGACTTCTGGAGGACAAAGACATCCCACATAGAGTGCTGGATTATTTATGATATCTTGATTCTATTTAGTATATCGGATTGGTGATATACAAATAGACGTTGGTCTTATTATGCTTTGCTTGAGAGATGGCATCCAGAGATACACACATTTTATCTTCCATTTGGTGAGACGACCATCACTTTACAGGATATTAGCATCCTTACTGGACTACTAGTTGATGGCGATCCAGTTACCGGAGTTGATCACATGCTTACTATTTCGGAGTGGCAGACTTTGTGCTTGCGATTGCTAGGGTTTGAGCCCGACGCTCAGTTTTTTGATCATTCATGACTCAGGATTGAGTGTTTGGATGATTATTATCGATATTTTTATATTGAGGATGATGCACTAGAGGAGATGGTGCAGCAGTATGTTAGGGGTCAGGTACTGCGGTTGTTAGGTGGTGTCCTGTTATCCGATACTTCATCGAATAAGATGAAGTTGATGTTTTTGCCATTATTAGAGGATTTAGACTTCACTCATAGACTCAGTTGGGGCAGTGCAGTACTAGCTTGCCTATACAGAGCTATGTGTCGGGTTCTTATGCTGATCAGAGTGAGATTGATGGTTATCTTGTATTATTACAGATTTATGAATTAAAAATTTTTATTTTTAATATTTAATGATAGTTCACATTGAGTATATCATATATGATTTTTTTAAAATTTGCAGATTTGAGTATGGGGCGAGTCTATTACGACGACAGTTGCTCGAGATGCCGTCAGAGCAGCATGATCCTGATGTTTCATTCAGACTAGACAGACTATTAGGATATAAGTATAAAAATATTTTTTTTACTTAAAATTACTATTTTAAATCCGATAAAATTTATTTAACATGAGTAGATTGTGAAACAGATAGAACGTTGCATTCAACGTTCATCACGTATCAACAGAGTGGCACGGGTTTATAGGTGCCAGTTGGATACATTAGTTGATACATATAAACAGATAAATTTATTTTTTTTACAAATATCATTTTACAGTATTCATAATCTATTAAAATTTTAGCTTATTATTTTTTTTTATTTTAACTTTATCAGTTTTTATGGGAGCCATATAAAGATGAGATATTGGTTATATTGCCACAGATGTGTACAGTTGGACATGACAAATGAACTGCTAAGATGCCACTTATTTATTTTGATGTGGTAGAGTAGCATCTTTTCGATCGTGTCCTGCGACAGTTTGGTCAGATTCAAAGCATCCCAGAGCAGTTTGATACAGTAGGGACTTCATCGTATTGATCGACGAGGGAGAGCTTGTATTGACTGACGTATCAACATGTAGAGTACATCATATTTAGGATGCACGTCGAGATTACATTATTCATGGTGATCCCATTTTGAGAGATCGTTCATATACCGAAAACTACATGGCTTGATTTTTTAGCATTACAATGGAGTCATGGACAGCCTCGGTATACAGTTCCCGGATACGAGGCGAGAGTTCTGCTGTGCGTCTTTTGGTAAGACTATGAAAATTATTTATGTTGTTTGTGTTATATTTTTATTTTATATTTTACAGTATATTGATTTTTTATTTTTATTATATAGACTAATTTATATCAGATCTTGTGTTGGACGCTTGTCGTGCTTTATCTACGACTGATGAGGACGAACGGATTCGGATACTGCGTGAGATAGAGAGAACAAGTTCCAAAATATTGGTGGTGATTGGTGTTGACCTATATAGCTATGCGCCTTGGTATGGAGCGACCGATATACCAGATATGAGATATACGCCGTCACCATATGTTCACATATGCCATTACTGCATATTCCGCAGATGTCATCACTAGATGCTGCACAGATACCACCGTATTTTGATCCACAGATGACAGCGCCTTCTTCCTACATTCTCAAGATGGCATCACGGATACCAGTTAGCCACATGAGTATGACACTTTCTTTTCAGGCCCATCCGTGTATCCAAATGAGAAGGTTGAGGGGGTCGCTCAGTCCGTAGATGATCCGATAGCATCAGTTATTTCTGAGCAGCATGACCAGCAGATCTCCACTGATATAGGGAGAGCCATCACAGCAGGAGTAGGAGCAGCCGTTGAGGACCTTCTTGAGAAGGTCCAAACGACCACGGGCACCACGACGTCCTGTGGGACTTAGTCTTTTTTAGATTTGTACTTATTATTTTTGAAATTTTTTTGTACTATTTTTTGTATACTTGATATTTTTATTTTATTTAATATTATTAATTATTAATTTTATTTTATATTATTTAATTTTAAGTGATCAGATATTATGCTTTGTGGATATGGATACACAAACTCTAATGTGTCTCAGAACATTAGGAAGAAAAAGTTATGCTAAAAGGGCTATAAAAATTATAACATAAATAATAATAATATATCAAATAATTTAATTATATTTATTAAAATATCTAAAAATAAGATAAATCAGACAAGTCGATGGGGAACCATCAAATTCAAGCCGATTTTTCAATATATAAGATGAATCAACCGCATTGGTACATCTCGATCTAGTACGGATACGAACAGCTACGTACGGTATGGGTCGGTATAGGATAGTAAGTTTCGATATAATTTTAAATTTAAATTTATAATTTTATTTTTTTATTTTTTTATGATATTTTTTATTTTTTTAATTTTTTAAGATATTTTTTTGGGATATTTTTTAAAAAATTAATTTTAAAAGGAGATTGTAATTTGAAATGATGATTTTTATTTGAATTAAAATTAATTTTTTTAAAAAAATTAAAATTAATTTTTATTTTTTTCTTATTTTTTATTTTTTATTTTATTTTTTAATTTTTTAAGGTATTTTTTTGGGATATTTTTTAACAAAATTAATTTTAAAAGAATTGTAATTTGAAATGATGATTTTTATTTGAATTAAATTAAAATTTTTATTTTCTTAAAATTTAAATTATAATTTTTATTTTTTTCAATTCAATTCAATTCTTTTTCCTTTTTTTTTTTATGATGTTTTTTATTTTTTTACACCAAATTTTTTTTTTGGATATTTTTTAAAAAAATAATTTGAAATGAGGATAATAATTTGAAATGATATTTTTTATTTGAATTAAATTAAAATTCTTATCTTTTTTAAAATTTTAATTTATAATTTTTATTTTTTTCCCATTTTTATGACATTTATAATTTGAAGAGGGAGGATTTTTTTTTGGGTCTTAACCTACAAAAATACCAAAAGGAATGATTTTTAAAAATGCCATTCCTTTAGCATTTTTATTTCGATTTTTTATTTTTTATAGTATTTTTAATTTTTTTAATTTATTTTTATATGATTTTTTAATAAAAATTAATTTAAAATGAAGATAGTAATTTGAAATGATAATTTTTATTTGAATTAAAGTTATTTTTTTAATTTATAATTATAATTTTTTTTTTTCCATTTTTTTCTTTTTATTCACTTTTTTATGGTATTTTTTATTTTTTTTAATTTTTTTGGAATTCAAATTAAAATTTTAATTTTTTTTATAATTTAAAATTTTAATTTTAATTTTAATTTCTCCCATTTTTATTTTTTGGCATTTTTAGGTATTTTTTCCTTTATTTGGAATATTTTTTAAAAAATTAATTTTAAATTAATTTAGTAATTTAATTTATATTTTTAATTTAAATTAAATTAGAATTTTTATTTTTTAAATTCAAAATTATAATTTTTATTTTTTTTTCATTTTTCCTTTTTTATAGTATTTTTTATTTCTTAACTTTTTAAGATTTCTTTTGGGATATTTTTTTAAAAATATTAATTTTAAATGGGAAAATAATTTAAAATAATGTTTTTTATTTGAATTAAAATTAAAATTTTTATTTTTAAAATTTAAAATTATAATTTTTATTTTTTATCATTTTTTCTTTTTTATGGTATTTTTTTAAAAAAATTAATTTGAAAAGGAGATTGTAATTTGAAATGATGATTTTTATTTGAATTAAAATTAAAATTTTTATTTTCTTAAAATTTAATTTATAATTTTTTATTTTTTTCAATTTTTTTTATTTTTTTTGTATCAATTTTTTTCAGATATTTTTTAAAAAATAATTTGAAATGGAGATACTAATTTGAAATGATGATTTTTATTTTAATCAAAATTATAATTTTTATTTTTTAAAAAATTTAAAATTATAATTTTTATTTTTTCTATTTTTTTATTTTTTTGAGAAAAAAATTAAAATCGTCAAATTGAATGACGTTTTGGAAAACGCCATTTCAAATGGCATTTTCAAAAATACCATTTCAAATGGTGTTTTAAAAAATGCCATTTGATTTATCGATTTTAATTTTTTTTCATCCACGTGGAAAATTGGTGGAATAGGGTGATGATGTGGTCATCATAAAATATCATTTTGAATGACGTTTTATGCTGTTTACATCATTTTGATAAATAAATTAAAAATTAGATTATTTTTGTAAATAATTTTTTTTTAAAATTAATTAGATAAAGCACTCTTCATTCTGCTGCAGTACTAAAAGATGATATGCAAAGATGCTGAAGCATCAGACACTTGTCATGTATTCAACCCTTGATGTTTGCAAGTGTTGCGTAACTCAAAATTTTATGTTTATATATTTATTTTGAGCGGTAGAAAGTTACCTTCCGTGAGGAGACTAAAATTGCCAAAATGTAAGATTCCATTCGCAATTAGACAAGCTTCAAATAATTTTCTCTTGTTTTTAAAAAGCATGAGACATGATTAAGGTGGAGCTACATTCCTCTTTATACCAAATCTAAAACATGCAAATAACTCTTCCTATTGATGCAAAAATTTATTCGGGATCGGAGGTGCTAGAGCGAGATGACATCCGATGGATTGACGACGATCAGACCTACAAAAAAAGCTCCACCAGAGGTGGCTCCGATAGGGATCCTCTGATACTTAAGTCAGATTCATACGCAACAGATGGGAAAGAATGTTTGCGAGAGAGATAGGAAGCATATCTTTGGGTTTTCACTTTATTTTTATTTATATAGGAGGCTAGAGCCATTGAGAGCACAAGGATGTCAGAGATATTTTATCTCCCATTAAATGTCTTCGTTAATTGTGCCTAACAGTGTTGCCTCATGGCACGTGGGAAGCCGCTCGTATGTACGACATGGGCTAATAGGTGGCTACTAGAAGGCATGGAAAGCTCACCCTTCTCATGACTTCTGTTATTAATTAATGGAAAGATGTGACGGGCTTTAAAAAATGCCTCCCATAGTCATCCTGGCTGGCTGCTAGTAAATATTTTGGGGCCATAAAAAATGAATCAATAAATGAAAGGGCTTCGGACCGTGGAGCATAAGGACTTCGGCATGGCCTAAGTGAGGTTCGGTTCTGATAGGGGCACGTGAGAGTATATTCTCTCTCCTCTCTCTATGGCCACCATCTTTGCTCTCTCATCCACCTTTTCTTTTTGTCTTGTTGTATGGTCCTTAGCCCATGGGAGGATAAGACATGAAAAAGGAGGCATTAATGCCTTTATTATTTTTATATGACCACCTTCTCTCCATAGCTGTCTTCTTATATTATTATTATTATTATTTTGTTCTATTGTGATGTCTCATGGGAGAAGGGGATGAGTGGAAAAAAAAGTATTTAATGCTCATTGTCAGATCCATATGACTCAGGGGCAGATACTCAAGCATGTGTACGATGGATAGTATGATCCAAAGGTCCTTCGCCCTATGTCTTTGACTGATACAGAAATAGCCCCAACAATTGCCCCCCCTCCCACTCATGAGTCTTGAGTCATAACTGGGTCAGACAAAGAGAATACTATTAATTTGTCGAAGATGTGCCGAAATCGTTCCTTCACTTTGACTTTTAAGGGATCCATCACATAAAAACAAATCTTAGATGCTTGCCTTGTTGGAATACTTGCATAGCTAATCTGAACCTCAGCATTAGAAAGGTACCAGTTGGATCTTTCATGATTTTTTGTTGATTTTTTACAGCTATACTATTGGACGATGACATAGAACATAAAGTTTTTTCATCCTCACATTAAGAAGTATTCATGGTGATCTTAGCATTTTGTTGGTTGTTGAGAACAATTCCAAAAATATTTTTTCTTTTTCAGGCCAATTAGATCTTCTGCAGACATCTCACCATTGAATTGATTCTATGTTTATCTGTAACTCCTCATCTTCAGGTTGTAAAAGAGAACCATATCCAACTTTTGATCTGCCAACAGATGACTCTGTGGAAGATGGTAGAAGCTCATGTTGAGTCACATGACCAGATGGAGAGTAAATCAAAAAATGCTCCAGTGAATAGACCTTTGAGGCGATCAGTAGACTATCATGATATACAGAATTGCGGAAGATAGCAGCAATAGCACATGATGGTATGGATATTTTTTCAGGTACAGATGTGGTAAGTTCAACGTTGATGGACTTCGGCATCCATACATGGATTCAGTGTTGATGGAGGAGCACGCGGGTGAGGTTCTGGAGCCGTTGATCTAATAGGGCACATGCAAGGGCCGTCGGTCCTAGCTTAGCTGTCAGTGTGAGTGCGTGAGAGAGATCTCATGAGGCCCCAGATCAGTCGAACCCGACATCAGCTTTTGATATCAGCCGCCCAGGATGAATCCACCAGCAGGCAATTGATATCAGGATGAATCATGGGGTTCGGTGTGCCTTATGAGAAATCGATGTTGACGAAGGCAAGATGCGCATGGGATATAGGCAAAAAGGGGGTTTAGGCCGGAGATGGGGCACATGGAGATGTAGGCCAAAGAGGGTTTGACCGGAGGTGGGATGCACAGAGGCGATGTTGGTTGAAGGGAGCACGTGCGGACATCTCTGGAGAGAGGAGGGATGTGTGAAGGTCGGTCGAGGGAGTGCGTGGAGGAGGCCCAAAGGGCCGATGCAGGGCACCTAATCCTGACCTTAGAGCCGACGGATGGGTTCGACACTGCTGGGGATCAGTGTTGAAGGGGTTCGGCCCAATTGCTGGCATTATCTGTGTGATGTCATCTTTGGAGACCGCGATCCTGGGCACAGCGAGTGCAGGGGAGGTCGATGTCAGCTTTGAAGCTGGTGAGGATGCTTACAGTGGGAACCAGCTGCCCGATCTCAATCATGATGCGCAGGGGGAGGCTGATGTTGTCCTTGGAGCCGACGGAGACGCTCACAGGGGAGGCGGATGCCGGCTTTGAAACCGACAAGGATGCTTGTAGTGGGGACCAGCTGCTCAATCCCAATCATGGCGCACAAGGGGAGGTCGATGTTGTCCTTGGAGCCGACGGAGATGCTCATAGGGGAGGCCAATGTCGGCTTCAAAGCCAATGAGGATGCTTGCAGTGGGGATCGACTGTCCGATCCCGATCGGGCGTGCAGGGGAGGCCCATGTTGTCTTTTCCTTTTTTTCTCTTCTCCCTCTCTTTTTCTTCCTTATTAATTATTTGATCATGTTGTTTATAGGTGGATGGGGCGAGAGAGAGCGGTATGTGCCGGGCTCAAGTGACTCGGGGCAAACCCGAAGCATGTGTTTGGTGGATAATGGGGTGATCGAAAGCTGACAAGATATAAGAACAGTACATTGTTTGGTGCATCGATGACCTCTTAATGCATGTGGTACGGAGGCAATTAAAGATAATGCTGGTGGTCTTTTAGTTGAGGACCTTATTTTTTATTAAAATATTTTGAATTGAAACTTTTTACTTTCATCTGTGTTCATTACTTTGGTCTTCATATGCCATTGCATTTCAAACTTAAATATGCTTAGGTTTGCACCAGTGAGGTCTTCTACTCCTTACTGAAGAGTGGAGGTCTTCGATAGTAGATTTTGACTTTCGTCTTGATCACGGATAAATGTGAGGATGCGCATGTAGAAAGTTTATGATACAATCACAACCCAACAAACACATAAGCTTCAAATCGAGGTCTTTATTTGCACTCCCACTATGGTGGGAGCTTCATCTGCTTTTTCATTGAAGAGTGGGGGCTTCGGCTACACTTTCATTGAGTAATGGAGATTTCAGCTGCACTTCCATTGAGCAGTGGGGACTTCGGTTGCTTTCTACTGAAGAGCGGTGGCTTTATCTACTCTTTCACTGAATAATGAGGGCTACACCAGCTCTCCTACTGAACAATAGGAGCTTTGCCGGCTCTCCTCAAGAGTACAAGTGGCCGTTCATGTCCTCCATTGATGTTTTGAGTTCTGTTAGGGAGTTCTTGGGTTCTGTTTGACTCCTCATTAATTGCTTTAGCTTGCATCTAAGCTCTTTTTCAGTTCGAGCTTATTTTTTCTTCAGATCAATCTGATTCTAGGCATCAGATCGGTCTAGATTTAATTTCGGCATCAGCCCTTTGATTTTAATGCTCATAGACCAGCAATTTTTCTAAGAGGAAAGAAAATGAAACAAAAAATGAGGGCCTAAGAACATCTTATCAAAAAAATTTTGTGCAAGTCTTTTGAGACTTGCTTCCTCTTCCAATCGGGATTGCATGCCTCCGTTATTAGGCGCTATTTACGAACTCACGGGTCGCCTAAGGAGCTTCCTTTAAGAAGTCCCTCCATATCCTGATAAGAAAGAGGAGAGGACATTTATAGGAGATGTTCAATAAATAATAAAATGGATGTAGAGTCCCATCATAATGGGGTATAAACAAAAGAGGAGGGATCAGGATCAGCTTGGAATCCCTTTCACATTTTTATTCTCCCTTTCTTCCCCCATTTCCGGTAGATCTTCTATCTTTTTTTTTCTCTCACCTCTTTTAATGCGTACTTGAAAAGAAGAAAAGACATGCGAAGAGAAAAATAGTCCCTCAAACGGGAGGAGATTTCTTTCGAAAACTGGGGGTTTGGCCAATTTTTATTTTTGGAGATATGATGCCGTTGGGGTGGCGTAACAGAGTTTTTGTGATCACTCCATATGCATGAGCTTGCATCCTCCTGATTTAAATTATTTGCCCCCCATTCTTAGATCTAACCCGAAGAGCTTAAAAGTTACTGGTGCCTCCCATTTAACAAGAGCTTGATGGTCGCACAGTGTAGACCACCTCATTTTTTCTGAAAGCCAGCAAAGGGGGTTGTGAGGCTAAGAGCCTATAGTCTGGGTTGTGAGACACTTTTAATGGGTAACACGGAGCATAGTTTACAGCCAAAAGTCCCATCAGTGAGAAAGTTCTTCACGGT
The DNA here is from genome assembly GCF_000442705.2 of Elaeis guineensis. Classification (NCBI taxonomy): domain Eukaryota; kingdom Viridiplantae; phylum Streptophyta; class Magnoliopsida; order Arecales; family Arecaceae; genus Elaeis; species Elaeis guineensis. The sequence continues at coordinate 6,104,246 of NC_026001.2, forward strand.
GGCATAATGGTAGATAAGATGCTCTTTCCCAAAAACGAACAGTCGCGTAGGTGCCTGACGTCAGTGTGAGGGAGCCCGTCTTTCCTCTAACGTCAATCTGTTGATGCAAAAAGCTATCCGAGGTCAGAAGTGCTGAAGCAAGGTGACGTCCAGTGGATCGACGACGGTCGGACCTGTAAGAAAAATTTTATCAGAGGTGGCTCCGACGGAGATCCTTCAATGCTTAAGTCAGATTCATACGCAATATATAGGAAAGAGCATTTATGAGAGATAGAGGAAGCGTACCTGTCGGTCTCCACTTTATCTTTATTTATATAGGAGGTTGGAGCCATGGAGAGTACAAGGATGTCAGAGATATTTGTCTCTCATTAAATATCCTCGTTAATTATGCCTAACAGTGTTGCCTCATCGTACATGGGAAGCCATTCGTATGTAGGACATGGGCTGATAGGTGGCTATTTGAAGGCATGAAAAGCTCACCCTTCTCATGACTTCTATTATTAATTAATAGGAGGATGTGACGGGCTATAAAAGATGCCTCCCACAGTCATCATAACTAGCTGTTAGTAAATATTTTGGAGCCATAAAAAATAGATCAATAAATGAGAGGGCTTCGGATCATGGAGCATGAGGACTTCGGCATGGCCTAAGTGAGGTTCGGTTCTGATAGGGGCAAGTGAGAGCATATTCTATCTCCTCTCTCTATGGCCACCATCTTTGCTCTCTCATCCACTTTTTCTTTTGGTTTTGTTGTGTGGTCCTTAGCCTATGGGAGGATACGACGTAAGGAAAGAAGGCATTAATATTTTTATTATTTTTATATGACCATCTTTTCTTCATGACTGTCTTCTTATATTATTATTATAATTGTCCTATTGTGATATCTTATGGGAGAAGAGAATGAGTGAAAAAATAAGCATTTAATGCTCCTTGTCAGATCCATGCGACCCAGAGGCAGATACTTGAGCATGTGTACAATGCATAGTATGATCCGAAGGCCCTCCACCTCACGTCTTCGACTGATATAGAAATACCCTCCAACACTTCCTATCAAATAACTAACAATATGCTGACTAAGGTCTGGCAAAGAACAAGCACAGCACATGTAACATCCATGGCTTAGAGGTTGCTCTGGATTTAGCTTAAAGTCCAAAGACTCATGAATTGATGAAAAGGAAATAGCAATGGTATGAATTGATGGAGTTAAAGGCCCTATCAAATAGAAATAAGAAATTGGTGACTGTGGGAATAAAATATATTATAGGACAGATTTATAATGTTGACATGTTGCAAATCAGTTTAACGCGAGTTGTTAACACCATACAGAACTTAGATTGCCAAAGTACCTTCACTGCTAGGAATTAAATGGGATAACACTTGATTGAAATTAGAACAAGGGCAAGATTGAACTAAAATTACCAGTCTCTAACAACTAGTGACTTTATCGATTCAATCTATTGGCATCTTCTCGAATTGTTAGAGTTCGCAAATTCAAATATCGTCTAGGTCATCAGCTGAAGATGCTCGAGTCAAATGGTTAATTAACATATATAATCAAACATGCCTGATGCCTTTTTATTGATACAACAGAGTCCTTCCACCAACCCTGCAAAAAATGTTCGCTAGAAACAATGCCAAGCCAGGAAGCCAATTTGGCTCAATTAAATTTGAATTCAGTTTGGATGGGGTCAGACTCAAACCATTGAAGTCCTGTCACGTAACTGGCCAGACCCAATCATTTGAACCATTTTCTTGTAATAATCGAACAATCCCCATCCTCCTAGGTCTTCCCCTTTCAGCAAGTACACTTCAAGCCCACTCCAAGTTGAAGTACTCGAACTCGATTCCCGTTTCCCTGGTCTACTTCCCAGTTGACTAAGCCAGCGATTCCCCTTCCCAGATCGTTGCCCAAAGCCTATTCAAAGCGAGTCGTCTTCGTGTTCTCCGACCCGACTCGTAGCATTGGATAACTAGTATAAATACGGAAACGAAGAAAACGAAGTCGCGACGCGAGTTGAAGAAAACGGCAGAGGGAAAGAGAGGGTTTGACGAAGGCTCGTTCTGAGATCCCGAGCTCTGAACCTCTCGAGGGCTCCGCCCCTCTTCTTCCTCACCTTATAAACCTTTCTCTCCCTCCAATCCGTTCCTCCTGGGGTTTCTCTTTTTCCAAGGAGAAGAAGGCGGATCGACCGATCTCTTCATCGAATCACGCGGTGGTTTAGTGCTGGAGGTCAGGGGTGCGCAATATGTCTCGAATCGTTGACTTTATTTTCTTCTTTTTTAAGATCAAGATTCGTTGTTGATGATTGTTTTCTTGGCTTCGATTTGGTATTTTGGACGGATTGGTTTTTGTTTCCTGATGGGTTTCAGACATGTGTGCGGTTTCTTGGTTTCAAGTAGTTTCGAGATTTTGTTGATCTAGGAGCTATGGGAGCTGATCGTGGTTCTCGTGATGCGCGTGGTATTGCGAAAAATTGTTTCTTTTGGTCGATTTGGAAGGGTTTTCGAATTTAAGATGGTCGTAGTTTTTTCCCTTTGTGGAAGATTTTAACTATTCTTAGGGTGCAGATATTTGGCTAAATAAGTAAAGATTAGAAGTAGAAGAAAAATATGGATTTCGAAATTTTCGGCTTGGAATTTGAGAAGGGTTCTTGAAATTAATTTTCTTTCACGGAAAGTAAAATGGTGGATGACGATGTTTCATTAAGTGTTTCTTTCTTTGCTTTTTTTATGTTAAATTCATGGTTTCTTTACCCTTTCTCTTTTCTGAGATTGGTGGAAAAGGCTTATTGTTTGATTTTTATGTTTAGAACCATGGAATTTTGAATTTCATCAACTTTTAATATTGCCCTCACATTTGGGTTTCTAGAATCAAAATAACGAATGAACTCCTCAGACTGAAAAATTCAAATTTCGTTTTCAACGAGACTAGCACACAGCAGTTAGATTCACATAGTAGGAGATGTAAAATACAGCTAAAAAGAACTTTGCTTATGGTGCATTTTGTCCATTCTCGAAGAAGTCTTTTTGATTCTTATGTGTTGTGAAGGAATGCTTGTTTAGTTCAGAAATGTATATGTATATTAGAGTATTGCTTTTTGTTACTATTATGGAAGCTTCATTATTGGGGAAAAAAAAATGCCTGGCAGGTTTGCATGGTGTCAAGTCTTTCAGTTCAAAGTTTCTGCTGTACTTGAGCAGTAGAAAATTAAATAACTTTCTTGGAAGATATGAATCCATATATTGTTGGCATCTTTGTGCCCCTTCTGTTCTCTTTTGTCTTACGTAAAACAAAGGATGGGAAGAAGCGGGGAGTGCCTGCTGATGTTGGTGGAGAACCTGGATATGCAATTCGTAACTACCGTTTCAGTTCCCTAGTGGAAACGCACTGGCAAGGGATCAGAACACTTGCTGAGCTGTTTGAGAATTCCTGCAAGCTGTTTCCATACAAGCCTTTGTTTGGCTCCCGTAAGCTTATTTCCAGGGAAATAGAACGAACTCAGGATGGTAGATCTTTTGAGAAGCTCCATTTGGGGAACTATGAATGGATGAGTTATGGTGAATCTTTCAAAGCCGTCTGCAATTTTGCATCCGGTCTAGTGCATCTCGGCCACAAAAAGGATGAGCGCGTCGCTATCTTTGCTGACACACGGGCAGAGTGGCTAATTGCCTTGCAGGTGGTTTATCTGATCCGATAACTATGGTATGCTGGAAAGGAAATTTGTAATCTAAAAAGTAAAAACTGTTTGATTTGATGCCATGTGCTTGAGAATCACTTTTCTTAATGCTTAGTAAAAGATGAAGATTCTTATGATGTGTAAGCAAACAATATGGACATAGGTGGGCATATGCTTTTTGGCATTTTTCTTTTGGTTAGATGTGCTTTTTAGTGGTTAAGAAAATGAAAGTTTAAAGGGTGAATCATCTTATTTGCATTTTACATGAATATGATCGCATACTAACGAACTTTAAATTAAAAATTTTGAATACTAAAAGTAAAATTGCAAAACCACGTTTGCTTAGCATAGACTAAGGAGTATTATTATAAAATATAGGAAACAATTCGACTTGGAACTATCATAAAACATGAGTGTGTCCTGTGAGCAATTACTTATTTAAATCATAACTTGGTTTTCATAAGTGGGATGTTATATCCTAACAATATTTAAAAGTGTCTTGATGTTCCAACTTTTCAATTACCATAATAACCTTACTAGACTTCTCTCTCGAAAAGTTTATATCAATTGTGTCTAATCCATAAAAAAATTGGATTATAGCATTGGTGGACTCTCAGTAGAAGTTACTGAAAGAAACAATCTCCTTAAGTTGGGATTCCCAAAATTTTTTGCCTAATAAGAGTCACATGTTTGCCAAAATCCAAATTGACAGTGATTTGTTGATCATTACCAAAATTTAAATTATTTGCATTAATATATTGTAAAGTAAATCTTAAACAACGTATTTGTTGGCTTTACATCTAAAATCTTGGGTCATAGCCATGTGCATTTTAACTAGTCATCTTGAAATGCAAATTAATTCAGTGCAAGATTTTTACTTAGGGTTTTTGATTCTGTGGCAGTACTAAGTGTAATGCATAACAGTTACGTAATTTCCAGCTGACTTTCATTTTCAAATGCTAATGCTAACCATTCTGGCTTTTCCTGAATAGGGTTGCTTCAGGCAAAATATCACAGTGGTCACTATATATGCTTCCCTGGGGGAGGAGGCTCTTTGTCACTCGTTAAATGAGGTCAGATATTGTGCATTTTCGCGACATATGTAGTCTATGTAATCCTGCATCAATTTGACTAAGGTTTGATGTATAACATGCACTGATGATTTATATTCTTTCAAATTCTGCTCACATTTCAGCTGATATAGCCAGATTTATGTATTCGATATTGTGACATGGATGGTTAAGGGTATGTGGTGGTGTTTTGTTTGAAACCTAGGCCCTCTGTGGTATTTATGCTTGAAAGTATTGCCATTGTCCTCTTGTAATATTTATTCTTCTCATTCCGAAGTGATTTGGTCATTCAAATTTGCACTTTTCTGTTTCTAATCTCGACATTTCATTTATACCTAAAGTGTACTTTATCTACATCTATGGTGTACTTATGTTTTTCCCTATTCCATCAATCTTTCTCTTGTAATGGTATTGCATTGATATTTCCAGATGCTTAACAAGTTTTTTCATGATCATTGTTCAGACAGAGGTTTCAACTGTAATCTGTGGACATAAAGAATTAAAAAAGCTGGTTGATATAAGGGGACAACTTGACAATGTAAAACGTGTGATTTATGTGAATGACGAGGGTATCTCGAATGAAGTATCATCAGCTAAGAAGAATGCTAGTTGGACTATGACATCATTTGTGGAAGTAGAGAGACTGGGTCGGGAAAACCCTGTTGATGCATATTTGCCCGTCTCAGCTGACATTGCAGTGATAATGTATACGAGTGGTAGCACTGGTTTGCCTAAGGTTGGTTTTAGCTCAAACATTCCCCTCTTTTTATATTGGTTTGCATATTATATTTTATGATGCTTTTCTAAATCATTTTATTTTTCTTACTGGTAAGCTGGGATTGAAGCTATCTTAATGTACTTTGTAGTCATGGTTGATGATGTTTTAACCTTACGACCTCAGATTGCTAAACATTTCCAACTTGCTGAGCTATGTGATTAAAATTGAGACTTGTCCATGAAACAACCTCGGTATGTGATTGCTCATGCTGTGTAGAACACTTACCTGTGGTGTGGATTTCGTTAAATGATGGATAAATGGACATTTTGAATTTACTTCAACAATGTGTGACTTAGGTCTTCATGTATTACATCAAATCTACACACACATATATGTGTATATATCTGTATCTCTGTGCTTGTGCAGGCATGCTTGTATACATTATTGTTTTTGTGGGTCTCTATGTGCACAAATGCTTGTGCACATGCATCCCTAGTAATTGATTACAGTCTGCTTGCTATGATATGTACTATACCTGTTAGTTAGCCATATATCTTGATTAGTAACTTGATTCCGTCAGCCATCAACTTAGATGCTCTGAGAAAGTTCAGATAATGCACATGCATTGATACATCTATCTATTTGCTATTGCTTGATCATTAAACAGTTATTTACTTTATTTGTTAGCTATCAAGTTATTTTTATAAAGGAGTTCATCTATATGCATAGCTAGTTGGTGTTGAAATTCTTTGGCGTCCTTTTATTTCTTTTCAAGCTTTATAAGAAAAATCAATTATTCTGATGTTTCAATTTCTATATGCTTTGTTACATATCCTTGTCATTTTCTTTTATCTCTAGCTGAATTTATATCACATTGTCACCATATCCATATACTGTATGATTAGCTCTCCTGGTTTCTTTACAAACATATATTTTCAAGACCTCTGTTTCTCAATTTCAATGGAAAGCACCTGTTTTGTCAGTGGTTGTCTTTTGGGTCCTTACATTTCACACAAACTGTTTTTGCCTACAGTGCTCTTTTTTGAACTCCCTTGTAAATTTTTTTAATTATTTATAATTAAATCTGCTGTCAGAGCTCTTATTTGTATTTGTTTCCTTTCTTAGAAAGTAAACCATCCTTTCTTTTGCTATGCTTTCACTTTTTCATGGCTATATGATGGTAATATGACCCATTAAAAATATTGCGTATGAGGAATGGATTCCTAATAAGAAATCGAGGGCTTAAGATTTCAGAATGACAATATAGGTGGACTAGTGCAGGAATATGTTACTAGTTTGTTCAAGAGCCTTTCTTTTTGTCAATGTTTTGAGGGCCTTAGTTTCTAATCTTTTAATTGTTTTATTCTTATTGAGAGATGACCACATTCAAATTCCAATCTTGCCACCAATAGGGAAACGACCTTAACTTATAGACTTGATCACTGAGAATATATGGGAAGATGGGACAACATGGCCTTACCCAAAAGTACCTTCCCACTAAAGGGCCTAATTTTTGGTAATATCTCTCTGTTCTTGAATTAGTCTATATTTTGGTCCCAACCATGCTTTTGATCTTCTTTACACTGAAAGCTAACCGATTGTTTCATAATAATTGTCAAATCAATCTCCATTATCAATTTGTCATCATTAGCATCGAAACTAATTGTCCATACAACATGAATTTGTTTTTTAACAATTGGAGAATTATTTTTGCTGCACATTAGAATGTCATGATCATAACCTAGATGAGTAAGTAGTAAGTGGATAGTTCTCAATAATAAGCTCATCTTCTTGGTGCCTTACGAGCAATTCCAAACATTCAACATTAGCTTTTGTATCTTATGCGGCTTATATGCTTTCAATCTCCTTTTTGCTATTCTCTGAATTCTGAACCATTGTTTAAATTAATGGAGAATTTTGTTTATGTAATTGATTGAATTTAATGGTACAAGTTTGGAGCCAAAATCCTATCATGGTGGGTTATCTGAATAGAGAATCTATGATGATAACCATGAGTGACATCAAAAATGCCCAAAAACCAAAAATTAAATGTTCCAGAGATTTCACAGATATGCAACGAGTGGTAAAAATGGCTGCTTTTTTACATCAGTATAACTAGTTTAGTTTGATGTGTTATTTGAAATTAGTCAAACATGGCTAATTTGACTCATTTTGTTGACTTTTAAATGTGCAAATTGTGATTAAGTCTTGAAGAGTGGAGTAGTAATGCCGCAAATAAATCGCACCAAAAAAGTTACAAAGGTGAAGTGTAACTTTTCTACTGCACCAGTTACCGACAGCCTGTATTGTGTCAATGTCATTGAACAGAGCAATGAGAAGTTACATGTCAGATGTGTAACTTTTCATGTGAGATTTCTATGTTACTAAAGCATTTTGCTAAACAACATGGATTCTTGACTTATATGGCCTGCCATCTATTTTGTTGCACTAGTTCTGCTAGCTCTATCATATTCTATTCACTTGATACACATGTCCAAACCTTCAAGACATTTAACTTCTAATATTTTGTCATCTTATATACATTTTTTCATCTCCTATTAATAAACATCTAGCCGTCCTTTATTTAGATGGCAGATGATGTGTTTTGCACCAAAAGAATCTGGGCTCCTATCTTATTAATGAAAGTCTAGCCCTCCTCTGTTTAGATGGCAAACCGTGTATTATGCACCAAAAGGATTTGGGTTCAAACCCCTTTCTTTGTGTGTGTACGTGCACGCATGTGTGCATGCATGCTTGAGCACTTGTCTGCGTGAGCGCTCGCACATGCATGTTTGTTAGAATCCCTTTATAGTGAGTATGCATGAGAAACCATCATCTAGATCTTTGTATTACTAAAAACTCAGCAATGCTGAGGATTTTTCTTAGGCTACTTATCATCTAATTATTTTTTTCTGTCATGAAGGGGGTAATGATGACACATGGTAATCTCCTAGCTACTGTTTCAGCTGTTATGACAATTGTCCCTGCACTTGGTAATAAGGACAGATATTTAGCATACCTGCCTCTAGCTCATGTTCTTGAGTTGGCAGCAGAGGTAAGATGTTTCCAATTATATCAACTTCGAACGTAGATGAAACTTCATGCATGTTATTCATTATTAAGCTTCTTCGTTTCTTTAACTTATTTTCTGACTACTAACCTTATCTCCCATGTAGCATGTAATGGTTGCAGCAGGAAGTTCTATAGGATATGGGTCACCTTTGACTCTTACTGATACATCGAACAAGATAAAGAAAGGAACAAAGGGTGATGCTTCCATCTTGGGACCAACACTGTTGGCTTCTGTACCTGCTATTCTTGACCGTGTTCGTGATGGTGTGTGGAAAAATGTAATGCCATTTTCCATGTGGATTTTTGAGTATATTTCTTCACATGATTTCTATGAGACTAATTGCATGCATTCCTTTTTCTTTTTCCCTTACTAAATTTCAGGTAGATGCAAAGGGTGGCTTATCAAAGAAATTATTTGATATCGCATATAATCGTAGGTTGGCAGCTATTAACGGAAGTTGGTTTGGAGCATGGGGTGTAGAGAAAATCCTATGGGATATTCTTGTCTTCAGAAAGGTTCGAGCGGTCTTGGGTGGTCATATTCGTTTTCTACTGTCTGGAGGGGCTCCTCTCTCTGGTGATACACAAAGATTTATCAATATATGCCTTGGGTTAGTATGATACCGAGAGATTTATCAATAAACAAAAATAATAAAAAAATAAATTATGAGTGCATATTACATGCATTTGCAGGTGTTCTAATGGTATGTGTTGTAAATAAGAATTTATGCTTTCATTATTCTATATGTTAGGAAAAGATGAAGTAGCAGCTCAAGGACTGTTGCTTCATGCAAACGTAATTCTGCAATAATTTTTCCTTTTGGGATAATGGATCAAATTTAACAAAATAGAATAAACACTCTTGTTAGTTTTACAGATTTGTATTTGCGACTTAGAGCCTGAGCTGTTTGCATATTTTGACAAAATTTCTAGTGCTTTTTGAGGAGGGTGTTTGAGTATTTTTGTTCTTATAATTCCTGAATTTTCTATAATTTGGTCAACTATTTGGAATGTGATAGGCATGGCATCGCATAATTCCATGCAAGTGTCATTGAGAGATCTTGAGTGTAGATAAGTGGAGGCATGTAACTACATAAAAATAAAAGTACATAATTGTTCTTGACCTTTATATTTGCAGGGGATATAGTTAGACTTAGAGGAACCCCAATTTTAGCATACCAGAGAAAAGGTTGGTGAAATTTCAAAAACAAATTCAAATGTGCAGAGAGGTTTCTAGATGAATGTAAACTCTCATAATCAAGGGCTTTGCTAGAGCCAGTAATCTTATACCATGGCATTGTTTTCTCCATAATTTAAGCTTATTTCTCAACTTCTCTATTCCCAACCAGAAACATAATCCCCATGTTTAGTTCATGCAGCGTGCAAAAGGTTTCCATTAGTGTGGGTGATGCTGATGATAGTTGGGACTTTGGAAGACTCTTTGTCAGGTAGTTTCAGATAAAGAAAGGCACCAGTGAGTTCTTAGATAAGGTTTGGAGAAAAATGTATGGTAGTGAGATTACAAGAACAACTTCTAAGTGCGATTTCAGCTTTGAATGCTGGTTGCATGAGTGTGGAAATACACATTGTAAAACAAGGATAGCCATCATGGCTTTTAAGAAGGTTGGATATTTGGAAGTGATATCTCAGATTTCTTCACTCCTAAGAACTACAAAAGCATCTTTGCCCTTTCAATTTATCTTTTTCAATTCAATTAAATTGAAAATTTGGAGCCAAGATAACATCCCAGGAATATTGTCAATACTTTTTTCTAGTTCATGTACAGAAATGTCAAGACATGTAGAAAAGGTTGTTAGTTATCTTTGGCAGCCTGGATTCCTTGTTCGCAATGATGCCACATGAAGAGGTAAATTCCGAGAAGAGTATATTATATTGGCCATTGGGCCTCAGGCATGTTTGAAATTACCTTCTGCCGACATAGATTCTTTATGAAACCATCCTGTTTATTTGACATTTTTATTAAGGTATCAAGTTGGGTTGTCTTAATGTTGCATCCTTGCAATATAATAACGAAGGTCAATGCTAGGTAATGTCAGCATCTTGCCTTTTTGAAGCCATTTATTCTTCTACAGTGACCAAGGCTTTAAATACTGGTACCGAACTCCATACCATTTTTCCATTGGAATACAGGGATGTTACTATTGAAACATATAGATTCTGGAAAAAAATCAAAAAACCATTGACACCAACTGGTACAGCCTATATAGTACCATTGTTACAAATTGGTATTGACCAGTATGGGCGGTATGTATCCATACATCTGTTTCGGCATCCCATGCCTATACAAGTGCTGGTTTTGTGCCAGATATGTGCGGAACCAGTTGTACTATCCTGTTTTAATGATTTTTAAACCATGTCGGTGGTTGTCTCATGCAATTTTAAGATGACGCTTCTGTGAAGAAGATATGGGACGTGTGAAAATCCATTTTTAGTGCAAAAACTTTGGGTTTCCAACTCATTTGGTACCAATCAGCTTTCTTATAGGGGACCTAGCTAAACTAAGCAAGACATGTAACTAGTTTTCAAGTATGAATCCCTCTGAGGTTAGAAGTATTGCAGCTTCAAATGTTGAGTTAATCAATTATATGTGAACGGGGACTGCTTCTAGTCAATAAAGGTTCATTTAATTATTTGACCTAATTATATTTGCATTTTTATAATCTGTAGCGGCTTAAAGCCTGTGAAACTTTATGACGTCCAGGGCTCCGATAGGGCAAGGATATGGTCTCACTGAAACTTGTGCTGGTGGAACATTTTCTGAATATGATGACGCATCTGTTGGTCGTGTTGGTGCGCCACTTCCTTGTTCATATATCAAAGTACGAATGTTATTTTTTCATTTCTCTGACACTTGTAGCTTTTTGAGGAATTTTTTTGACATGACTAGTTCATCCTATCGCTAATGGTTTCTTTAATGCTTTTATTATCTGCTTTCCTATGATTACACCTTTATTTGGGAAAGGAAAGGATAAGAGTTTATGATGCCTTTATATATGCTGATCTTTTATGTGTTCTTTGTTTTCGTGAAGTTCACTTTACAAAGTATCCATTCTTTCATGGATTTTATTTTTTCATTCGTCTATTGTTTTATTGCTATTCATTTTCTAAAGATTGGCAACTTTCAGCAGGATTTTATCATTATATCATATAGTTGGCAAAAAGTGTCTCTGTGGCATAAGAGTCAGTCCACATGAATCCAACCCCTAGTAGTTATTTTATCTATTAAGACTTAAGTGTATATGACAACGACAATTGAAGAACTTTTAGTTTTATATATGATTTCTTTCTACACTTCATTACTTGTATATGTTCTTAGTATTCTCATTGGAACCTTTGTTACGGCTTTCTCTTAGCAAAATGACCAAACTACCTCTCACAGTGCTGTAGCATTAGAACCACATATTCTTGTGGTTTTGAGGAAAAGAACCAGTTGAAGGATCAGAAGAAATCATCTTTTAAATTTTAGCAATATTCATGTTCTATTTCTACTCTTGTTGCTCATATTGAAGCCTATTAAAGCCTCATGGCAAAAAAAATCAACATCATGATGAGGTAATAGTGTCTTTGCTGCCCTGGATGTTCAAGCTTTCTGAGGACTAGCCAGTGGAAGCTCATTTGTCACAGCAACTAGATGGTATTGAGAACTGCAATGGATAAGAGGTTCCATGCATAATTTCAAATCTGTACTATTCACTGTATATGCATCGCTATCCAATACTTTATAAAGTTTCCTTATGTTCCACATGAAGAATACTTATTTTTCACTGCACACGGGTATATTGACTGAAAAAACATCCTTTACATAGTTTTTCCTCTTATTAAGTGTAAAACATCCACAATCATTAACATAAGGTACTTCTATGTATCAGCTGATTGATTGGCCAGAAGGCGGATATTTAATCACAGATTCACCAATGCCTCGAGGGGAAATAGTTATTGGGGGTCCAAATGTAACTCCAGGATATTTCAAAAATGAAGAGAAAACAAAGGAGGTTTACAAGGTAGGTTGCTACCGTGATGCTGCGGAAACTTGTCTTATGTAATTCATTCGAGGCTAATCACCAGGTATTGATGTCTTTTTGCAAAGGTTGATGAAAGGGGGATGAGATGGTTTTATACTGGTGATATTGGGCGTATTCACCCTGATGGTTGCCTTGAAATTATTGATCGGAAGAAGGACATAGTGAAACTCCAACATGGTGAATATGTTTCTTTAGGAAAGGTATGAAAATTTGTGTATACTGTCATATGATTTCAAACCAACTTCTTCAGATATAAAGATTGCTAGCAAAGTCACATTATTATCACAAAATAACTATTCCTTTGCAGGTAGAAGCTGTTCTCATTGTGAGCCCTTATGTTGACAACATCATGCTCCATTGTGATCCTTTTCATAGTTACTCTGTCGCACTTGTGGTACCACACAGCAAGCAGTGGAAAATTGGGCTATGAAGCAGGGAATTGCTTACAGTGGTTTTGCAGATCTATGCCAAAAGGAGGAAACTGTCAAAGAAGTACATCGATCATTAGTAGAGGTTTGCATGTTTTTTTAATTTTTCTTATTATATTGTTTATTAAATAATTATAAGAAACTGTGTTAAATGCAAGGGGGTTCCCCCGGTTTCATCATGTATGATTTACTGGGACAGCCATCCTCGTTACCTCCAAAAATAATTTAAGGTTTCTAGTTTTGGAAAATTGTTTGTAAGTTATTGAATGTTATTATGTAATGCTCATTTTAAAAGTATGCTAAGTTACTAGGGCTGATGCGTGTTTATTATTTCATGTTTATTAGTGGGGTTAAATTTTCCCAATCAGATTTAAGGGATATACTAGTCATTTTTGTAATTTAGAAAATGACACATGATGCAACAACGAAATGTTAATCCGTCTGTAGCATCTTTTTTCTGCAAAACCTGTTCTTATGTCCTAATTGAATGCCTAGAAGTATGACAACCAACAGACTATGACTCTTGACTTACCAAACATGAAATGCTTGCTGGTTTTCTACACCCTATTTAGTAACTTACCATGCACGAGCTAATACACCTAGGCTAATGTATAGTGGCCCTACTGATGCACTCTGGGACAACCCTACCACAATTTCCCATCTCAATTTATCATGGTGAGAGCAGTTTTTGAAGTTTCATAATTATAGCAGAGCTTGATGATATGGTCCATCTTGAATGCAGCTGAGATTTTCTTTCTTTCTTTCTTCCTTATTCTAAAAGGAAGTTTTAAGAATAAGCGCAAAATTATTGTTGAAAGAAGAGAGGATAGTAATGTTAAATAGAGGAGTCTACACTAAGAACCGAGTCGATGTGCATTTCTTTAGGTGGCAGTTCAAAGAAGTGGCTATCCTAAAAGGGTCTCGCCGCAAGAAACGAGTGTTGTCAAAGGTGCACCTAGGTGACATGGCCCATGCAAAGGCCAGGCCTTGCACCTCGCCTGCCCTAAGGCGAGCCCCCTTTGCTTGGACGCCACAAAAGCGCACCTTTTTATGCTTGTTGAAGAAAAGCCCAGGCACAAGGCTTTCTGATCCTTTAATCTGGTAGTTTCTTCTTCTTCTTCTTCAGCTGCAGGCCTGCAGCCATGTTTCTATCCAGCAGAAAGAGAACTAGCTCCTCCTCCTCTTCATGCGCAGCTGCAGCTGTGGTCCTGCAGCTATATTTGAAATTCTGATCTTCTTATTCTTCTTCTTCTTCTTCTTCTTCTTTCTGCTGCTGCAGGCCTGCAGCCTGCAGCCATGTTTCTATCCAGCAGAAAGAGAACTAGCTCTCCTCCTCTTCAGGCGCAGCTGCAGCTGTATTTGAAATTTTGATCTTCTTCTTCCTCTTTTCTTCTGCTGCCGGCTTGCAGCTTTCTATCCAGCAAAAGAGAACTAGCCCCTCCTTTTCAGGCACAGCTGCAGCTGTAGGCCTGCAGCTATATTTGAAATTTTGATATTTGACATGCCACATCTGATATGTGTATAAATCTGAATTCTAATGCTTCTTTTATTGTAGTTATGCTCATAAACTGATAATTCATTGTTAGAATCATGTTTTCACTAATATTTGCATGTATGCTGATATTTTTGTGCCTCACTTTGTCAAGGCCGTCAAGGTGTCCGCCTTGCATTATACCTTGCACTTTATGCTCCAAGAAATCTTGGCATGTTGATGCACCTTGGGCCTTCGACAACCATGCAAGAAATTAAATTAACAACCTCCTAATGGAGGACACCAATTCCTCCTCTCAAATGTCTCAAGAGAATTCTAAATTTTAAAATAGTGGGAATCCTTCTGCCAAGAATACCAATATATTTTTTTCCTTTTTTCTTTTAGGTGAAGGAGTTTTCCCTTCTTTTTAACATATGATTTTTGCACATTGGTTTTCAGCTCTGCTAAGTATTCTGTTGTTACTGATCCCCGTCACTGCATTTGCATACTCTTATCATATGGTTGTAGGGTATGGTCGATCTTTCTTTCAAGGTTTATCATTGCATTATCTATTTTTCTGGTCTTCTGCGACTGATTTCTTTATGGTTGATTTCTCATCATTTATAATATTTATTTAGAATGACCCAGCACAAAACTGCTAGTAGGGATGTATTCTGGTACTTGTGGCTCCCAATATTTCTATGATGGAAAAATAGAAGTACAATTAGTTATTGGTTTTTCATTTTGATCTGATATGGTACAGGCAGCAAAACAAGCACGTTTGGAGAAGTTTGAAATTCCATCCAAGATCAAATTGCTTCCCGAACCATGGACACCTGAGTCTGGTCTTGTCACGGCTGCACTCAAGCTGAAGAGAGAGAACATTAGAAGGCATTTGCTGACGATCTTGCCAAGTTGTATGCTTGAGTCTTAGGTTCATGAGGCTTTCAGTTTGAACGAATGAAGCAGCTTTAGTTATTTTTCTTGTTGATGTGGGACTGTTCTCCTTATTACCCCTCCGTTGTGTACAATCTACTTTTGTTTTTCAATCAAAATATTTAATTTTTAATCCAGCCTTTTTTTTTTGGAGAATTTGCCATCTATAATTTCATTATTTTCAATAAGATGTTAAATAAACTGATGAACTCTGAGTTAATGACTCGGAATTTTATTAAGGTGCAGAATAGATGTGTAGTTATGTTACCATGATGACATACCAATGACTAGCTTGTGCGCTAAAATCAAAATTCTCATAACTCGGTTTTCAGTGTCGGAGTGGGACCTCTTCGACCTCCTCTATTAGGCTGTTCTTCTGCAAAATATAGGATATGTGCCTACCCTGATTGATAAAAATTTTTAACGTAGAACACATGTTAGATTTATTCGCTCGATGGAACCAGGCATGCGGCCGCAGGTTACCGAAGATGATATTATTGGTAGAACCGGTTGTTAAAACCATGCTAGCATTTCTGGTCAAACCAAATTACTCTCCTGGTGCAGCTGTTTGTTTCAACTGCAACCTTGGACATCTAGCAAGAGATTTTTTTTTTTCCTATCATATGGAAGACAATGAAATTGAGGTTTCCATTGTTGCTGAACGGTAAGGGAAGCCTGCTGTACCATGATGGTATATGGGAGTCGTAATGAATTATTTTTGCACAAAAAAAAAAAAAAAAGCTTTTTGGATATAGCCGGTCCAACTATCTATAATCCACGTCGCTGCCAGATTAATGAATTGCCTTAGGGTTCGAACAATAAACTGATCATGCATGTGTGAATTTGCAAACCTAGCTTTCAAAGTGAATCGCCATGAAAATTACAAAGAAAAGATTTGGTTTGCAAGCTCTGAAACATACCATGTGGGGGGGAAATTTTGAAACTTCCAAACTGAAGGATTTCATGGATCCAGCAAGCTCCAGAAGCTTATGCAGCAAACTTCTGTTGAATTTCTACTGCACTGAAATTACTATGATTTCTTTCATGAAGCCTGTGAGAAGCAATCGAGGAATAAAGAAATGTAAATGTAGCTGCAGTATGTGAAATACTGCTCAAGTCCAAACTGTTTATGCTTTTAGATGTCCTTCGGTACACATGGAATCACACTCCTCCAGCGAGCATCAAGGATTAAAACCATTCATAGTGTATTAACAACACAAATTAAAGCAAGACCACAGAAGTGCCAAAACAAGGAAACTGCATGCAGTCTATAATCCAATGTTCATTTCACAGAGATCCATACATATCCCAACGACCAAATTTATCACGTTTAATTTATGTGAAGGAGACCCCCCAAAATAATCCAGAATATGAATCAAATATCGAGTTAAAAAAAACACAATAGTGTTCCCGCAAAAAGAAAAACGTAAAATGTGGCGAGTGTCAAACTTCTTGATGCACTGGTGCTTGGTCTTATCATTGCTGACGAGTCAAGACTCAGTCTCGAGTTCTTCTTAGACATCTGAATGATCAAAATACGTATTCACGGAGGGAGGGAGTGGGGCTGTGGAAGAGCGATGTCCGAACTCAGATTCACTCATACTTGCGTCTAAGTTGTGTCATGTCTTTAGGATTTCAATCAACTTGGAATGTTAATTACATGGTGGAGAGATGCATAATCCTCTCTAACAAGCATTAGAAATCTAAGATTATTGTCTCTAAGCCTTCAGAAATGAACAGAATTAATAAATGAAAGAATTCCTATACTAGTTGCAAGTTGCATGAGTATTTCCACGACAGGTACCATGTTTGGTGGGTTCCTCCTAGGTATAGTTTTATGGAGGTGATGATGAAAGTTCGTACTGGTTAGCAAATCTAATGTACACTATTAGAATGTTAATTTTAGGAATGCTTAACTAGGGGTGGTAATCGGATTGAGTTGGATTGAATGTGGGTCGGGTTGAACAAAGATCAGATTGATGGGTTAGGACCAGTTGAACAAAAGAGAAACAAAAGCCTGCATACGAAGTGTCACACCCCAAATCCAGGACATAACACGGCCATGCTATCAAGAGATGGAGCCCACGATAACACGATGCCAATCCATCATAATCATCTAAAATCCATCAAATAAAAAGATTCAATTCCATTATTCATCAAATAATGGAACCAATATTGGTTTAGAGCATCTAAATCCAAAAGCAAGTACCATCCCGAATCTCAATATTTATAAATAACTACAAATCCGTGATTATAAAATAACTAAACTTCTGCTACCAAATTTTCAAGCTTGCCATGCAGATCTTCAAGTCTGGATTCTTTTTTGCCGATCCTAACCTTATTCCTCTGTTCAAACAAAAAGAAAACAAAAAGAATATGAGCTACACTAGCCAGTAAGTAGAACTTGCGCTTCCTTATCGGATCAAGCATAAGTTTTTCATTATAATACAATATTTAGAAAATAACAGATAATACAAAATAAAGCATTTCATAGAGCATATAACAAAACAAGTTATAAACTCATCATGCATGTATATTTCACAATCATGAATCGTAAATCATTTTCATCATGTATTCATGTCATGTTTTAAAACATTGCTCACAGATATTCATACTAAGGTCACTATTATATCCGTGATAGGGCCATGTTTCTTTATCGACAGAGTTCTTAATTCATGTGCCAACTTTATATCCACTGCAGGCCATGTTCGTGTGGATGCTAGCTCCGGATGTCGACCTTTCCGAAGGGATTCATTCATAGCCATCTGAGAGTCTTTTTGAAATCATTATATCTTTTTCTTAAAACATACATATACATAGATGAAAAATAATAAAATTTCATGCTTCATAATCATGCAACCTTTTATAAAATACATTCATGCAATCAATGCTCATAATAAAATATACTTTTTTATATCATATATGCCGATCCCTATTTTATGAAAAATATGATTTCATCAATAAGAGATCATATGCACGAAAATCATGGAGATTTAAAAATAAATAAGGAGCGTAAGATCTACTTACATCATTCATCTTAGATCTTCAGACTTCGTTAAAAGAATCAGCTAATCTTATTTAAAATATCAAATCATCATCAATTTCTATTCTATAAATATAACAAATTAAATCATAAGGAAAGAGGACTGTTGTCCGGATATGTCGGACCATCCAGATACCCGGATAATTCAGGATCTCTGATCTGAGAGTCAGATTTAAGTGACTTGATCAAAAAATTATGAAGCACAGATTAGATCAAGATCAATCAATAGAGTTCATTAATAATGAATTTGAAAGATACTTGATATTATCAAATGAGGTTGACATACAGCACGGATATCAAAACAACTTTGGATTATCTTGTTAGAGTCAACATGAGCCCCTAAAAGATGAAGGTATGACTTGGTACAGGATTCATAGACCTTCTTAGACAGAGAAAGTCAATCATGAGAGAGAAAGTAGAGAGAGAAAGTGGAGAGAGAATCTTCGTATCCTTCAAAAGTGGCAATCATGATTGAGATCATCAGTGGTCATATCAGGATGACTTAATATGGATTAACCATGATTGATGTTATCAATTTCGAATAAAGATCGGATCGGAATCCAATTCTGCACGAATTTCGAAGTAATTTCAGGTTATCATATTTTCATCTCAAGTTTATCCTAGGGTCTATGATGCAATTTGAGAGAGAGAGTGATCCTAGAGAGATAAAATCCATAAAAAGAGATAAAAGGTCTAGAGAGAGAAAATTTAGAGAGAGAAAATAGAGAGAGAAGGTAGAGAGAGGAAGTCCAATTCTAGAGAGAGAAAGACTTAAGAGAGAGATGAAAGAAACTTTCTCTCATGTGTATTTTATTATTATTTTTTTTTTCTTTTCTTTTTTTTTCTTTATTATTATTATTATTATTATTATTATTATTATTATATATTTTTTTTTCTTTCTTTCTTTCTTTTCTTTGTTATTTTTTTTTCTTTTCATTTTTTTTTCTTTTCTTTTCTTCTTTTTCTTTTCTTTTCTTCCTTCCTTCTTCTTCTTTTCCCGTTTTCTTCTTTCTTCCTCTTCCTTGGCCGAACAAGGGGAGGACCAGAGGGTGGCTCGGCTCCAACGAAGGCGCAACACGGTCGGAGATCTGACAACGATGGCCGACAATGGAGAGCAAGGGATCGCCGGCAACAAGGCTCGACCGGCGGGCGAAAAGTTTTCGGAAAAACAGAGGACCTGCCCCTTTTCTTTTTATTTTCTGGTCATTGGCCGGTCACCAGCGGCCAAGACCTCTATGGAAAGAGAGGTAGAGGTGAGGGTCCCATCTTAAGGGTGAGATGCCGCAAACGCGGTGCCGATGGCCGAAAAAGAGGGGGAAAGGACTCGTCCGAACAGGGCAGAACAGGATCTCGTCTTTTCATGAATTTTTCGACGATCCCGATGGCCGGCGAGGGTGCATGAAGCTTCGAGAAGGAGGGAAGGAAGAGAAGAAGGAGGGTCGGAGCTTACCTTCGACTCCGATGAGGTCTCCGACGAGAAATTGAGGCGAACACAAGAACAGGGTCGGCAGCTTCAACGAGAAATTTCGAGAGAAAGAAGAGGGAGATCTCACGGTTGGTCTTTTGAGGGGGAGAAAGGGGATTTATAGGGTTCTTTTCAAGGATTTTTGATGACCCTGGGAGTTCTTCTCCTGGTCGGATACAGGGAGGAAAAAGACTCCCGTTGGGAGTCTTCGTCCTCTATTTTTTTTTTTTTTTTTTTTTTGTGTTTGGACTTTGTGGGCTGATTTTGGGCCCAATTGGACCGGTTATCACACGAAGTGTCGACGATAAAAAATAAAGTGCAATGTGATGGGCCCGGGGCATATTGGCCTTCCCATCGTGTCCTATAGACTTCATGTAGACCTCGGAACGGTGCTGTTACTCAAGATATATATGACGACCATGGTGCCCACCTTGGGTTATCAGCATTAATCTCCCCAGTGGCAAGTCAAGTGTCATCTTTGGGTTTCTCTAGCAGCACTCACCTAAGCTAGCTGAACCAAGCTTCATTTAAGTGCTGTTGTTAAACTGTATCGGTGCCGAACAGTTTTTTTTTTTTTTTTTTTTCAGAAATTTTGGAATGAGTTTTCGGGAAATCAAAAGGCAAAACATGCAAGGAAAAGAGTTTCCTATGCTTTCAAAAACGAAAATCAAAGCCGAATACTAAGGGTAATATGAAGCAAGCCCTTTAGTTTTTATTCTCGAAAGAGAAATGAAAGAGCTACAACTACAAGTGGGAGCGGATTACTAAGATACGAGATCACGGCAATTCCCGGTTTGCCACAATCGCATGCATCACACGTGGTAGCGCCAGTGAATGGGATGCTCTCCAGCTTTGAAAGGTGGGCGACTTTACCTGGAGATGCAAACAAGTGAAACCCGGCACATGGGCATACAAACAAGCGTACGTGCCAACCTTGCTTTCACTACCATCCTTTTCTTTTTACCAACAACCATCCTCTCTCTCTCTCTCTCTCTTCCTCCAATATTGCTCATCTCTTCCTCTAGCTAGCAGCATGAATGTCTATGGAGAAGAACTCCCAACCTGCTATTTCCACCCAAGGCAAATCGTTGTGGGGATTTGTTCCCTTTGCCTGAGAGAGAGGCTCCTGATCTTGGCCGCAAAAGAAGGCCACCAACACCAGGCCAAAGACACCCACAGATCTCTCCAAGTTCTCAAAGGGAAACTCACCATTCATCTTCCTAGATTCTATGTTCTGAGCTCAATCCTCAGATTCCGGCATCGGAGAACAAACGACAGTTTCAACGAAGGCTCCTTCACCAGTCAAGGTACTTAAACCAATCTCTACTTCCATCTTCCTTTTCTTTTCTTTTTTTTTTTTTGATATTGAAAGAAGTTAAAGAATTTATCCCAAAAACCATTCAAATGTTTCTTTTTCTATCTTTTCTTAAAATCATGTGAAATATATAAGATATATACGAAGCAAATTCAAGATGAACATCTTGAGCAAGCATGTATAATGATGGCTCGATCGGTGCATTTGTTTCTTCTTTGCCAGATTCATTCATGTCCATCAGGTTCGACGATGACCAGCATGGACCTGAGGATCATGAAATATCGAGCGTGAAGGCTTCTTCCAAGCTTTTCGACTCCACCCCCAGCCACCAGGCCATGCCAATCCGGCACCAGGAAGGAGGAAGTGCGGTGGAGTATGCGAAACAACCTGGTATACCAAGGTGGCGCAAGCGGATTGGCCGCCTGTTCAAGCTTGCGAGGTGGAAGATGGCGACTGGTTAGGCCGGGCACGTGGAAGGAGATGACTGAAGGGAGGAAGGGTTGGATTTAGGAGGAGGACCACCACGGAGAAGGGAGGAGGAAGGTGGAGGCGGTAAAAGAGATGGAATAAGCTTCCACCGTGACTAAAACATTTAATGCTCTTTCTGTTGCCAATGGTCCATGTAATTAAATGTATGGGGGAATTAAGATGAACTTGATTGGTAATTAAGTTACTGCGCTGGCAGATTGCAAGATATATAGATGTGTTTTTGGAAATTCTAATTTAGATTTTGACGAGGTTCTGGGATATTATTGTAGTTTTGATGGTAATGCAACCAGAATTTTGTAGCTAGAGATAGCTTGCAGATTTTTATTGACAGTGTTGGTCTGGTTGCAAAGTAGCAGGTCTCTAATTTGTAGTGCAAAAGTTACTTGTGGTACCATGTTGAAGCATGCTTCTTTTTTTTTTTTTCCAATGGAATCAGCATCTTGTCTGCTTCCAAATGTAGTTTAATTTGTTATATAGAACTATATATATCCATTCTCATGAGGAAGTTGTTCTAACTTAGTGTACCATATATAGAACTAGGGAGCATCAAAAATTTTGCAAGTCTACAACTGTTGCTGTGTGCTGCATCAGAACTAATGTGTAAGGTTACAATCTAGCTTTAAGTTTATATATATAGATATATATTGCATTCATGAGGATTTTTTCTTATTGCTTTAAAATTCCCTCTCAGATTACAACCTTGTGTTATCCTTGCACTTCTTTTTGGTGGTTTACTGCCGAGTAAAATCTATTAGGAACTGGATGCTCTAGTTGATAGGCAGCCGAAAATATATAGTATTAGTTTTCCCCGATTAGTAGATATGTTAAATTTCTGTATCTGAAAATGGGAAAGCAAAGGTGTAGTTTCAGAGAAGTGGTGATTAAAAACCTTTGGAAATGTTAAAGTCCGATGCACCTAAAATGACATAGGATAAGACCGAATGATCTAGCTACATGAACACACACATACATGCATACATACGATGGATGATAAACAATTAATCGAATGCAGCAATCTCAAACATGACATCAAGAAAGATTGGGACATATTACGGAGGAGTTCATCAAGTCAACCGCTATTTTTGGAAGCACATCCTAACTATTCTATCAGTGGAACAAGAATAGGCATGGGGCTAATCTTTGTTTTCTTGACCTCTAGTGCACTCCTTTTTTGTTCGCGCAATAACATGACAATATGTATAAACCGTAAGTAGTGTCCATTTCAATGGCCATATCAAATATTTTTAATTTCCAAATTTAATCCAAGCCAATCACATCTCACCACATCAATAAGTAAATCAGTTAGTGCCGAAAACACTGCATCGGCGGCACATCTAATCGAGACTCTTAACTAGTGCTTCTTTAGCTTTAATCATGCATGATCAATTAAGCAACGGTTGGTGCAACTAATTGGCTTCTGCCACGTGGCAACATCAAGAAAGATCATTTAAAGAGTTATATTATCTCAGTTAACTTTTGGGACAGATCGATGAAATATCGATCTGATTTATCCGTTAGCTTGGTTACATACTGATCTGAACTCATTTGGATTGGCCTTCAATAGACAAGTGCATCAATTCGGTCTCTTACCAATCTACCATCGAGGATGGTCCTGAATCGATGTCATCCAAAATCATATATTACGAATTAGTTACTCTCTAATTTTATTACAGCTATATTACAGTTACTATCCACATGGATGAACAAACCACAATCCTCATACAGCTGGTCATTTTCTTATAATAAATTTCTAACAGTCTAACGATCTAAACAAGGCCCCTCTATATAAAGAGGGGCAGGATACTTTTCGGGAGGTAGGTCATTACTCAAAAAAAGAGAGCCGAGATTCTGTTGAACTTTTTTCAATTCTCCTACTGAAGGAAATCTAAGTTCTATCCATTCCAATCTACACTCTTTGCCTTCCATTTCTCTTTTCCACTATCTGCTCTTAAAACCTTAGCTGACTTAAGCATCGAAAGAGTCCTAAATCAAAAGTTACCCCACTAGTTTTAAGACTTCTTTGGTAGATCTATTCGTAGCATTTACCAACTTGACTTCTAGTAGCTCTCTAATTTGGATCAGCACCGACCTTATCATTTTTCCTCCCTAGCCCCGCAGCAATAGCAACAGCAACAAATATAGAGCATGCATATAAGAAATTAATGTTATGTAAATGGTTAGAGGCATACAAGTACGTAGCTATGTGAACAAGGTTTTCAACCACGTATATGGTCTTGCTCAGGAGTGTACATATACTAGTATTGAGAGAGTAGCCCATATAATCTTCCGTCCATGTATCCTTGCCGACAATAGCTGAGATTTGATTGTAGAAGATGACTAGACAACAAACGGATCTGCAAACAAAGAGGAAAAAAAGAGGAGATTCTTTGTATACATCTTAGGTAGGATATCACATCCATCGCCCACTTGGCCATGGCCCCCTTGGATCCTTACAACAAGTGGTACATTCGTCGTAGCACATCATAAACATAGGCCGCCATCACGTTTGTATGCATGCGTTTGGGAATGGACCAATGCCATTGTGCCCCACCTTCACAAGCTTAAGGTGTGGCATTCCTCATCATTAAGACTCTAGGAATTATTAATTTCTTCAGATATGTTTTGCCTCAACAACTGTTCTACATGTCTTCAAGATGCCAGTAACAACGACTATGACGACAACAGCAAGCACGCATGGCCAAAGCCTTCTTTGTCAGGTGTTAGTTGTCTAGAGATTATAAACAGCTAGTTATTTGGGTAAAATGCTGAAAAAATAAAGCTGTTAAAAAAGATGTTATTGGAGAATTCTATGTGAGCTGGCTTTGT
The DNA here is from genome assembly GCF_000442705.2 of Elaeis guineensis. NCBI lineage: Eukaryota > Viridiplantae > Streptophyta > Magnoliopsida > Arecales > Arecaceae > Elaeis > Elaeis guineensis. Next base: position 6,128,799 of record NC_026001.2, read on the forward strand.
TTTTGTTATGATAGTGTGAGAGCAGGGACTGCTTCCATTAAATTCGGGGGAGTCGTAGGTCTAGCTGAGATTAGTAAGACAATATTTCTACAACTATATGGTTGGATATGTAACGACTCAGGATCTCACTCAAAAAGACTAGCCAGAAAATATTATTTAGATTCTTTGATTCTATATAAATATCTAAAATTTTTCTAGGATATGAAACTAAATACACGTCTTCATAAATTCTCATATACTCCACTCATTTAAAACTTGATATCTCCATCAAGTTAAGGATTCAAATCTATGCATATTTATTCATAAATATTATGATCAGCCTATGATTAGCTTTAATGAATCCATGCTTTAATATCCCCTATTTTATATGAGCTATGAGTTGGATTGGCTGTGATACCATTCATAATGATCCAAAATTACATCCAAAAAGATTAGTTAGAAGATATTGTTTGGATTCTTTATTCTCATATACATATCCAAAATCTTCCCAACTAATAACTGATATGGATTAAACACACACCTGCATCAGTCCTCATAACATAACCTTTTATTTGAGATTTTCCTATTTCCTGTTGGCTTGATCATGATAAGAACTTTGAGAATTTGAAAATTGTGTCTGTATTTTAAAAAAAAGGGAAGAAAATGTAGTTAAATGTTGTCATGAAGATTGAAGAGAATTAAGACGACAATGCATATCCAGAAACATTAGTTGTAACGTGATTATTTGCTTGCCATGATGCTTGATGGTGGTTTCCAGTCATCAGATCAACATGTGTTGCCCTGGCAAAATGGATTCTCCATCAGCTGGTCTTTCTGAGTGTCAGGATCAGATATATTCGCAGCCAAAAAAAAAAGAGGACAGAGGAACAAATATACAAGTATATAAATCCACATTCCTTTGTTTCCTCCAATCATGCAGTGGATAAAGCAAAATATAATTCAAAGCAGAGCTAAAAAAAGAACTTGTGATCAGGGACTGTTATGCTGGAGGATTTGTTTTTTCTTTTTTTTTTTTTTTCTTATCATGCAATCATGGAGATAAATTATCCAAGTACAACAAGACTGGCTCTATTCTCCCACCTTCAAACAATCTGGTCAAACATTTCTACATCACAATACTTGTCGCTTTTCTTCCGCAATTGATTGCCCATTGCACCAGGTCATCATTAAGAAACTTGAAGGAGTCTCACATGATCCTATTTACAGGATAGCAAGCCAATCAATGTATCTGACCCTTGGCACATTCATCTCCAATAATGCTCCACTGACCCCTCTCCACCATACGTCATAGATCATGCCAAGCTCCATCTCTTTCCCACTCCATTGGTAATGGGGCAAAGTGGGAGAACATGTAAACCTTTCACACCAGCTCAAAATTTGGATCAGACTAAGAGGACCGTCCACACACTTGCTGGCAACTGGGGAGAATTTGAGAATATGGTAGTTGAGCACGTTTTGGTATCTCCAATTTCTCGGCCAAAATGCCTGAAACCATAACGTAAAAGATCGCACCAGGTGAAGTGACTAAAAGAAACCTGACATTAGCTTCCTCCATGTCGTTTGAATTAGGGTGATGTTAAAGGCTTTAACTGAAACTACCATTGTTGATAGGAACTCTAGTGCTGAAACTACGATTCAGTAATCTGGGACATCAAGCTGTACTGGAAACTCGAGAACATGGAATCATAGACCAGTTGCATATACTTCTACGGATTCTACTCAGGTCGCCATTCTATACCATTACAACATCTGAAGGAATAATATAATTCCAATAATTCTGTAGCAGAAAGAGTTTGCCTGCCTGATGACCCAAGCCAACAGGTGCTATTGCCACTCCAATATTCATTTGCCTCTGCTTTAAATTTTTCTTTCCAAAGCAGCACCTTGGTATATAGAAGGTCCATACTGGGACCATCCCCAGAACTGTGTGTGCATGCAGCACCATGAATTAATTCACATGAATGTGTCAATTATCATCCCCTGCTGATTAGCCATTCCCTGAGTGCCTGGTTTGAGATGAAGGATCCACCCTAGAACCCTTTTATGTGATCCAATCTCGTCAACCCCTCCTTCAGGCTGTTGTTTTTCCATACAATCATTCATCTCCCAACCCATTATAATAATCTGAAACTGAAAGACCAAATATTCTTCTGTTGCTCACCCCTCATATGATGTCCATCATCTTCACAACGAGCCTGGACAACAAGAGCAACAACCGCAACACCCCAGGTCACGTTCAGTGATCTGCTATTTACACCCAAGGATTGCAACATTTTGTTATCAGAGATGGAGACAACCCTCTGCTTAAGTTTAGATTCATGGCCTTCCAAAAGTGAGCAGCTTGTCATGCTCATGATCAAGATCAATAATTTAATTGCCGCGCTGGAGCCAATCAGAGCTGGCATAGGCATCACCCTCCGCCCTGGTGGTCCAATACTTTTATCTCTCAGAAGTGCCTTTGCCTGTAATGTGGGTACATTTACCATACATACACCAATTTCTACTTGGAGAGCAATCTCCATGTCCGATACAGCAATTTAAGCACTCAGGTCAGACATTGCGGTTGCAGAAAAAATAACAAAGCAAAAGCTTTCAAAAGATAATGTGGTAATACCCTTCCTTTAACAACTACTAAAATGAAATAGAGCACTTGCAAGTACAGAGTGACGACAATTTTGACTCCTTTCGGTGCCAATATATGAAGTGCTGGTGCCTTGAAAGCTTCACCAGAAAGTTACTGGAATAGCATCTAAATCCAACAAGCAAAATTATAATCGCAGAGTTATTGGAAAAGTAGGTAGTCTGGACCAGAACAAATCTAGTAAGTCACTTCTTCGCTGTCCTGAGTGGATTGCCAAAGTAGCTTCTGGAGGATGTTTTCATTGAAAAAAAGAGTTGTTGCCAGTCTGAAGAAAACCTCTCAGAACTTTACTTCTGACAGATAACAAAAAGATGCTAAAATTTCAAAATAAACATGGCCTGCATGATTCTAGCATCCAACACATCCGCATGGTAAGTTTTGCCATGACATGAAACTCTATGTGGACTTATATTTCACAGCTAAAAGTGAATTAAAATCCAATGATTCCAATATAAGCACCAAAAAGAAAATTGATTCTCATTTCTCGTTCGGAGATCTGAAGAAAATATTTTGATATGGTCATTGGTTTCTTGAACAAAACTTTTGTGGGGGACTGATTTGGGTAGAAAAATAACACTCCAAAGCCAATTTGCAGCCCAGCAATGCTTTGATTTTGAAATCAAAAGCCTCACTCAAGATCATATGATACCCAAAATGGAGGTGGAATTTGAACCCATTATTGAACTAGCTGTTGCTGGATGTATGTGTAGAATCTTCTGCAGGTTCAGAAGCCTCTTCCAGTTGCTCCATGGAATCTTCAGTAGCTGAATCTGCTTTCACTACACCAGAGCCTGTGGAGACTTTGACCTGAGCTGGCCTTAGAAGCCGATCACCTAGAAAAAACCCACGACGAATTTCTTGTGAAACAATGCCCGCCTTAAACTGTGGAGACTCTTCTCGTGCAACAGCCTCATGAATCTTCATACCAACAGAAATATAGGAATGTCATGAAAGTGAAGTTTGATCATGTGGAAGTGATAATTCATATAATGCCTTCACAAACAAGATATGAAAACTACTGGAAAGACATGGTAAAATGCAACTAGATACAATATACAAGCAACTAATACAGAAGCCCATAGAGCTAAGCACCCAATATTATAGCAAACTGGTGATTACAGCTTCAATCGAGTATCAAGGCCCATTTCATCTTAATTACTTCGTAAAATTATATCTTTTCCTAACATAAGTTTCTTAAATCCTTCTTGTGACAAATTTGTGCTACATTGCAAAAGATCTTTGGGTAAACAAGCATAGATAGGACCCCATGAGGCCCCACGTACAATTTCCAATGCTCAATTATGACAGCGGCTCCACATTATTTTCTATTATTAAAATGAACTCTGTTTAATAATTCATACTTAAAGCTTCTTTACAGAGATATAAAGAATTATCTCCTGTGTAAAGCTGACTTGGTGTCACATTTTGCTGTGGGCTAGACCCTGCTTAAAGTATTTGATTTGTGCAGGACCTCCACAGATTCAGTTCAACTTCACTTTGCATACAATAAATACTACTGCACCCCTGAAGAACATAGATTCTAGCTTTTCGCCTTGGCAAGTTTGCCCATAAGACAAATATGTCATGCGACGACCTAGCTTGAGTCCATCGAGCATGGTCTCTGAATAAGCATCAACTCATCCTTATACAGCAATATGCAGCACAAAATTAAGTATGATGACCTTTTGAATAGATGAGCCTATCCAATTGTACCAAGTTAACTATGTAGATCGAGTTGTAAGTCTAGTGTGACAATCAAAATATGAATGAAGTATGGGAAACTGTGGGATGATCTACGAAACATGATAAGCAAGGTTGCCACATCACAAACACATTTGACTAAATCCCATTAAACCAATTAAATCATGTAAATTCAGTCAAGCCAGCCTGATATGAAAATCATGTATATATGAAGTATCTAGCATTGGGAATGGTGTCCTGACTACAAATAAAATTAAAATATCCCAAGTAAGAGACAACTCGACTAGGGAAGAAAAGAAGTGGAAAACTCCTAACAATGGCAGAGCATGTATGGAATGGCTGTTGGGAACCGAGCTTGAGAAGAAAGAAAACTAGCTATACTATTCCTCTTCCACAAGCAAAGCATATATATATATATATATATATATATATATATATATATAGTTCAATCACAGACTAATCATACCTGCCCTCAACTAGTTCCAAAGAAAAGACAAATTAGACTAGCTCTTGGACTACAATAAAGACAAACTTTGACCATGCAGCCAAGAATAAAATGTTAGATAATTAACCTAACAACTACTATTATCGTATTTCAGATTGGATTTGAACACCCTTTCTCCAAACAATGCACTCGAAGCCTTTGGATTGACCTGGACTCCCATGCATCAGAAATTTGTTCTGGTCATGCAACTTGCAGTGCATGTATACTATGACTACCTTGAAAGAATCAATTACATAGTATGGATCAAGTGGGCTGAGCAAACTACATGATAAACGGGATTCAAATAGAACTAAAAAATTGATGTTTAATTTCAAGGTTGGCATGCATGATGCATGGTATATGGAAGACATGGAGCTTGGCTGAAGTGTTCCTTGGAAGTATTAGAAAGCAGGTGCATGCACAAGAAGATAATTCCGGGGCAGAGTAGCACTCTAAGTCCTAGTAGTAATCACACACTTTTTGGGTGCTATAAGCCACAATTCTCTCCATGACTTGCTATCTTCTCATGAGAGAAGAATAGTTAAGCCCTTCTATTGGGTAAGCATTTGGATACCCATGCCCATGACATCTTCCCAGTAGTTCTCACATGACTTTACAATTATTGGTGTTGCGGCCAATCCCCCGCCGTCCGATCGCGGTGTCACGCACCTCAAGAAAATCCTCACTGACCGAAGATGCCTCCGCGGAGACCTCCGATGGTCAAGTCAGAGAGGAGACTAGGCAACAGTGGAACTCAGCGAGAGGAGAGAGAGCTAGAGAGCTCAAGAGCTTAGAGGCGCTTACCCTGCTTGAGAAAGCTTGAGATAGCTTGTTGCCTTACCCCGTTTAGTAGAATGCGGTATGGTCCCGCCATAAATGATGCAGAGAGTTGTCAAATCGCGGGGGCTGTCAAATCGACGTGGGTTGTCAGTCATCAACCCATGTCCTTAGCAGGACAGCACCCACGGCGGTCGTACAGCATGTCCTTGGCAGGAGAACAGCCCATAGCGGTTGTACGGACTGGGTGGGCTGACAGACTATATGTCGGTATTCGGCTGTCGGGACGTCGGGTGATGACCCGGAGACACCGTCAGCTGGTCTGGTGCCTTGCGGAAGTCGGACATCGCTGCCACCCCTGACAGTGAGTCGGTGATTTGGGCTCGACCGTTTGGTCGGTCGGGAACAGTATGAGTCTGTTTGGCCGACATACCTTCGGCCGAATATTGTCGGCAGCCATTGTCGGCAGTCATCGTCGGAGTCGTCGTCGGAGTCGTCCGTCGGTCGGTCGGTGGTCCGGTCCGAGAGTAAGTCGCGTACAGGATCGGTATATCCCACCCCCCCTCCTGAGTCGGATGTCGTATTGGCCAGCGTTTCCACGCGGGCGACGGCTTCGGGCGAAAGGAGTGGTTTCCCATCACGTCATGCTCTGACTCTGACGACCGTACCAACGAGCGATCCGATGTCGGACGTCCCATTAGGAACGCAAACCGCCGTCTCCTTGGGAATGCAACCGCCGTCTCTTGGGAACATGAACCGCCGTCGTTAATGAATTCCGAGACGCGATTTTTCCGCCACATGTCAGGGGGCTATTGGGCCGGAACCATTCACGCGGATGGAGGCGATGTGGCTTGATCTGGGAGCAGGTGCGTCGAACCGTCGAACCGAGGAAGGGCCCAAGCTGCCATGTGTCGGCATCCAAAAATCCTCGTTCGACGCGCTTTCATCTCGACCGTTGAAGGGCCTTATATATATGCAGCCACTTACATCCAAAACTTCACTTTTTGCTGCAAATCCATTTCTGGCGCTGAGCTCTGTCAATTGTCCCCATCCCAAGTAGTTGTTTCCGTCCTCTTCCTTTGAAAATCTTCTTAAATTTTTCCATTCCTGTCTCCTTGCATCCTTTCTCCTTTGTCATTTTCTTTTTGTTCTCCTTTCTGGGCTACGTTATGGCTAGAACCTCTCCTCGAGGAAGTCAGTCGGAGAACCGACCGACGATTCCCGTCGACCCCGGAGGTGGAGGCTTCTTCACTTTCGGGAGCAAACGTCGAACGGCTCAGGGAGCAGTACGGTATCCCGGACAGTTCGAACTCTTCGCCCCTGGGGCTGAGGTCGGGTTAACAACCGCCTCCGGCCAGGTGGCCTTTTATGTCGAGGACTTCGGGCAGATCTTCGCTTCCCGATTTCGGAGTTTGTCCGGAACGTTTTGGATTATTACGGGCTTTGTCCGCGCAACTGGTGCCGAACTCAGTCCGATTAATAATCAGTTTTGCTCTGTTGTGTCGGCTTTTGCCGATCTTTCCCCATCTCTCTCTTCCGGCGTTCTTTGTCCTTCGACCCCATCCGAAAGCCCGAGGGTGGTGGTTTTCAATCCCCAGAAGGATCTTTCGTTCATCACCATCTTCCATCGTCGATCCACGGATGAAGAACCAATTTTTCTTTGCTTCTTCTCCGCTACCTTGGGGTTCCCTTCTCGCTGGGGCGACCCTGGACTCAGCCGAACAAAACAGTCAATGGAGCTGGAGACCGAGAGGACTTTCACCGACTGAAGGATGTGTCGGTGCCGAAGCAGAGGAGCTCGTCACCGAGCAAGCTCTGCACGACGCCGGCCTGAGTTCGGTTCTCCGTCTAGGTACAGTTCGGTCTGTCGGTCGTCTTTTGGTTTTTTCATCCGTCTTCGGACTTGTGCTGATCCTTTGTTGAAATTGCAGGCATGCCGCCGAGAGTAAGATTGACAGATGCCGACATTTGGCAACATGCGGCGAGGAAGAGACGACGCCTGGGGCCGGACCTTCGCGGCCCCCCAAGAGGCCTCAGACATCATCCCCGCCGGCGTTGCGACGCGGCAGTGCAGCCCGACCCTGAACGGTCGTCGGGCTTTGAGCCGGTTATTGCCCTGTCGGTGCCGACTGTGCCACCCGAGGCGCCGTCCGAGGAAGGGGCGGCAGAGGGGGCAGCCGAAGGAGTGTCGGCCCCCCCGCCTGTGGAAGAGATTCGGGTCGAAGCAAGTGAGCCCGAACGACCTGCGCGGCTCCCGTCGCACCCTCGGGAGGAACTCAGTCGAGCTTGAGCTTCCCGTCCCTCTCCATCTTGGACCTGGGCGACTGGTCGGGGGAAGGCTTCGATGGCACCGGTAGACGACTCAAGGTCGGCGGGCCGCGTCGCATCGTCTGACGTTCGGGTCCCGAGGGAGCGTCGGCCCTGGCCAACCACGACTTGGCCAGGAGGTTGTGTCAGGCAACCGTTCTCCCGGCCGATCGGGAGCTCTTGAGGAGTCGGTCGGTGATCGAGATGCTTTCTTCCTTTTACCCGACTATGACCCAGGTGAGCTCCTCTTCTTCTTCTTTTTATTATTTTCGTCATTTCATTTTTCTGACGATCGGCCTTCTGCTTGCAGCTGATCTACAATATGTCCGAGCTGGAGGTCGGGTACAGGAGGTTCGACGACGTCCGGGCGGCCTGGAAGAATAGGGCCGAAACCGCCGAAGCTGAGAAGGCGACACTGGTGGACCAGCTGAAGTTGTCGGTCGACCGCGAGGCTAGGCTCGAGGAGGAGATCTCCCGACTCACCAATGGCCTAGCCGCCTCGGAGGCCGAACTACAGTCAGCTCGCGAGCAGGTTCAGCGCAAGACCCGCTCCGTCCACCGACTGCGACGTGAGCGAGATGGCTTCGTCAGGGAGCTCGAGGCCGAGCGCGAACAGCTTCGGGTTAGACTGGAGAACCTGGCTAAGGCCGAGGAGAACTTGTCCTCCGCCCAGCCGATTCTGACATAGCGAAGGCGGAGGCGGAGTTGGCCAAGGAGGGCTGAGCCGGACGGTGGAGGACTTCCGTGGCTCGGACGAGTACCGGAGGAGCTTCTCGAGAGCGGCTTCGCCTCCTATCGGGTGGGGTACGAGGACGCTCAGGATGCGATTCAGAGTCTGCACCCGGAGCTGACCTGAGCAGCGTCGTCCCTCAGGATCGGAAGACCAAGCCGCAGAGGAGGAGGCGACCCACTGCGACGGGACGAGTTGCGAAGGTGAGGCGGCTCCAACCTCCGGTCCCTCCCGACTCGAGCGGGCATGCCGGTTGCTCCCGAACTCTCCCCGATGCAAGAAGTCGACTCCGACGAGTAGTCGAAGTGTCTGCTCCGTCACTTTTGTATTCTTTTATTTTTTGTTTTGTCTTTGATATTTGTAATCGGGCTTCGTCCCAATTTTGTAATCGGACTTCGGTCCAATTTTGTAATCGAACTTCGGTCAATTTTGTAAGTCACTTCAACTAAATGAAATCAAAGACTTTTCAAACTTTTTCCCGCATGCGGTTCAAAGTGTTTGATTTGCCGAGCCATCCCCGAGAGTATAGGTCGTAGCTCCGACATACCTCGTTAGGACGTTCGGTAGGATCCAGCGTAGCCGACCAAAGTAGTCAGTGGCGGGCGTGTGCTAAGGGCAGTGCAAGCCCCGATCGTAGGTCGGCGTCCTGACTGTCGTACAGGTTGCATAGGATCCGATGGTCGAGAGTCGTCCCGACTGTAGTCGAGCGTGCACATCGGTCGGATGTCAGCCAACCTCCAAACGTAGCATGTCGACACGATCATTTTGTAGAGTCCGATAGTCGAGTAGTGTCCACATATTCAGATAGGATAATGATGACAAGTCGAATATCCGTTGTCCGATCCTTGGTCGGACGTGCACGTCAGGACGTATGATAAACGGTGGCAAGCCGAATATCCTTCGATCGATCGTGATCAAGTCGGTATGTCGCAAGTCGAATACCCGTTGTTCGGACCTTGATCGGACGGGTACGTCGCGGTGCATGATAAACAGTGGCAAGCTGAATATCCTTCAACCAGTCGTGACCAAGTCGGCATGTCGCGAGCGCGACTGCGATCGTCCTGACATTTTGCCCTTCTTAGTCGAAACTAAGTCGACAAGTTAGCCAGCCGCATTGGTCGAGGCCCTTTGCCTTCAGAGGCCGAGGCCGTCGTAGATTCGATGATGGAGCCGTAGATTCGGCGAAGGAGACGTAGATTCGGCGTAGATTCGGCGATCGAGACATAGATTCGATGATCGAGCCGTCGGTTCGATGATCGGCGATCGAGCCGTCGATCGGTGATCGAGCCGTAGATTCGACGGTCGAGCCGTCGGTTCGACGATCGACGATCGAGCCGTAGATTCAGCGATTGGGCCACGTTGGTCGAGGCCTTTTGCCTTCCGAGGCCGTCGGTTCGGCAATCGACGATCGAGCCGTAGATTCGACGATCGACGATCGAGCCGTAGATTCGGTGATCGACCGCGTTGGTCGAAGCCTTTTGCCTTCAGAAGCCGAGGTCGTCGGTTCGACGATCGGCGATCGAGCCGTAGATTCGACGATCGACGATCGAGCCGTAGATTCGGCGATCGGACCGCGTTGGTCGAAGCCTTTTACCTTCAGAGATCGAGGCTGTCGTAGATATTCCGCTCCCTCGATCTCCATCAAGATCTACGCATGAGGAGCGGAGAGAGGGGTGCAGGAGTCATACCTGCGACGTGTCGATCTCGAACTCCGTCGTCGGGGCGAGACCCGTCTATCGATGGGGCCTGCTGGGTTCAGCAGGAGCCCGATTTTTCTTCCACTTCTCCTTCTGGTCCGTGCCCTCGGTCGGGCGCCGGTCGGAAGCTCCTTCGTCGCGCGCATGTATTTATACGCGCGCTCCAGTAATTCGGCATATGTCCGAGGAGGGTCTTGTCCAAGGAATATGTGAATCGGAACCCCTTAGCCCCTCTTCATGGCCGAGATAGCCATGTCTTCATTGAGATCCCGAACCTCAAGTGTGGCCGCGTTGAATCGGACCACAAAGTGTCGGAGTGTCTCATTTTCTCCCTGCTTGAGGGAGAAAAGACTGTCCGAGGTTCGTGACGGTTTCCGACTGGTGCTGAAATGGGCCATGAAAGAATGCTCGAGTTGCCCGAAAGAGTGGATACATTCTGAGCGGAGGCCGGAGTACCAGGCCCTGACAACTTTACGAAGCATGGCGGGGAAGCCGATGCAAAAGAGGGCATCGGTTGCCCTTGAATTGTCATGAGAGCCTTGTAGCTCTCCAGATGGTCAACTGGATCGGTAGAGCCGTCGTAAGGCTCCACATGAGGCATCTTGAACCGACTAGGATCGATCGTCGAGGATAAATCGGGAGAAAGATTGGGTGGTCCGGAAGTCGACGTCGTTTGAAGACTTCTGGCCATCCGCCTGGAGCTGGGCAAGCCGACGGTCGATTTCTTCGAACTTACGTTCGTAGTCGTCCAACCGTCGGTGTTGAGAAACCCCAGGGATCGAACCTCCCGATGAATTTGAGAGTGAGGCAGACGGTGTCCGCGGCCGCTTCTCCTTCCCCGCCTGCTCCAGCTGGGAAGAAGGACGTCGAGACCGGTGGGTGTCGCGCCGTGGCTGCCTCGCTCCTCGGTGGGAGTGCTGAGACGACTGCTCTTGAGGAGGAGACGAAAGTTGATGCGGGCGTCGCAGCTGCTTCTGGACGGCATCGGGTGCGTCGCAGGTTGTTCCGTCACGGTTGCGGCAACCTGGTCAGTTGTTGCTGGAGGTTTTTGATCACGTCCGTCAGAACGGTCATTTGCCGCACGATTGCCGCGATCTGCACCTCCGTGGTCACCACCGGGTGCGGAGAGCTGGGTTCCGCTATGGAGGGCAAAGGAGGGGCCTCTTCCCGACGGGAAGAGCGCCTCGCCGACCCGATAGCTCTCGATCGCTGAGCTCTGATTTTCGTCATCTCGAGAGATTTTTCAAGCTCTGTGGAGCTCGCTGTCTTACCTCCGTCGAGTACCCCTACCTGGCGCGCTAAATCTGTTGCGGCCAATCCCTCTGTCGTCCAATCGTCGGTGTCGCGCACCTGCAAGAAAAATCCTCACTGACCGGAGATGCCTCCGGCGGGGACCCTCCGACGGTCAAGTCAGAGAGGAGACTAGGCAACAGTGGAACTCAGCGAGAGGAGAGAGAGCTAGAGAGCTCAAGAGCTTAGAGGCGCTTACCCCTGCTTGAGATAGCTTGTTGCCTTACCCCATTTTATAGTAGAATGCGGTATGGTCCCGCCATAAATGATGCAGAGAGTTGTCAAATCGCCGGGGGCTGTCAAATCGATGTGGGTTGTCAGGTCATCAACCCATGTCCTTAGTAGGACAGCGCCCCACGACGGTCGTACAACATGTCCTTGACAGGAGAACAGCCATAGCAGTTGTACGGGCTGGTGGGCTGACCGACTATATGTCGGTATTCGGCTGTCGGGACGTCGGTAATGATCCGGAGACACCGTCGGCTGGTCTGGTGCCTTGCGGAAGTCGGACGTTGGCTGCCACCCCCGACAGTGAGTCGGTATTTGGACTCGGTCGTTGGCCGGTCGGAACAGTATGAGTCTGTTCGGCCGACATACCTTCGGCCGGACGTTGTCGGCAGCCATTCGAATCGTCGTCGGCAGTCATCGTCGGAGTCGTCTGTCGATCCGATCGGTAGAGTCGGACATCGGTCGGATCGATCCGAGGGTAAGTCGGCATACAGGGGTCGTCGGTATATCCCAACAATTGGCTTGACAACTACATAGCGTCTTATATACACATACATATACCTACTTGGCATCATGACGGCACATATACCCAATACAGTATAAGCTTGCATGAGCAAAAGATCATGTACCGAAATTCACATGCTATGTGTATGACCTTGACCACTTAGAGAACTAATTCACATTCTCATAACTGAGCCAATGTCATTTATTTGCAAATTTCATTTATTACCAACTTTGCAAACAAAATGCTTGAACAAAACAACATATAGGATTTCCTTAGGCATACGCTAAATGAAATTCATATTTATATGCATAATATCAACTATAAAAATAATAAATACTATGCCAACTAGAAATAACCTTCATGTTTCAAAGTTAATATAATCTGATAAAAATCAGCAACCACCAACTGGTCAAGCTGATGCCACAAACTCTTTACAGTGACGTTAGTAATGGAAAGCTTATCTACTTTTGCCCAAAGCCATTTGGAAGAGGGTCATTCTGTAGAAGATATATCATCGACTCGGTTAGCCATCAATAGAAGGAAAAAAAAAACTCACTACCAAAAATCTAAGGGGAATTGGTCGGCTCCAAGTTCCCATGCCTCTGTCTCAAGACTAGGAAACTATCAACCATCTCCTCTTAGGCTGTAGATGTTCTAAATATGCTTGGGGATATTTTAAACGCAAGCTGAAGTTTAGAAATCTGCCTCTCTCAGATTTCTCTGGACAACATAGAGGTAAGATACCAGATCCAAGTAGAAGAAAGGATGGATATTTTTGTGGTTATTCCTTGGTGGAGAAATTGGTTAAAGAGGAAGGAAAGGAATTTCAAAAATTCTAGCAAGTCCGGTTTGCAGATTCCAGAAAGCATCAAATTCCTTGTCAAAAACTGGTCTGAAACTGCATCAGAATGAAGCAAAAAGAGCTTTCTCATGTTTTCAAAACCCTTATGCCGATGTAGTTTTATTTTGCTTCTCTGTCCCCATTGAAGCTCTAGGAAAACCATGTTCCTTGTTTTCCTTTTCATTTCATTGCTTTAATGAATAGCTAATGTAGCTCTGCCCAAAACTCTCTCAAAAGCTAGTCAAGTGGATGCAGTTTTCCAAATCTAAGCTGGCAAAACATAATCGAAAAGACAATCACATAGTTCTGTTTAAGATAGAAGTTAAAATACATACAAAACATATTATTGTTGAACTTAAAGTTCCACTCAAGGTTGGGGAGGACTTCAAAAGTATATCTACATCTCCAATAAGGAAACTTTAAAAATAAAAAAGAATCCTGCAATGATATTGATGAAATTACTCAACTCACTAATGAACCTCTGCACATGACTATGAAAACATAAAGTAATTTTATACAACAAGACAAGCACATGGTTCTGTAGTATAATTTTCTTGGGTAGATATATAATTAAGTAAAACTGCTAAATAACAAAGAAGTCAATAAGTTATATCCATTGATAACTCAACAAACAGAACCACAGCTCATGACTCAGGGAAACATGGGAAGCATATGACTGGAGAAAAAAAAGGGTCTATAACATTCCACTTACTGCAGGATCAAATGGCTTGCCAACTGTCTCTACTACTGATACACGAAGGCTTCTCATGATCTCCACAAACTGCTTGTATATACCCTGATAGCTTGTGTCGATTTTCTTCTCCTTGTCTGTTTCTGGCTTTATCTTCTGCTTGGCATTCTCAAAACTGTCAACCATGGGCAACAAGCTCTGAACTACTTCCTCTTGAATATCCGATGTAAAATTAAGACGGTACTTCTCAGATTGCTTTCTAAGATTCTCAAAATCGGCTTTCAAGCGGAGAAGTCTATCCTTCCCAGAAGCTATTTCTGCTGTTATTTCTGTAAATTTCACAGATAAATCATTCTTCTCATTCTCAGCAGCACAAAGTACTGCCTCCATTTCACAAACACTGTTTTCATCTCCATCTAGAATAGCCTTCTTGTAAGCTTGAATTAGCATCTTCATAGCAGGTGTATCCTTTTTATCTACCTTTTCTTCTGATTTATTCTCTGGGATCTGGTTCTCCTCATCCCCGTTTATTGCCTGAAGAAAATGAACAATATCAATACACCACCTTTGCTGGATAAATAAGAATTACAACTTAATAGAAAAGGCTACCATTGCTGTTTGAATGGATTCATAACACTATCCTTACAATTCTGCAGGAAAGTATAGCTTCATGCCATCGAAGAATTTGTGATCTTTCAATATCTAGTTTGCACCAGCCGGAATTTTCTAAAATAACAAAATAGATGATGGTGTCTTCCATATCAATAAGAAAAACCTGCTGATAAAGTATCCCCTTAACTTGATCAAAGAATATCATTTTCTTTTTGGCAAGTGGTTCACTTAGTCATTCCCGGAAGTCATATTAATCACGAGTTATTCAATGATTTGTGAGTTTCACAACATATTAGCAACCCGTGATAGCTAGTAGCAAAAGTACACAATAATGGCAATACCAGTACTTTTTGGAACAATGAGATACCATTTTTTTTCCTCTTCTTGTGTTGTTACTGCTGCTATTCTTTCTTGTCATTTGTTTCTCCATTTTAGCTTTCATATGCAATATAACATATAATGAACTTCTACTGTTTTCCTTCTTTTCATTTTACTCATTCATTAATGTTTTCAAATTCATTTAACTCATTAGTTAATGAATTATGTGTGGATGCCAAACTTGTCATTATGAGTGAATCCACCCATACATATATGCGTTTGTAACTGTGTGTACTGCAATCATGCATTTGACTATTTGAGTATGTAAGCATGTATTCAAGGAAAGACATATATGTAGGGTAAAACAATGAAACACTAGCCCAACCATGGAGAACCTGGACCTTCACAACATGCTTTGTTGTAAATTCAGGGAACAAGGATGTTAACATATATAGAGAGCAGTATCCCCTTTCTGCCAAATTGCTACAGTTAAGCACAGAAATCTTATAGAATTGGCCACTATAATATGTCTCCAGGAACCCCTTTCTTCCCCTTTTACCCTCCCCACAAACTCTTTCCATCACCAACAGCAAGAAAATTTGGAATCACCCTCCCTCCTACACTCCCTTCCCCAAAAGAAACCTACATAATTTTCACAGTTCTTTTGAAAAAAGAATTTTCTTTCATATAAGGAGCCAGATATTATTTGTAACACATGCGCAAATTACATAATCAAGGCAAACTTGAGCATAGATACGAAAATGATTGAAACGATCACCTTTAGCTCTCGATTCTTATGTTTTCAAGAATTATTCCACGAATAAGGTCCAATTAATACAAAAGCGAGAATCTTAGAACATATATGAAGAAAAGAGATTGGGGATATGGCTAAAGGAAGAACAACCAGAAACGCATTATCATACAAACCATTAAATAGAACGGGAATAGGTGGATGGACATCAAAGACCAAAGAAGAGGAAAAGACGCACTTTTGGATCTGTTTCCGCGACCTTTTGAGCTGCCCTGAAGGATCTCCGGGGAAGTTGGGAAGCGAAGAGGGCTATGGGCGCTGAAGTGAATCTTCCGCTAGGGTTTTGGGTTCGCGAGAGAGCAAGGGAAACGGTGTTGACGGGTTTGGGCGGGGCGGGTGAAAAGAGGGGGCGAGGGGCAAAGGAAAGGGAGTAGGTGGAGGCGGCGGCGGCGGCGGCCATCGACGGCGTTTAGCGACCGACCAGCTTTCGATGCCTCTCTCTCTCTCGCGGTACTTCGGGCGCTGCTGCCGCTGATGGCATATCCAAAAATTCCGGAATTGCCATCGGCTCCAATTTTATCTTCCCTGATTGGTTGCTTCTGACCGTCTGATCGGCAGGATCTTCTACGGATCTGATCTGGCCGTCCATTCAGATTATTCCGATGCAGTTCTATCAGTTCACGTGAATGGCAAAAATGGCGGATTTTTTTTTTTCCCGTTTTCGCAAAAACAAAGGTAAAAATCTGCAAAAAGATAGCACAGATGAAACATCAAAGCAAGCAAGGAAGGTGCAACTCACGGATAACCAGCAGGAGAAAGATGCAGGGGAGTTTTAATTATAGTAGTTATTATGGTCTAATAATATGAAGGACAATTAGAGTCTATATCGATTGTAAGTTAAGAAAAAAAAAAAAAAAATTCATGAGATAATTTTTAAAGAGTAAAATCATAAAACTTATATATCAGAGTGAACAATACCTCACATGATCGGATCCACGATATATACAATAATATAATATATATATATATATATAATTATATATTTTATTAAAATTAAATAAATAATAATTGTAACTAATTAATTGATCTAATATTAAAAATAATTAATAAATAATTTTTTTAATAATTAATATAATTTTTTATTAAATTATAATAAATAATATAAATAGAATGTCACTTGTCAAACAAATGCATGTGTCAAAAGATCACCAACTTTATCCTTTCTATTAGTTATATATTTTATTAAAATAAAATAAAATAATAATTGAAACTAATTAACTGATCTAATATTAAAATAATTAATATAAATTTTATTAAATTATAATAAATAATTACTAAGAGAGTGTCACTTGTCAAACAAATGCCATGCGTCGAAAGTCAAAAACTTTACTTTTCTAATAAATTATAATAATAATATAAATATTAAAAATTTTAAAATACACTTGTCAAAAAATCACCAATATAATCATTCTTTTTATATATTATATTTAGATATTTAGATTAGATTCTCCTCGATCGCGTGTTAATGATTATTTATTGTGTTTTCCTGATATGTAGATCAAGTAACCCACATAAACGAGATAAAGGAAAACCAACAATGCCCCTCCATCTACGAATCGAAAGGGCCCAGTGAATCTCTAATAAGAGCAATTCTTTGTACACCTCGTGCGGTCAGAATGTGCGGAGGATAGCAATCGAGTCGGATCAAATCATAAATAGATCGAATCAAATACAGATCGTGTCAAAAATATCCAAATCTGAACTCGATCAGTTTATTAAATAAATCAGATATTGAAACTTGAATCTGATCCATTTAATAAATAAGTTATTCAATCCGACCATTTAACCTGTTTATAATTATTAAAGAAAAAAAATCCAACCCGTTTAATGACCTATTTTTAAAATTATAAAAAAAAATTGCTCACCTGATTCTCCGATGGTCCATCTCTACGGCTCTGCCTCCATCCGTGCTCTCCACGCCTGATTCATACTCTCCATCTGCACTCACCTGATCACCTCTCTTGTACTCTCCGCCGCCTCTAGGTCTGCTCGATCGATCATCGTCGCTATTCACCCATCCTCGGAGTCACTGTAACCACATAGAAAGGGAAAATAGGAAAAAAAAACAACCTGCAAACCTTGGGAAAGAAGTTTTGCCCATGCTGCCTTCAGCTGACCTCCTTGACTCATTTTTTTGGGAGTTCTAGCGCCACAACCCCCAATTGATCCCCTTCACCTTTGCCGCTTGCGTTGAAAAATAGATGCAAGAAAGAGAACTTTGTGAATAAACTATAAAAATATAATAACAAGAAACCCAGTAGCACTATCATTGAGGTCAAAAAGTCTGCCTATCCGAATCGTCAGCCGATCATGCATTCTTAATCGTTGGAACAAACACATACTCATCGGACCCTCCCGATAGGTGAAAAATAGGGGTTTCATCATGATTCGAATCAGGAAGAGGGGGTTCTTCCCTTAAGAAAAAGACGTCGACGAGGTACTTCCAAAGAGTAGGGTAGGTCTTTTTGAGAGGTAAATAAATCTCACTTTGAATCTTTTTAGGTAGGCCCCATCGGATGGGCTTCTGTATAGTGATTCTGATCCTGGAAGAGTCTACGATAAAGTCAAAATATGATCAATTGAATAGATAGATAGCCGTCGTTTTAATTATACAGTTAGGTGGGAGAGCAAACTTTCTCTATCAAAAAATAGAGCAGTAACAAAAAAGAGAAGGCATCAGTGAAGGGAAGCCAGGCCCCCTATACTTCGAGTAAAGCTAAAAGCACTACTCTTTTCATCACTTGGGATGCCAACTTCTTTCTAAAAGCCAACTGCAGAACCCACCCTCCAAGGAAATGAACTGCAAGCAAGATAACATTGAACCTTGGGCAAGCAATTGGAATCGAAACTCTCCCCCGCACTGTCTTCCCCCTTCTCCTGCTCCGACGCAATGGATGCGCGCGACCTGCTGGTCTTCGTGGGGGATGTCGCAGCCTCCCTTGGGTCAGGCTGGTGCGCCTTCTCGGATGTGGTTATCTCCATCTAAAAGAATCCCATGGATCTTTGTGAATAACAAGAAAGAGAACTTTGTGAATAAATCATAAAAATAATAACAAGAAACCCAGTACGCACCTATCATTGACGGTCAAAAAGCCTTGCCTATCCGAATCATCAGCCAATCATGCATTTTTGATTGCGGAACAAGCACATACTCATTGGGCCCTCCCGAATGGTGAAAAATAGGAGTTTCATCATGATTCGAATCAAGAAGAGGGGTTCTTCCCTTAAGAAAAAAAACATCGATGAGGTATTCCAAAGAGTAGAGCAGCCTTTCCGAGAGATAAGTAAATCTCACTTTGAATCTTTTTGGATAGGCCCCGTCGGGTGAGCTTTTGTATAGTGATTCTGATCCTAAAAGAGTCTACGACAAAATCAGAATATGATCAATTAAATAAACAGATAGGCCATCGCTTTAATTATACAGTTAGGGGGAGAGCGGAACTTCCATCAAAAAATAAAGCAGTAACAAAAAAGAGAAGGCATCAGTGAGGAAAAGCCTGGGCCCCCTATACTTCGAGTAAAGCTGAAAACACTACTCCTTTCGTCGCTTGGGACGCAACCTTTTTTCTAAAGGCCAACTGCAGATCCCACCCTCCAAGAAAATAAACTGCAAGCAAGATAAAATTGAACTTTGGGCAAGCAATTGGAATCGAAATGCTCCCCCGCACTGTCTTCCGCCCTCTTCTCCTGCTTCGACATAGATGAGTGGGCGCAACCTGCTGGTCTTCGATGGGGGATGCTGCAGCCTCCTTGGGTCGAGCTGTTGCGCCTTCCCGGATGTGGTTGTCTCCATTTGAAAGAATCCATGGATCTTTGTGAATAATAAGAAAGAGAACTTTGTGAAAAAATCATAAAACATAATAACAAAAAATTCAGTACGCACCTATCATTGACAGTCAAAAAGCCTTGCCTATCCGAATTGTCAGCCGATCATGCATTTTTGATTGCGAACAAGCACATATTCATCGGGCCCTCTCGGGTAGGTGAAAATAGAGGTTTCATCATGATTCAATCAGAAAGATGGGTTCTTTCCTTAAGAAAAAAGACGTCGATGAGTACTTCCAAAGAGTAGGATAGGCTTTTCCAAGAGGTAAGTAAATCTCACTTTGAATCTTTTTGGATAGACCCCGTCAGGTGAGCTTTGTATAGTGATTTTGATCTTGGAAACATCTACAACAAAGTCAGAATATAATCAATTGAATAAATAGATAGACCATCACTTTAATTATACGGTTGGCGGAGAGTGGAACTTCCCCCATCAGAAAAACAGAGTAGCAACAAAAAAGAGAAGCATCAGTGAGGGAAAGTCGAGGCCCCTATACTTTGAGTAAAGCTGAAAGCACTACTCTTTTCGTCACTTGGGATGCCAACTTTTTTTCTAAAGGCTAACTGCAGATCCCACCCTCCAAAAAAATGAACTGCAAGCAAGATAAACATTGAACCATGGGCAAACAAATGAATCGGAATGCTCCCCAGCATTGTCTTCCGCCCTCTTCTCCTGCTCCGACGTAAATGGGTGGGTGCGACCTGCTGGTCTTCGGTAGGGGATGCTCAGCCTCCCTTGGATGGGTTGTTGCCCTTTCCGGATGTGGTTGCCTCCATCTGAAAAAATCTCATGGATCTTTGTGAATAACAAGAAAGAGAACTTTATGAATAAACCATAAAATATAATAACAAAAAACCCAGTACGTATCTATCATTGGCGGTCAAAAAATCTTGTCTATCCGAATCGTTAGCCAATCATGCATTTCTTGATCACCGAAACAAGCACATATTCATCGGGCCCTCCCATTAGGTGAAAAATAGGGGTTTCATCATGATTCGAATCAGGAAGAGGGGTTCTTCCCTTAAGGAAAAAATGTCGATGAGATACTTTCAAAAGTAGGATAGGCCTTTTTGAGAGATAAGTAAATCTTATTTTGAATCTTTTTGGGTAGGCCCCATTGGATTGGCTTCTTATAGTGATTCTGATCCTGTAAAGTCTACGACAAAGTCAGAATATGATCAATTGAATAGATAGATAGCCTGTAGCTCTAATTTACACGGTTAGACAGAGAGCGGAACTTCCTCCATCGAAAAACAGAGCCGTAATAAAAAAAGAAGGTATCGTGGGGGAAAGCTGAAGCCCTCTATACTTCGAGTAAAGCTAAAAGTACTACTCCTTTCATTGCTTGAGACGCCAACCTTTTTTTTAAAGGCCAACTACAGATCCCACCTCCAAGAAATGAACTGCAAGCAAAATAAATAATGAACCTTGGGTAAGCAATTGAATCGGAACTCTCCCCTATGCTATCTTCCGCCCTCTTCTCCTGCTCCGATGCAGATGGATAGCCGCGACCTACTGATCTTCGACAGAAGATGCCACAACCTCCCTTGGGTCGACTGTTATGCCTTTCCGAATGTGATTGCCTCCATCTGAAAAAATACCATAGATCCCAATCAAAATCGATCAAAACCCTCAAATGATATCGAAACCAAGGCAGGGAAGCCCGAAATGAGAATAAAAAATTAGGAGAAATTGAAGTGGGAGGGAGCAAGATTGCACCTTGATGCACTTGATGTTAGAGGGAGAGAGGGGAAGGTGAAGAAAGGGGGCACTTCAAGGATACCATGACTGCCTTCCTCCTCCTACTCCAAAATGGATCTTTTTTTTGTTTTTCCTCTCTTTTTTCTTTCGGGAGAGAAGGGGGTTGGGAGAAGAAAATGAGAAATAGGCCACCAAAAGTACAAATCACAAAAGCAGTATAGATGTTGAAAATTTTTGTAGATCGAATTCGAATCGTTCAAATATTATCTGAATCATGATCCAAAATTTTAAATAAAAATTATAAATAAATTAAATAAATTAAATAATTGAAAAATTTAAATCTAAATTTAATTTATTTAATAAATAAATTAAATATATTAATCTGTATTCATTTAAATCAAATCTAAATCTATTTAAGATAAATTAAACATCAATCAGACGATAGATTAGATTATATTTTGCCAGCTCTAGTGGTGGAGCAAAATTAAAAAAAAAAAATACGATGCAATAAAAATTTTGCCTCTAATGTTCCACCAAAGAGATCAAAGCCAACCATCAATTGCTGATAATTCAATTAAAAAAGAAAATCTCAGCGCGCGCGCACACTGAGCGAGAGCGAGAGAGAGAGTTTGTTGCATCAGAACTTTTACAATTCAAATTCTAAAACTTGAAAAATTATCTGCTGGCCAAATTATAAAAATCCATTTAGACATGGATTGCTAATAATACCGGTTTAGGGAAATAGAGCACCCAAACAAGCTGCGTGTCAAATATTAACCTTACGGCAGAAGAACTGCAACCATACAAGGAAAACCAACAAAATAAAGAACTCACAAAGATCTCAGTGAAGTACCCCAAATTATTATATAACAAGGATATATTTTATCACCATATACCAGCATAGCAAAGGAACATAGCAAGAACTATAAGATGCTCTTTTCATTCCAGAGTGATGATGGGATCATGCTACTCAAGCCTCATTTTTTTTCTCTCTGTTTTTTCTAGAGAGAGAGAAAGCAACAAATAGGATCTCCATTAGCCTCCCTTCCCAAAAGGGAGCAATGAAAGTCTTTTTTCTTTCCACAGGGTTCAGGGTATTGGATCTAGCTACAAGAAGAATGATTGAGAATCTTATCAGCCATCACAGAACCGTTCGACACAACAGCATTTTTCCCACCAACTGAGAAAAAGAAAGCACTACATATTTCTTGGCACTGAATTAACAAAGATATCCATGAACATAACGGAACTAAAGCCTTAATAAATTCTACTTTTTCCTCCTTGAGTAACTATTGTCTCAGCTTTTCTTAGACAAGGATGATCAGAAAAAGAGTTCAGCATAATGGAAATACCAGAAAAAGCACCAGTGTCATGCTGTCAGCAAGTGGGGCTGACATATAACGGGCAATCCCCCATCTCAGGTTCAAAACAATGATCTACTACGGATCCAAGAAACTACAACCACAGAGGAAAGAAGTATACCAAATGGTGGTGCCACTCTGAACTGTCAAGAGGGAGCTGAAAATTGTCAAATAGATGCTGCTAACAGGAATGGGTAGTTCAAATGTCAAACTATTTTCAGTGTTACTATATAAGAGAGACAAGATAGGAGTTAAATGTCGCTTGTTAGTCCTATGAAGTCGAAACAATACTGCTGCAAGAGTCAGATGCTGAAGTTAATCTTCATCCTTTCTCATCAAATACATCTGCCAAAGAGAGGACAACAAAAGCATTATGTAGCTTACAAGGACATATACAAAACTTTATTCAAATAATATCTAAATAAGATACTACCAATTAGGCAATGTCTTCCAAATTTAAAATGTTATACTATGAGGGAAAATGATATACTAGCTGCATAGGCCATTTCTCTTAAAGAACCCATATTTTGGTACTCCACATGTGGACTAAAGAGCCACATGCCAAGGAGGCCTGAAAATTCCATTTGAATAATAAAGGTAGGTGAAGGGAATATGCCAAGTTGTGACTATCATAGCATTGCTTTTACCATAAATAAACAAGCAAAACAACATAAAACATGACATCATGCTGCCCTATCACCACATCTCTCAAAGTTGCTATAGAACATTCGAACCATTCATTACCCATCATAATAATCAAACATCCTACTTGGTTTTTTTAGCAGAAAGAAAAGGAAAGCAGAAAAGAAGGAAAAAACCTAGATAACTTCTCAATGAGCGGTTATAAAAATGCTTCAATAGCATGATGATTTCTAAGTCAGAAAAACCTCCCTGACAACCCAACAAAATGAAAATTGGGCTTCTGAATTTGATACCAGACTAAGCAGTACCATGTATAGCATATGTATGTTGGAGTCATCACGAATTCCAAGGAATCAATTATTTTTTTAGTGCTGGTCCATGTTAGTTAGGTTGAGACTTAGGCTCAAGAGACAGTAAGTCAAGAGTCTTGAAAGGAAAAGAAATAGTAAATGAGTTAGATAAGGATTATACTAAATTGTAGGTTTTGTCTTTTAGTGACATTGCACAGTGGTTTTAGAGAGAGAGTTTATGGAAAGAGAGAGAGGGTGGCATGCTTTTGCTTTTGGACAAGAAAGAAAGACATTTGAGTGAATTTTTTTCTTTAAATTTATATTTAAAAATATTCTCTATGTTTTATTTCCTTCTCTTCCACTAATTTTTTTTGCTTCAGTGCTTTTTCAAGATCTTAGGCCAACGCAATTGATCGACACTGAAAAGCATGCCATTCTACATAATATCAAAGTTCCCGAGCTTCCAATAATTCATTATGCAATAGTGCAAGCACGTGGACGGTGGACTCTTATTGGTGTGATTCGGTAGATGAAGATCATCATGACTGATCCTACTACACATCTCTCATTAGAATTATCTTCTATTACTTATTGTTAGACTTACACTGTTGTTGTTCAGCTACAATCCACTTCATAGGGTGAGGTCAAGAGCATTGATATTTGGAACGATGCCATTGAGGAAAATATTTCAACCCCTAAGAAGATGAGACATGGAATTTAGTTCCTTCACCTAGTGGTATTTTTCCTATTTCTTGCAAGTAGATATGTAAGGTGAAAATGAGTTCCTTTACCTTGTGGTATTTTTCCTATTTCTTGCAAGTAGATACATAAGATGAAAATGAAGAGTGATGGCTCTATTAATGCTGCAAATTTAGACTTGTAGCAAGAGGATTCTCATAGAAATATAGAGTTGATTTTGATGAGACCTACAGCCCAGTTGTAAAATTAACTACACTAGTTCTTATTTCTAAGCAGATAGCAAGGATTGGTTTTTGTGATGGATGCAAAGAATCCCATCTTATATGGTGATCTTGACAAGAGCATTTATAAGTTGCAGCCTCTTGGTTTTGTTGAACTTAGGAAAGCTCTATATGATCTCAAGCAGATGCCTAAAGCATGATATGGAAAAATTGCAAAGTATTTATTATTTTGTGATTATTATATATCTTCTACAAATTCCAGTTTATTTATAAAGCACACTAGTAAAGGTATGGTGATTGTTTGCCTCTATATTAATGACTTGATTATCATTGTGATGATGTTGAGGAGGTCCACAGTGTTTGTAAACATTCGTAGCTACTTCAATTTTCTTGGCATTGAAGTAGCAAAACTCAAAGATGACTATTTCATTTCTGAAAAAAAAAGATTTTGAGTTCTTGAATAAGTAGGGATTGACTAAGTGCAGGCATATGCAGATACCAATTAAATAGAAACCCAAACTTCTTAACAACGATAGCTGAATCAGAATCAGAGCCCATGCCAGCCGACTGGCGGTACGATTCAATACAGGTCTGTACCATTCCTTGTTGGGCTGAACCGACAGGGTAGAGAAGGAGAGAGGGAGGAGGGAGAGAGAGAGAGAGAGGGAAAGAGAAGGAGAGGAAGAGAGGCCTCCGACGGGCTGCCTGAGGGCAGCCGAGGTCGGAGGAGGGCCTCCACCTTCCTCCGTGCGAAACAGAGGTTCACCCTTGTTTCGTACTTTGTTTGGCTTTAATCATGCAAAGTCAACAATTGGATTGTCGACTTCAGTCGAAACTAAAAAAGAAAAGGCCACAGTCGGCAACCCAAATGCCGACTTTGTGTGATTAAAGCCAAAAAAAAGTCACGAAACAGGAGTGAACCCTTGTTTCACACGGGAGGAGGGTGGAGGCCCTCCTCCAACCTCGGCCATCCTCAGATCCCTCGGCATGGGCTCACTGGCCATCGGAGACGTAGTGGCAGCGATGTCTTCCATTCGGAGGCTATCGGACAACCGATAAGGCTCTCCCCCCTCTCTTTCCCTCCCTTCGCCCTTACCGAGCTCGACAAGAGCTCAGATGGCTTTTGACAGCCGTCGAAGGCCCTCTCTTCCTCTTCCTCTCTCTCTCCCCCCTCTCTCTCCTCTTTCCCTCTCTTTCTTCTCCCTCCCTCCGAGATGGCTGCTGTACCATTTTGTATGCTGAAATTGGATTGTTTTTCCGTCAGTATGGTTCGGCACAACTGGAACCATCCGGTTCGGGATAGTTTGGAGAATGGTACTTCTTAATGATTCTACCATGTATAAACAAATTATGAAAATTTTGATTTATTCAGCTATCACAAGACCAGATATTTCTTATGCAGTTGGTACTATAGCCGATATATGCAGAGTCCAAGACAGCGACATCTTAATGTGGTTTTATCGCATATTGTCTTACAAATCAGCCCCTTCATAATTGGTATATGAGAAGCTATGATGGAATTACTCTTCCCAACAATTTTCTCAAGATAGAAAAGTAATCTCAATTTTCTCATCAAATTCTAGATAAAAAAACTTGACTACAAGAGGCAAAGAATCACTGATACTTCACTAAACTCTTAAGAGTCATACACTAAATTTAAGTCTTCCAAAATTGATCAAACAAAAGAAAATAAAGACCATAAAATTAAAAATTCAGATACATGAAACCCTACAAAGCATGCTACTAAGGCCACTTTAAACACAATCATACAAACTCCAAAGGTTTCCTAATTGACACTATATTTTAGATTGGAAATGTAGACGATGATTAGGCTTGACATAAGACTTCAAAACCTACCATAGTATGGATACAAAGAACAAAGTTGCATATTACAAAAAAAAAATAAAGAAAATATCCTTCTTCTCGACTCTTAAATGAAAGGAAAATATCCTCTCCAAGTCATCCATTGATGATGGATCCTGCAATTATGATCAAAACACCAACTGATCATCCCAAAAGAAGCTATATTTATCATGAATCTCAGATGGTTTGTTCTTCTCATTGATGGATTCTAAGCCAGAATCATAACAAGGGACCTTCAAATAATGATTGACCATGATGATGTGATAAAAAGCATGAAACTTATGAAGCATCCCCTTCTGCTTTTAATAACCTCCATTGATCAGATATGAACGTTATGCCGTAATCTAGGATGATCATCATCCTTTATATACTCTCAACTACATTGGATCTTCCACTTATGTCTCTGATGACGGTATCATTGCTAACATTCCAAAGTAATTGAATCCTATCTCGAAACAAAAAAGAAAACACTTCCAGAACTACAAGTAGCAGATCAAAGCTTTAATGTGCCTGATGTCCGAAGTTTCTCTAGCAGGATTTCCTCCATGATGCATATTTTCCATCAACAATCTCTTCCAAAAAATACCTTGCATCAAAACATACAATTCCTTCTCAAGGCATGAAATCACCTCAAAGAATAGTGTCAAGCTTAAGTTAGATTCTTAAAATGCCAACCATCTGATGTTGCCCCATTTGTTCGGAAATGGTTTGTAATCTACATCCATATGAAGAAGCATTCTTGTCTTCTTAGAAATCACATCTAGTCTCTCCAAATCTCCACAAAACTCATCCCAATAGAAGAACTCCAACTTACAGAGTGAACTGCTAACTTTTACTAGCAGCTACCTAAATTTACCCATTACTTTCCAACTACTACTCAATTCCTAAACTTCTGCTGATATGACCAGGCAAGATATACCAAAATGTCAAAACTCAGTGGCATCAAAATATTCGATGAATATGACAGTGGTTAAACCCCCTTAAAACGTGCTGATAAGAAAACAAAAGGAAACATATCAAATATGACCTTTAATGCTCAATTTCATGAAGATCCCTAATTACTTAAAAGTCCAAAACAACAGCTAGTTACTCTTGTGTTCTTTTGGAGCAAAGCCAGAAAACCAATATATGTTAGTATATTAGTTTCTGATCTGAATCTTCTTCCAGGAATTGACCAAATTTTGAGATCAGAACCACGCAATGGTATTGAATTATCCTGCATCAAGATACATGTGAAGAGTATGACATTCAATAACCCTCCTTGGCATGTGCTGTCAAGACTGTAACAAAACTATCTTTCACTGGTTTCCATGTCAATGCTTAGAACTTCCAGCAAGATGTGTCAACTACGATGTCACTTCAAGGTTCTAGAACTATTGAGCTATTTACCTTCCAGCCTAACAGAAATTACACCTTATAACAACCATACACAACTACAAAAATACATGTTTGTATCACAGTGTTAATGTGTTGGAAACTTACGAACATTAAGCACTTGAAACTCACCATATATCTATCTAGCATTCATAATGGATACGAGTAACTAATAAGGTCTGTTGCCCAATATCAGTAGGACTTTTTATTTTTTAAAAAATATAAATGCCATTCCTTTATGCATTCTGCAATTAATTTTCCTCTACAGTTAATATTTAGGTTATATCTTCCATCACTTTTTTTGTTGTTTTTTAACACCTACCATACCATTTTTTTGAGCTTCCATATCCCTGAAAATCCTTAAAATCCAAATAAGAGGACCCCAATTTTCACCAAGGTTGTATCCAGCCTTCAATACAAGGTACCTTGGTGACAACCCCACTTCATCAGAGTTTGATCTATTTGAATCAAACCTAGTTATTACAATGATAATGAGATGGAAACCAGTACTATGTAAAAGGGCATCCCAGTGCAGAGAGGCTGTTCCCATGGAAACTAGGACAATGTGCACTCAAATAGTTAACAAAAGAATTCTGAAGCACCAACTAAGGTGGAAAATTGATGTCTATATTATTTGTGAGCACTGATCAATGAATGCTAACCCAGTAGCAGTAAACAACAAAGGCAATAGAACAAAGATAATTCAATTTCAAAAAAAGCATTGATTACCTAAAAGTAAGCATGAATTCACATAGGTAATTCAGTTGCTGTTCTTGAGAACTCAAATCCAAGGATATACATTAGTTTCTGATCATCAAATCTAGGTATTTGAATGCCAGGACTGGTATGAGATAAAAAATAGTTGATGTCGCCTAGGCATTTGAATTTTAGGTCTCTTGACATGCCATACACATGGAAATGGATACTCCACATCATTTCATGACATGTGCATGATCAATTACAACGGCACCATCATTTTACATCTATGTTTGGCTCCTCTAGCAAAATAGGCCAAGCTAATGTTATCTATTGTTTTGCTCATATTTTTTAGACATGTGTTAGAAAGTCCAATTAGTTATGCAATAGGTATATATCCAAATATATCTATTCAAAAGGAGTTAATTTGTGACATTAGCCTCCACCATGTTCGTTTAAAATCCTCTCTTATGCCTAGTGTTATCATTCTAATAAATATTACTAATAATGAAAAGATGGCTTGACCTAGCCATAAAAACTTTCTGCAGGTTAATGGAATACATCTTTTTGTTATAGTAAAAAGGCAGCAGTTTAAACTGCAAATATCAAAGTTAGTGTTTTACAAGTGTTAAAAAATGGTGACTATGGCACTTATATCTATATAGTTCCATATTAGTTTTTCATTCCTCCTTCAGGTCAATCTTTAATCAACCTTGGGACCATACTACCACCTAAAAAGCCAGGTTATTAGTTCACTTATTTCAGAAAAATAAGAGTCATAAATCATGATTCTAGGTGCAGTTAGTGAGTATGATTATGTGCATGCATATCATGGACTGTGTAATAAGATCAGTTATCTTCAAGTTAGAAATGAGATTATAATATCTTCGAGTATGATTATGTGCATGCATATCATGGGCTGTGTAATAAGATAAGTTATCTTCGAATTAATGCACAGAGCATTATAAAATCAAAGAATGGACAGAAACATAGTTTGATCACTCATACCTACTCTTGTACTGGTACAAGATTCATTTCGAAAATGAAGAAACCCATTTTACGGAAAACATCCTTCTAGAGATAAAAACTCTCTAACACCAAACACTGATACTGTTGCACTTACACGGTTGCCTCAGGTGGATTCTGTTTTAAAACAAATAAAAATAAAGGTACTAGAGCTCACCTTAGCTTATTTGTATCTTTTATCAGCATCAGGGGGCTGAACTATGTGGATGATCTGACCGAACAACTTAAAAGGAGGACTAATATCTTCTTCATTTGGATTGCGAACTGCAGAAGCAGGAAGCTCCATGCCCTGGAAATGGATGCTACCTTGGCTGAGAGGTGATGAGCTCTCTGACTGCGATGTACTTGCAACATTCAATTCTTTAGAGACCTCAGTTGTTTTCTGTTGCACATCATTGCTAAACTGATTATCAAGGTACAAGTTATGAGTATTGCTGGGTGCAAAACTGGGAAAATTTGGTATGCTGACTGAATTATGCCTGGCTCCCTGCATGCCAGCAGGAAACATATCGTAACTCAACAGTGATGGTGCCGTACTGGCCATTATCGTATCACTCTTTTCTGTCATAGGAGAGGACATTCTTCCTGCTGCATCCATGAGTAAATCGAAACACTGTAAAATCCCTGGTCTCCTGGTAGGAGGGTTTAGGGTTTGCATTTGAGGAGTGGCAGAATCTAAGTCCACTTGCCAAGGACTAACACTATGAACATTTTGCAAAACCCCTGCCTCATCCCAGGCAACCTAAATGGTAGAAACAGTAAACACAAGATCAGTTGAGTGAGCTTACAAACTACACATTCTTACTCAAATTGCTACCTACTCTTTTTGTTTCTACTCGAATAAATTGAACTTCTCAAGGAGATGCTGAAAGAAGAAATGGAAGGACTTTCAGCCAAACAAGTCAATTGTTGATGCCTAAATTTATTTTTGTGAAGTCTGTAAAAATAAAACACCATTGCAGTAGCATCGTAGCATGTCCTGCTAGCTAACAAGACCCTCCTCTGTGTACCCTCTACTTGACGGCCAGAGTGTCAAGAAAAATCAAGCAGTTTCATAAGTAAGAAAGACTTGCAGGAACATAAATGTTTAAGCCAAGTTTAAATCGGATCAAGCATGCTCCAAGGAGTTTTGTCAGGATGATATAAAGTTTCACTCCATGTCTAATTTCAGGTAGAACTTAGCATCTAAATTTTGTAGATGCACCTCTGCTTCAGATATGCAGCCACTCATTTCAAAGCTAACTTCAAGCCATATGCTTACCAGTCTAAGTTTCAAATCTGGTTTAAAATCAGATGAAGGCTTATAACCCGCAAATGAGATAATCTGTTTGGTTTGTTTAGATAGATAAGATATGTATTGCTTAGAGTTAGAGATAATACAAGATACTTTTAACGTTACACCATCTGTATAAGCATATAAAGCAAGGTCTTTGTCCTCAAATATGGGATTTTGACAATCAAATTAAGCTCAGGTTCCATCCTTAATGATGAGTTTATGGGCATGTCTCCATGTTTAGACTCCTCATAACATCGCAGCTTGTGATTTAATGAACACTCTTTATTTTGGCTTGGAGCTGACAAGTTAGCCTCTTTAACTGTCCTCAATTATCTTCTTTTCTTCTTAGTTGCTTAAACCTCGTACATGTAAATGCCTCCACATCATTATGCAAACTCCTGATACCAATGATCAAATAATCCATTTAGATCATATTTGCAGATAATTTTAATATGGTGAAGGTTATTGTCATATGTGATAAATTTCACAATGTAGCATGATGGTTTTAGCACTTGCTGGTCACCAGTCCTATCTGTGGTATCCATTTTAATGATAACCCACTGACTTGAATGTCTCACATGCAGGTGAAAGTTTTCTTGAGTTGAATATTACATGATTCAAACTCTTCAAAATTTTTAATTACATTAACAATTTTTTCAGACAATTTCACAGAAAACAGATGGTAAAGCGGCATTATGATCTGAAATTTGATCTATTAAAACATATATATGATTTTTATAATCAAATATTGATGTGTCATATTCATCCCACCGAAGCAACTAACAGGTTCCAACTTCAGGTGCTATAAGTAAAGCAAGATCCAAAACTGCAACAATATACAACCAGATTCCCTTTCTAAACACTGTTTCATATGTAACACGAGAAGCGACAATTATAAAATTGAAGAAAGCCTACTTCTGACATAAATATGCCCCCATCCTAACAATAATCCAACGAAAACAGGACTCAACAACCAGCCTTCACCCCTCAACAACCCCTAAAATTTACAGGTACAAAAAAGTAGAGAAAAATAAATAATTATAGACCAATTGTATAGAAAAACCCAAGTTGTTCTTGCCTTTTTTTTTTCTAAGGAAAGAAAAGGAAAAAAAAAGGGCAACGTAATGGAACGTCGGCCCATCTTAAAAAAAAAAAATTAAAAAAAAAATTCAGCAGCGACAAGTAACAAGACAAGAATAATCAGAGCAAAAGCAATCGGACCACCCAAAACATCGGAGTTGAATCTAGGACGAATAAAAAAAATGACAAGATAAGAAAAGAAACAGAGGACATAAATTACCTGAAGCACCCGCCACGGAGAAAGGGACCACCGGTCTTGGTCCTGGGCGGTGATTTCGGATACTGTTCCTTGGAACACTCTCGTCCTGGACGACCCCTCTATCTCCACCGACATCCGGACCCTCATCCCGACAAACCAAGGCACTCTCAACGCCGCATTCACCTTCTCCACCCCCACCACAAAGTCCGCTTCTGAGGCCATTGGATAGTGGACCACCTCAAACGGCCGGCCCATCCTCGCCAGTCTCAGCGCCTCCACCACCACCTCCGCCGGAACCCTCCCCCTGTCGTTCCTCGAAAACCCATGCCGGGCGCCCACATGCACCTCTAACCTCTTGTCCCGAGGCGCCGCCGCCGGGGGAAGAGAAGCCTGGGGGCCGCGGGAAGAGAACCTCGGCGCCCGCCTGATTCCCACGTAGAGCTGGTGGTCCCGTTTCTTTATGAAGACCAATGCGTCGCCGGCAACGAGCTTCTTGGCGTCACTGAACCTGCTCCACCCGGTGGTCAGCAGGTGTCGGGGGGGAACCCCCCGGAAGATATGCCGAAAGGTCCACACCTTCCCATGGAGGTCGCGGATCGTCAAGTTCTGGACCGGCGGCACCGCAGCCATGTCCAGCGGCGGAAAGATGGACTCCGCGCCGAACCTCGGCATCGAGAACCCCCCGCCATTGTTCGCGTCGCTCGGCGTCAGAGCCTTTACGAACACCACCGCCCCGCCGTCGTCCGGTTCCTCCACCGAGGACGACGACGCCTCCGGCGAGAGAGGCGGCGGCGGAGTGGAGCAGGGCTCGAGCACGATGCGGGCGAACACCTCGTCCGTGTCGGGTTCGGCGTGGAAGCCGATGGCGGCAGCGCGGCAGAGGAAGTGGGAAGGGAGCCGGCCGCCGGCGGCGGAGACAGTGGGAAAATCGGGTAAGGAGGGAGCCTGCTCGGCGTGGCCTTGGGGGAAGTAATAGACGAGGGATCCGACTGGAGGGAGCTTGGCAGCTGTGCCGGCGCAGGCGTGCCAGACCTGGGGATCGACCACCGGCAGCTCGGTTGAAGCATTCATCGCCATTAAGGTTAGAGTATCTAGAGCTCGAGATCTTCGCAAAAAAGAGATCGAGGGTTAGGGTTTCGATCTCTCTCTCTCTCTCCGTATCTCTTTCTTTC
The DNA here is from genome assembly GCF_000442705.2 of Elaeis guineensis. Classification (NCBI taxonomy): domain Eukaryota; kingdom Viridiplantae; phylum Streptophyta; class Magnoliopsida; order Arecales; family Arecaceae; genus Elaeis; species Elaeis guineensis. The sequence continues at coordinate 6,161,858 of NC_026001.2, forward strand.
TTTCGCTCGCTTCGATCACTGACTTAAGATGAGCCGGTCAGAAGAGTTTGTATGGCTTAAGCGAGGGAAGAAATAGGAGGGAGAGCCGTCATGGGGTCGGTGAACCGGCACGGAAATCGGAACCGGCGCTGGGCGAAACGCCCTTGTATTTTACCAGAAATTACCTTACCGCCGTTACATATGGACTGAATTACTCTTTTTCACTGTACGAAATTATAAATTGCAATTTTAAATGGACGAGATTGCCACTGGAGATCCCGAGGTCGTCGTGCCGTTGGGATCTCGATCCCTTTTCCGGCGGATATTTATGCGATTCTCAGTACCCTTTACGCTTGGAGTACAGCCCGCACTGACCAGTCCCCAACGTTTTACAAGCCGGTCGAAATCCGGTTTACAAGGCGAAAATCCTCCGGTTTCTGACGCCTAGGGGACAAGACTCGGGGCGTTGTATAAATGCTGGGAGCGAAATAGTCTTTCAATTCGAGGAGAGGTGGGCCTCCTTTGGAGTCCATCACGCGGGATCGTGTGCTGTCCGATCGCCGCGCCACGTTAGCCAACCGCCCATGAAGCTGAAACCTGTAGTGGAATCACGCCGCCTTGTCCCGCACGGCTTTTAAGGCAACGCTGCGTTAGCGTGCAGCAATGTGGACCGTCTGATCTTAAAAATCTTACTGTATGTACGGTCTCAGATTGATTAGGGTTCGGTGGGGTCCCAATAAAGACATTGTCAGCCGATAGATTAGATCGGGGTGGGTCCGAAAGAGAAACCGACCCACGGCGTCCAAATTATTAAAATTGATGGTCGTTTTCGTCACTAAATTTTTATTTTTTATTTGTTTTTAAGGAAATTTTACGAACAGGCTGGCCTTCCTTTGCGGGCGTTACGAAACGCGACAACCGGGTCGTGCCGGCCGCGGCAGACTCCGAAAAAGGAGCCACATCATGTCCCGTTTCGAATGAAATTCGAAACATTATGGCAACATCGTAAATATCGCACAGCCTGGCCGTCCGCTTTTTGCTGACGGTAGATTGTCGCATAATATTCATTGTTTTTTCCAACATTAAAAAGTGTTGAAGAGTTTGACTCGGCATCAGTTTGAGAAATTGAATCGGCTGCGACCTTTGTCTCCGTGGGATAGAGCATTATTTATGATGCAATCATGTAGTGTTTACGGGCCCCGTATATATATATATATATATATACACACACACACTATTAATTAGATATTATTAAATTTTATAATTAATTATTTTAATATTAATATATAATTTTCATAATGAAGTATAAATAATTAGAATCACCCCTTTTTTTTTTCTACTTATATTACTATTTTTAGTTAACTATATATAATATCAATTAACTATTTAAATTTAATTATAAATTTATTAATTATGCATATAATTTATTTATATAATAAATTAATTTATATATAATTAACTTATTAAATTATTTATTAAACTAAATTAATATTAAATAAATTTATATATTATCATATTTCTTAATGTTAATAAATATTATAAATTAATAATAACCAATATATTTTTATTAAAAAAATATAACAAAAATATCATTAATCATTCCTTTCGTTACTCCAATACCAAATAAGAAAAAAAATTCTTTCATCCTTTTTTTCATGTTTTATCCAACAAATGATAGAATAGACAAGATTCATCCTTATCTCTCTTATCTA
>NC_026001.2:6163648-6212641 GCF_000442705.2 Elaeis guineensis
GGGCCTGCTGGGTTCAGCAGGAGCCCGATTTTTCTTCCACTTCTCCTTCTGGTCCGTGCCCTCGGTCGGGCGCCGGTCGGAAGCTCCTTCGTCCGCGCGCATGTATTTATACGCGCGCTCCAGTAATTCGGCATATGTCCGAGGAGGGTCTTGTCCAAGGAATATGTGAATCGGAACCCCTTTAGCCCCTCTTCATGGCCGAGATAGCCATGTCTTCATTGAGATCCCGAACCTCAAGTGTGGCCGCGTTGAATCGAACCACAAAGTGTCGGAGTGTCTCATTTTCTCCCTGCTTGAGGGAGAAAAGACTGTCCGAGGTTCGTGACGGTTTCCGACTGGTGCTGAAATGGGCCATGAAAGAATGCTCGAGTTGCCCGAAAGAGTGGATACATTCTGAGCGGAGGCCGGCGTACCAGGCCCTGACAACTTACGAAGCATGGCGGGGAAGCCGATGCAAAAGAGGGCATCGGTTGCCCCTTGAATTGTCATGAGAGCCTTGTAGCTCTCCAGATGGTCAACTGGATCGGTAGAGCCGTCGTAAGGCTCCACATGAGGCATCTTGAACCGACTAGGAATCGGATCGTCGAGGATAAATCGGGAAAAGATTGGGTGGTCCGGAAGTCGACGTCGTTTGAAACTTCTGGCCATCCGCCTGGAGCTGGGCAAGCCGACGGTCGATTTCTTCGAACTTACGTTCGTAGTCGTCCAACCGTCGGTGTTGAGAAACCCCAGGGATCGAACCTCCCGATGAATTTGAGAGTGAGCAGACGGTGTCCGCGGCCGCTTCTCCTTCCCCGCCTGCTCCAGCTGGGAAGAAGGACGTCGAGACCGGTGGGGTGTCGCGCCGTGGCCCTCGCTCCTTCTCGGTGGGAGTGCTGAGACGACTGTCTTGAGGAGGAGACGAAAGTTGATGCGGGCGTCGCAGCGCTTCTGGACAGCATCGGGTGCGCCAGGTTGTTCCGTCCGGTTGCGGCAACCTGGTCAGTTGTTGCTGGAGGTTTTTGATCACGTCCGTCAAACGGTCATTTGCCGCACGATGCCGCGATCTGCGACCTCCTGGTCACCACCGGGTGCGGAGAGCTGGGTTCCGCTATGGAGGGCAAAGGAGGGCCTCTTCCCGACGGGAAGAGCGCCTCGCCGACCCGATAGCACTCGATCGCTAAGCTCTGATTTTCGTCATCTCGAGAGATTTTTCAAGCTCTGTGGAGCTCGCTGTCTTACCTCCGTCGAGTACCCCTACCTGGCGTGCAAATCTGTTGCGGCCAATCCCTCTGTCGTCCAATCGTCGGTGTCGCGCACCTGCAAGAAAAATCCTCACTGACCGGAGATGCCTCCGGCGGGGACCCTCCGACGGTCAAGTCAGAGAGGAGACTAGGCAACAGTGGAACTCAGCGAGAGGAGAGAGAGCTAGAGAGCTCAAGAGCTTAGAGGCGCTTACCCCTGCTTGAGATAGCTTGTTGCCTTACCCCATTTTATAGTAGAATGCGGTATGGTCCCGCCATAAATGATGCAGAGAGTTGTCAAATCGCCGGGGGCTGTCAAATCGATGTGGGTTGTCAGGTCATCAACCCATGTCCTTAGTAGGACAGCGCCCCACGACGGTCGTACAACATATCCTTGACAGGAGAACAGCCATAGCAGTTGTACGGGCTGGGTGGGCTGACCGACTATATGTCGGTATTCGGCTGTCGGGACGTCGGTATGACCGGAGACACCGTCGGCTGTCTGGTGCCTTGCGGAAGTCGGACGTTGGCTGCCACCCCGACAGTGAGTCGGTATTTGGACTCGGTCGTTGGCCGGTCGGGAACAGTATGAGTCTGTTCGGCCGACATACCTTCGGCCGGACATCGTCGGCAGCCATCTCGATCGTCGTCGCAGTCATCGTCGGAGTCGTCGTCGATCCGATCGGTAGAGTCGGACATCGGTCGGATCGTCCGAGGGTAAGTCGGCGTACAGGGGTCGTCGGTATATCCCAACAATTGGCTTGACAACTACATAGCGTCTTATATACACATACATATACCTACTTGCATCATGACGGCACATATACCCAATACAGTATAAGCTTGCATGAGCAAAAGATCATGTACCGAAATTCACATGCTATGTGTATGACCTTGACCACTTAGAGAACTAATTCACATTCTCATAACTGAGCCAATGTCATTTATTTGCAAATTTCATTTATTACCAACTTTGCAAACAAAATGCTTGAACAAAACAACATATAGGATTTCCTTAGGCATACGCTAAATGAAATTCATATTTATATGCATAATATCAACTATAAAAATAATAAATACTATGCCAACTAGAAATAACCTTCATGTTTCAAAGTTAATATAATCTGATAAAAATCAGCAACCACCAACTGGTCAAGCTGATGCCACAAACTCTTTACAGTGACGTTAGTAATGGAAAGCTTATCTACTTTTGCCCAAAGCCATTTGGAAGAGGGTCATTCTGTAGAAGATATATCATCGACTCGGTTAGCCATCAATAGAAGGAAAAAAAAACTCACTACCAAAAATCTAAGGGGAATTGGTCGGCTCCAAGTTCCCATGCCTCTGTCTCAAGACTAGGAAACTATCAACCATCTCCTCTTAGGCTGTAGATGTTCTAAATATGCTTGGGGATATTTTAAACGCAAGCTGAAGTTTAGAAATCTGCCTCTCTCAGATTTCTCTGGACAACATAGAGGTAAGATACCAGATCCAAGTAGAAGAAAGGATGGATATTTTTGTGGTTATTCCTTGGTGGAGAAATTGGTTAAAGAGGAAGGAAAGGAATTTCAAAAATTCTAGCAAGTCCGGTTTGCAGATTCCAGAAAGCATCAAATTCCTTGTCAAAAACTGGTCTGAACTGCATCAGAATGAAGCAAAAAGAGCTTTCTCATGTTTTCAAAACCCTTATGCCGATGTAGTTTTATTTTGCTTCTCTGTCCCCATTCAAGCTCTAGGAAAACCATGTTCCTTGTTTTCCTTTTCATTTCATTGCTTTAATGAATAGCTAATGTAGCTCTGCCCAAAACTCTCTCAAAAGCTAGTCAAGTGGATGCAGTTTTCCAAATCTAAGCTGGCAAAACATAATCGAAAAGACAATCACATAGTTCTGTTTAAGATAGAAGTTAAAATACATACAAAACATATTATTGTTGAACTTAAAGTTCCACTCAAGGTTGGGGAGGACTTCAAAAGTATATCTACATCTCCAATAAGGAAACTTTAAAAATAAAAAAGAATCCTGCAATGATATTGATGAAATTACTCAACTCACTAATGAACCTCTGCACATGACTATGAAAACATAAAGTAATTTTATACAACAAGACAAGCACATGGTTCTGTAGTATAATTTTCTTGGGTAGATATATCATTAAGTAAAACTGCTAAATAAACAAAGAAGTCAATAAGTTATATCCATTGATAACTCAACAAACAGAACCACAGCTCATGACTCAGGGAAACATGGGAAGCATATGACTGGAGAAATAAAAGGGTCTATAACATTCCACTTACTGCAGGATCAAATGGCTTGCCAACTGTCTCTACTACTGATACATGAAGGCTTCTCATGATCTCCACAAACTGCTTGTATATACCCTGATAGCTTGTGTCGATTTTCTTCTCCTTGTCTGTTTCTGGCTTTATCTTCTGCTTGGCATTCTCAAAACTGTCAACCATGGGCAACAAGCTCTGAACTACTTCCTCTTGAATATCCGATGTAAAATTAAGACGGTACTTCTCAGATTGCTTTCTAAGATTCTCAAAATCGGCTTTCAAGCGGAGAAGTCTATCCTTCCCAGAAGCTATTTCTGCTGTTATTTCTGTAAATTTCACAGATAAATCATTCTTCTCATTCTCAGCAGCACAAAGTACCCCTCCATTTCACAAACACTCTTTTCATCTCCATCTAGAATAGCCTTCTTGTAAGCTTGAATTAGCATCTTCATAGCAGGTGTATCCTTTTTATCTACCTTTTCTTCTGATTTATTCTCTGGGATCTGGTTCTCCTCATCCCCGTTTATTGCCTGAAGAAAATGAACAATATCAATACACCACCTTTGCTGGATAAATAAGAATTACAACTTAATAGAAAAGGCTACCATTGCTGTTTGAATGGATTCATAACACTATCCTTACAATTCTGCAGGAAAGTATAGCTTCATGCCATCGAAGAATTTGTGATCTTTCAATATCTAGTTTGCACCAGCCGGAATTTTCTAAAATAACAAAATAGATGATGGTGTCTTCCATATCAATAAGAAAAACCTGCTGATAAAGTATCCCCTTAACTTGATCAAAGAATATCATTTTCTTTTTGGCAAGTGGTTCACTTAGTCATTCCCGGAAGTCATATTAATCACGAGTTATTCAATGATTTGTGAGTTTCACAACATATTAGCAACCCGTGATAGCTAGTAGCAAAAGTACACAATAATGGCAATACCAGTACTTTTTGGAACAATGAGATACCATTTTTTTTCCTCTTCTTGTGTTGTTACTGCTGCTATTCTTTCTTGTCATTTGTTTCTCCATTTTAGCTTTCATATGCAATATAACATATAATGAACTTCTACTGTTTTCCTTCTTTTCATTTTACTCATTCATTAATGTTTTCAAATTCATTTAACTCATTAGTTAATGAATTATGTGTGGATGCCAAACTTGTCATTATGAGTGAATCCACCCATACATACATGCGTTTGTAACTGTGTGTACTGCAAGCATGCATTTGACTATTTGAGTATGTAAGCATGTATTCAAGGAAAGACATATATGTAGGGTAAAACAATGAAACACTAGCCCAACCATGGAGAACCTGGACCTTCACAACATGCTTTGTTGTAAATTCAGGGAACAAGGATGTTAACATATATAGAGAGCAGTATCCCCTTTCTGCCAAATTGCTACAGTTAAGCACAGAAATCTTATAGAATTGGCCACTATAATATGTCTCCAGGAACCCCTTTTCTTCCCCTTTTACCCTCCCCACAAACTCTTTCCATCACCAACAGCAAGAAAATTTGGAATCACCCTCCCTCCTACACTCCCTTCCCCAAAAGAAACCTACATAATTTTCACAGTTCTTTTGAAAAAAGAATTTTTCTTTCATATAAGGAGCCAGATATTATTTGTAACACATGCGCAAATTACATAATCAAGGCAAACTTGAGCATAGATACGAAAATGATTGAAACGATCACCTTTAGCTCTCGATTCTTATGTTTTCAAGAATTATTCCACGTATAAGGTCCAATTAATACAAAAGCGAGAATTTTAGAACATATATGAAGAAAAGAGATTGGGGATATGGCTAAAGGAAGAACAACCAGAAACGCATTATCATACAAACCATTAAATAGAACGGGAATAGGTGGATGGACATCAAAGACCAAAGAAGAGGAAAAGACGCACTTTTGGATCTGTTTCCGCGACCTTTTGAGCTGCCCTGAAGGATCTCCGGGGAAGTTGGGAAGCGAAGAGGGCTATGGGCGCTGAAGTGAATCTTCCGCTAGGGTTTTGGGTTCGCGAGAGAGCAAGGGAAACGGTGTTGACGGGTTTGGGCGGGGCGGGTGAAAAGAGGGGGCGAGGGGCAAAGGAAAGGGAGTAGGTGGAGGCGGCGGCGGCGGCGGCCATCGACGGCATTTAGCGACCGACCAGCTTTCGATGCCTCTCTCTCTCTCGCGGTACTTCGGGCGCTGCTGCCGCTGATGGCATATCCAAAAATTCCGGAATTGCCATCGGCTCCAATTTTATCTTCCCTGATTGGTTGCTTCTGACCGTCTGATCGGCAGGATCTTCTACGGATCTGATCTGGCCGTCCATTCAGCTTATTCCGATGCAGTTCTATCAGTTCACGTGAATGGCAAAAATGGCGGATTTTTTTTTTTCCCGTTTTCGCGAAAACAAAGGTAAAAATCTGCCAAAAGATAGCACAGATGAAACATCAAAGCAAGCAAGGAAGGTGCAACTCACGGATAACCAGCAGGAGAAAGATGCAGGGGGAGTTTTAATTATAGTAGTTATTATGGTCCTAATAATACGAAGAACATTTAGAGTTTGATACCGATTCTAAGTTAAGAAAGATAAAAAAAAAAATCTTCATGAGATGATTTTTAAAGAGTAAAATCATAAAACTCATATATCAGAGTGAACAATACCTCGATCGAGTCCACAATATATACAATAATAAATATATATATATATATAATTATATATTTTATTAAAATTAAATAGAATAATAATTATAACTAATTAATTGATCTAATATTAAAAATAATTAATAAATAATTTTTTTTAATAATTAATATAATTTTTTTATTAAATTATAATAAATAATACTAAACAGAATGTCACTTGTCAAACAAATATCGTGTGTCAAAAGATCACCAACTTTATCCTTTCTATTAGTTATATATTTTATTAAAATAAAATAAAATAATAATTGAAATTAATTAACTGATCTAATATTAAAATAATTAATATAAATTTTATTAAATTATAATAAATAATTACTAAGTAGAGTGTCACTTGTCAAACAAATGCCATGCGTCAAAAGGTCAAAAACTTTATCTTTTCTAATAAATTATAATACATAATATTAAAAATTTAAAATACCACTTGTCAAAAAATCACCAATATAATCATTCTTTTTATATATTATATTTAGATATTTAGATTAGATTCCCTCGATCGCGTGTTAATGATTATTTATTGTGTTTTCCTGATATGTAGATCAAGTAACCCACATAAACGAGATAAAGAAAACCAACAATGCCCCCTCCATCTACGAATCGAAAGGGCCCAGTGAATCTCTAATAAGAGCAATTCTTTGTACACCTCGTGCGGTACAGAATGTGCGGAGGATAGCAATCGAGTCGGATCAAATCATAAATAGATCGATCAAATACAGATCGTGTCAAAAATATTCAAATCTGAACTCGATCAGTTTATTAAATAAATCAGATATTGAAACTTGAATCTGATCCATTTAATAAATAAGTTATTCAATCCGACCATTTAACCTGTTTATAATTTATTAAAGAAAAAAATCCAACCCGTTTAATGACCTATTTTTAAAATTATAAAAAAAAATTGCTCACCTGATTCTCCGATGGTCCATCTCTACGGCTCTGCCTCCATCCGTGCTCTCCACCGCCTCGATTCATACTCTCCATCTGCACTCACCTGATCACCTCTCTCTGTACTCTCCGCCGCCTCTAGGTCTGCTCGATCGATCATCGTCGCTATTCACCATCCTTGGAGTCACTGTAACCACATAGAAAGGAAAAATAGGAAAAAAAACAACCTGCAAACCTTGGGAAAGAAGTTTTGCCCATGCTGCCTTCACTGCACCTTCTTGACTCATTTTTTTGGGAGTTCTAGCCCACAACCCCCAATTGATCCCCTTCACCTTTGCCGCTTGCGTTGAAAAATAGATGCAAGAAAGAGAATTTGTGAATAAACTATAAAATATAATAACAAGAAACCCAGTACGATCTATCATTGATGGTCAAAAAGTCTCGCCTATCCGAATCGTCAGCGATCATGCATTCTTAATCGTTGGAACAACACATACTCATCGGACCCTCCCAGATAGGTGAAAAATAGGGGTTTCATCATGATTCGAATCAGGAAGAGGGGGTTCTTCCCTTAAGAAAAAGACGTCGACGAGGTACTTCCAAAGAGTAGGGTAGGTCTTTTTGAGAGGTAAATAAATCTCACTTTGAATCTTTTTAGGTAGGCCCCATCGGATGGGCTTCTGTATAGTGATTCTGATCCTGGAAGAGTCTACGATAAAGTCAAAATATGATCAATTGAATAGATAGATAAGCCGTCGTTTTAATTATACAGTTAGGTGGGAGAGCAGAACTTTCCTATCGAAAAAATAGAGCAGTAACAAAAAAGAGAAGGCATCAGTGAAGGGAAGCCAAGGCCCCCTATACTTCGAGTAAAGCTAAAAGCACTACTCTTTTCATCACTTGGGATGCCAACTTCTTTCTAAAAGCCAACTGCAGAACCCACCCTCCAAGGAAATGAACTGCAAGCAAGATAACATTGAACCTTGGGCAAGCAATTGGAATCGAAACTCTCCCCCGCACTGTCTTCCGCCCTCTTCTCCTGCTCCGACGCAAATGGATGCGCGCGACCTGCTGGTCTTCGGTGGGGGATGTCGCAGCCTCCCTTGGGTCAGGCTGGTGCGCCTTCTCGGATGTGGTTATCTCCATCTAAAAGAATCCCATGGATCTTTGTGAATAACAAGAAAGAGAACTTTGTGAATAAATCATAAAACATAATAACAAGAAACCCAGTACGCACCTATCATTGACGGTCAAAAAGCCTTGCCTATCCGAATCATCAGCCAATCATGCATTTTTTGATTGCCGGAACAAGCACATACTCATTGGGCCCTCCCGAATAGGTGAAAAATAGGAGTTTCATCATGATTCGAATCAAGAAGAGAGGGTTCTTCCCTTAAGAAAAAAAACATCGATGAGGTATTTCCAAAGAGTAGAGCAGGCCTTTCCGAGAGATAAGTAAATCTCACTTTGAATCTTTTTGGATAGGCCCCGTCGGGTGAGCTTTTGTATAGTGATTCTGATCCTAGAAGAGTCTACGACAAAATCAGAATATGATCAATTAAATAAACAGATAGGCCATCGCTTTAATTATACAGTTAGGCGGGAGAGCGGAACTTCCATCAAAAAAATAAAGCAGTAACAAAAAAGAGAAGGCATCAGTGAGGAAAAGCCTGGGCCCCCTATACTTCGAGTAAAGCTGAAAACACTACTCCTTTCGTCGCTTGGGACGCTAACCTTTTTTCTAAAGGCCAACTGCAGATCCCACCCTCCAAGAAAATAAACTGCAAGCAAGATAAATATTGAACTTTGGGCAAGCAATTGGAATCGAAATGCTCCCCCGCACTGTCTTCCGCCCTCTTCTCCTGCTTCGACATAGATGAGTGGGCGCAACCTGCTGGTCTTCGATGGGGGGATGCTGCAGCCTCCCTTGGGTCGAGCTGTTGCGCCTTTCCGGATGTGGTTGTCTCCATTTGAAAGAATCCTATGGATCTTTGTGAATAATAAGAAAGAGAACTTTGTGAAAAAATCATAAAACATAATAACAAAAAATTCAGTACGCACCTATCATTGACAGTCAAAAAGCCTTGCCTATCCGAATTGTCAGCCGATCATGCATTTTTTGATTGTCGAAACAAGCACATATTCATCGGGCCCTCTCGGGTAGGTGAAAATAAAGGTTTCATCATGATTCAAATCAGAAAGATGGGTTCTTTCCTTAAGAAAAAAGGCGTCGATGAGATACTTCCAAAGAGTAGGGTAGGCTTTTCCAAGAGGTAAGTAAATCTCACTTTGAATCTTTTTGGATAGACCCCGTCAGGTGAGCTTTTGTATAGTGATTTTGATCTTGGAAGCATCTACAACAAAGTCAGAATATAATTAATTGAATAAATAGATAGACCATCACTTTAATTATACGATTGGCGAGAGAGCGGAACTTCTCCCATCAGAAAAATAGAGCAGCAACAAAAAAGAGAAGGCATCAGTGAGGGAAAGTCGGGGTCCTCTATACTTCGAGTAAAGCTGAAAGCACTACTCTTTTCGTCGCTTGGGATGCCAACTTTTTTTCTAAAGGCCAACTGCAGATCCCACCCTCCAAAAAAATGAATTGCAAGCAAGATAAACATTGAACCTTGGGCAAACAATTGGAATCGGAATGCTCCCCAGCACTGTCTTCCGCCCTCTTCTCCTGCTCCGACGTAAATGGATGGGTGCGACCTACTGGTCTTCGGTAGGGGATGCTGCAGCCTCCCTTGGATGGGTTGTTGCACCTTTCCGGATGTGGTTGCCTCCATCTGAAAAAATCTCATGGATCTTTGTGAATAACAAGAAAGAGAACTTTATGAATAAACCATAAAATATAATAACAAAAAACTCAGTACGCATCTATCATTGGCGGTCAAAAATTCTTGTCTATCCGAATCGTTAGCCGATCATGCATTTCTTGATCACCGAAACAAGCACATATTCATCGGGCCCTCCCATATAGGTGAAAAATAGGGGTTTCATCATGATTCGAATCAGGAAGAGGGGGTTCTTCCCTTAAGGAAAAAAATATCGATGAGATACTTTCAAAGAGTAGGATAGGCCTTTTTGAGAGATAAGTAAATCTTATTTTGAATCTTTTTGGGTAGGCCCCGTTGGATTGACTTCTGTATAGTGATTCTGATCCTGTAAAAGTCTACAACAAAGTCAAAATATGATCAATTGAATAGATAGATAGCCTGTAGCTCTAATTTACACGGTTAGACAGAAGAGCGGAACTTCCTCCATCGAAAAAATAGAGCAGTAATAAAAAAAAGAAGGTATCAGTGGGGGAAAGCTGAAGCCCTCTATACTTTGAGTAAAGCTAAAAGTACTACTCTTTTCATTGCTTGAGACGCCAACCTTTTTTCTAAAGGCCAACTACAGATCCCACCCTCCAAGGAAATGAACTGCAAGCAAAATAAATAATGAACCTTGGGTAAGCAATTGAAATCGGAACTCTCCCCCGTGCTATCTTCTGCCCTCTTCTCCTGCTCCGATGCAAACGGATAGCCGCGACCTACTGATCTTCGACAGAAGATGCCACAACCTTCCTTGGGTCGGACTGCTATGCCTTTTCGAATGTGGTTGCCTCCATCTGAAAAAATATCATGGATCCCAATCGAAATCGATCAAAACCCTCAAATGATATCGAAATCGAGGCAGGGAAGCCCGAAATGAGAATAAAAAATTAAGAGAAATTGGAGTGGGAGGAGGCAAGATTGCACCTTGATGCACTTGACGTTAGAGGGAGAGGAGGGGGAAGGTGAAGAAAGGGGGCATTTCAAGGACACCATGACTGCCTTCCTCCTCCTACTCCAAAATGGATTTTTTTTTTTTTTTCTTTTAGGAGAAAAAGAGATTGAGAGAGGAAAACGAGAGAGTAGGCCACCAAAAGTATGAACCACAAAAGTGGTATAAATGTTGAAAATTTTTGTGGATCAAATTCGAACCGTTCAAATATTATCTGAATCATGATCCAAATATTTTAAATAAAAATTATAAATAAATTAAATAAATTGAATAAATTGAAAAATTTAAATCTAAATTTAATTTATTTAATAAATAAATTAAATATACCGATCCATTTATAATCTGAATTTGTTTAAACCAAATCTAAATCTATTTAAAATAAATTAAACACCAATCAGATCGATAGATTAGATTATATTTTGCCAGCTCTAGTGATGGAGCAAAATTAAAAAAAAAAAATATGATGCAATAAAAATTTTGCCTCTAATGTTCCACCAAAGAGATCAAAACCAACCATCAATTACTGATAATTCAATTAAAAAAGAAAATCTCAGCGCACGCACGCAGAGCGAGAGAGAGAGAGAGAGAGAGTTTGTTGCATCAGAACTTTTACAATTCAAATTCTAAAACTTGAAAAATTATCTGCTTGGCCAAACTTATAAAAATCCATTTAGACATGGATTGCTAATAATACCGGTTTAGGGAAATAGAGCACCCAAACAAGCTGCGTGTGTCAAATATTAACCTTACGGCAGAAGAACTGCAACCATACAAGGAAAACCAACAAAATAAAGAACTCACAAAGATCTCAGTGAAGTACCCCAAATTATTATATAACAAGGATAAATTTTATCACCATATACCAGCATAGCAAAAGGAACATAGCAAGAACTATGAGATTGCTCTTTTCATTCCAGAGTGATGATGGGACCATGCTACTCAAGCCTCATTTTTTTTCTCTCTGTTTTTTTCTAGAGAGAGAGAAAGCAACAAATAGGATCTCCATTAGCCTCCCTTCCCAAAAGGGAGCAATGAAAGTCTTTTTTCTTTCCACAGGGTTCAGGGTATTGGATCTAGCTACAAGAAGAATGATTGAGAATCTTATCAGCCATCACAGAACCGTTCGACACAACAGCATTTTTCCCACCAAGTGAGAAAAAGGAAGCACTACATATTTCTTGGCACTGAATTAACAAAGATATCCATGAACATAACGGAACTAAAGCCTTAATAAATTCTACTTTTTCCTCCTTGAGTAACTATTGTCTCAGCTTTTCTTAGACAAGGATGATCAGAAAAAGAGTTCAGCATAATGGAAATACCAGAAAAAGCACCACTGTGTCATGCTGTCAGCAAGTGGGGCTGACATATAACGGGCAATCCCCCATCTCAGGTTCAAAACAAATGATCTACTACGGATCCAAGAAACTACAACCACAGAGGAAAGAAGTATACCAAATGGTGGTGCCACTCTGAACTGTCAAGAGGGAGCTGAAAATTGTCAAATAGATAGCTGCTAACAGGAATGGGTAGTTCAAACGTCAAACTATTTTCAGTGTTACTATATAAGAGAGACAAGATAGGAGTTAAAATGTCGCTTGTTAGTCCTATGAAGTCGAAACAATACTGCTGCAAGAGTCAGATGCTGAAGTTAATCTTCATCCTTTCTCATCAAATACATCTGCCAAAGAGAGGACAACAAAAGCATTATGTAGCTTACAAGGACATATACAAAACTTTATTCAAATAATATCTAAATAAGATACTACCAATTAGGCAATGTCTTCCAAATTTAAAATGTTATACTATGAGGGAAAAATGATATACTAGCTGCAGAGGCCATTTCTCTTAAAGAACCCATATTTTGGTACTCCACATGTGGACTAAAGAGCCACATGCCAAGGAGGCCTGAAAATTCCATTTGAATAATAAAGGTAGGTGAAGGGAATATGCCAAGTTGTGAGCTATCATAGCATTGCTTTTACCATAAATAAACAAGCAAAACAACATAAAACATGACATCATGCTGCCCTATCACCACATCTCTCAAAGTTGCTATAGAACATTCGAACCATTCATTACCCATCATAATAATCAAACATCCTACTTGGTTTTTTTAGCAGAAAGAAAAAGGAAAGCAGAAAAAGAAGGAAAAAACCTAGATAACTTCTCAATGAGCGGTTATAAAAATGCTTCAATAGCATGATGATTTTCTAAGTCAGAAAAACCTCTCTGACAACCCAACAAAATGAAAATTGGGCTTCTGAATTTGATACCAGACTAAGCAGTACCATGTATAGCATATGTATGTTGGAGTCATCACGAATTCCAAGGAATCAATTATTTTTTTAGTGCTGGTCCATATTAGTTAGGTTGAGACTTAGGCTCAAGAGACAGTAAGTCAAGAGTCTTGAAAGGAAAAGAAATAGTAAATGAGTTAGATAAGGATTATACTAAATTGTAGGTTTTGTCTTTTAGTGATATTGCACAGTGGTTTTAGAGAGAGAGTTTATGGAAAGAGAGAGAGGGTGGCATGCTTTTGCTTTTGGACAAGAAAGAAAGACATTTGAGTGAATTTTTTTCTTTAAATTTATATTTAAAAATATTCTCTATGTTTTATTTCCTTCTCTTCCACTAATTTTTTTGCTTCAGTGCTTTTTCAAGATCTTAGGCCAACGCATTTGATCGACACTGAAAAGCATGCCATTCTACATAATATCAAAGTTCCCGAGCTACCAATAATTCATTATGCAATAGTGCAAGCACGTGGACGGTGGACTCTTATTGGTGTGATTCGGTAGATGAAGATCATCATGACTGATCCTACCACCACATCTCTCATTAGAATTATCTTCTATTACTTATTGTTAGACTTACACTGTTGTTGTTCAGCTACAATCCACTTCATATGGTGAGGTCAAGAGCATTGATATTTTGGAACGATGCCATTGAGGAAAAGATTTCAACCCCTAAGAAGAATGAGACATGGGATTTAGTTCCTTCACCTAGTGGTATTTTTCCTATTTCTTGCAAGTAGATATGTAAGGTGAAAATGAGTTCCTTTACCTAGTGGTATTTTTCCTATTTCTTGCAAGTAGATACATAAGATGAAAATGAAGAGTGATGGCTCTATTAATGCTGCAAATTTAGACTTGTAGCAAGAGGATGGTCATAGAAATATAGAGTTGATTTTGATGAGACCTACAGCCCAGTTGTAAAATTAACTACACTAGTTCTTATTTCTAAGCAGATAGCAAGGATTGGTTTTTGTGATGGATGCAAAGAATCCCATCTTATATGGTGATCTTGACAAGGGCATTTATAAGTTGCAGCCTCTTGGTTTTGTTGAACTTAGGAAAGCTCTATATGATCTCAAGCAGATGCCTAAAGCATGATATGGAAAAATTGCAAAGTATTTATTATTTTGTGATTATTATATATCTTCTACAAATTCCAGTTTATTTATAAAGCACACTAGTAAAGGTATGGTGATTGTTTGCCTCTATATTAATGACTTGATTATCATTGTGATGATGTTGAGGAGGTCCACAGTGTTTGTAAACATTCGTAGCTACTTCAATTTTCTTGGCATTGAAGTAGCAAAACTCAAAGATGACTATTTCATTTCTGAAAAAAAAAAGATTTTGAGTTCTTGAATAAGTAGGGATTGACTAAGTGCAAGCATATGCAGATACCAATTAAATAGAAACCCAAACTTCTTAACAACGATAGCTGAATCAGAATCAGAGCCCATGCCAGCCGACCGACGGTACGATTCAATATAGGTCTGTACCATTCCTTGTTGGGCTGAACCGACAAGGTAGAGAAGGGGAGAGGGAGGAGGGAGAGAGAGAGAGAGAGAGAGAGGAAAAGAGAAGGAGAGGAAGAGAGACCTCCGACGGGCTGCCTGAGGGCGGCCGAGATCGGAGGAGGGCCTCCACCTTCCTCCGTGCGAAACAGAGGTTCACCCTTGTTTCGTACTTTGTTTGGCTTTAATCACGCAAAGTCAGCAATTGGATTGTCGACTTCAGTCGAAACTAAAAAAAGAAAAGGCCGCAGTCGGCAACCCAAATGCCGACTTTGTGTGATTAAAGCCAAAAAAAGTCACGAAACAGGAGTGAACCCTTGTTTCACACGGGAGGAGGGTGGAGGCCCTCCTCCAACCTCGGCCGTCCTCAGATCCCTCGGCATGGGCTCACTGGCCATCGGAGACGTAGTGGCAGCGATGTCTTCCATTCGGAGGCTATCGGACAACCGATAAGGCTCTCCCCCCTCTCTTTCCCTCCCTTCGCCCTTACCGAGCTCGACAAGAGCTCAGATGGCTTTTGACAACCGTCGAAGGCCCTCTCTTCCTCTTCCTCTCTCTCTCCCCCCTCTCTCTCCTCTTTCCCTCTCTTTCTTCTCCCTCCCTCCGAGATGGCTGTTGTACCATTTTGTATGCTGAAATTGGATTGTTTTTCCGTCAGTATGGTTCGGCACAATTGGAACCGTCCGGTTCGGGATGGTTTGGAGAATGGTACTTCTTAATAATTCTACCATGTATAAACAAATTATGAAAATTTTGATTTATTCAGCTATCACAAGACTAGATATTTCTTATGCAGTTGGTACTATAGCCGATATATGCAGAGTCCAAGACAGCGACATCTTAATGTGGTTTCATCGCATATTGTCTTACAAATCAGGCCCTTCATAATTGGTATATGAGAAGCTATGATGGAATTACTCTTCCCAACAATTTTCTCAAGATAGAGAAGTAATCTCAATTTTCTCATTAAATTCTAGATAAAAAAACTTGACTACAAGAGGCAAAGAATCACTGATACTTCACTAAACTCTTAATGAGTCATACACTAAATTTAAGTCTTCCAAAATTTATCAAACAAAAGAAAATAAAGACCATAAAATTAAAAATTCAGATACATGAAACCCTACAAAGCATGCTACTAAGGCCACTTTAAACACAATCATACAAACTCCAAAGGTTTCCTAATTGACACTATATTTTAGATTGGAAATGTAGACGATGATTAGGCTTGACATAAGACTTCAAAACCTACCATAGTATGGATACAGAGAACAAAGTTGCATATTACAAAAAAAAATAAAGAAAATATCCTTCTTCTCGACTCTTAAACGAAAGGAAAATATCCTCTCCAAGTCATCCATTGATGATGGATCCTGCAATTATGATCAAAACACCAACTGATCATCCCAAAAGAAGCTATATTTATCATGAATCTCAGATGGTTTGTTCTTCTCATTGATGGATTCTAAGCCAGAATCATAACAAGGGACCTTCAAATAATGATTGACCATGATGATGTGATAAAAAGCATGTAACTTATGAAGCATCCCCTTCTGCTTTTAATAACCTCCATTGATCAGATATGAACGTTATGCCGTAATCTAGGATGATCATCATGCTTTATATACTCTCAACTACATTGGATCTTCCACTTATGTCTCTGATGACGGTATCATTGCTAACATTCCAAAGTAATTGAATCCTATCTCGAAACAAAAAAGAAAACACTTCCAGAACTACAAGTAGCAGATCAAAGCTTTAATGTGCCTGATGTCCGAAGTTTCTCTAGCAGGATTTCCTCCATGATGCATATTTTCCATCAACAATCTCTTCCAAAAAATACCTTGCATCAAAACAAACAATTCCTTCTCAAGGCATGAAATCACCTCAAAGAATAGTGTCAAGCTTAAGTTAGATTCTTAAAATGCCAACCATCTGATGTTGCCCCATTTGTTCGGAAATGGTTTGTAATCTACATCCATATGAAGAAGCATTCTTGTCTTCTTAGAAATCACATCTAGTCTCTCCAAATCTCCACAAAACTCGTCCCAATAGAAGAACTCCAACTTACAGAGTGAACTGCTAACTTTTACTAGCAGCTACCTAAATTTACCCATTACTTTCCAACTACTACTCAATTCCTAAACTTCTGCTGATATGACCAGGCAAGATATACCAAAATGTCAAAACTCAGTGACATCAAAATATTCGATGAATATGACAGTGGTTAAACCCTCTTAAAACGTGCTGATAAGAAAACAAAAGGATACATATCAAATATGACCTTTAATGCTCAATTTCATGAAGATCCCTAATTACTTAAAAGTCCAAAACAACAGCTAGTTACTCTTGTGTTCTTTTGAAGCAAAGCCAGAAAACCAAAATATGTTAGTATATTAGTTTCTGATCTGAATCTTCTTCCAGGAATTGACCAAATTTTGAGATCAGAACCACGCAATGGTATTGAATTATCCTGCATCAAGATACATGTGAAGAGTATGACATTCAATAACCCTCCTTGGCACGTGCTGTCAAGACTGTAACAAAACTATCTTTCACTGGTTTCCATGTCAATGCTTAGAACTTCCAGCAAGATGTGTCAACTACGATGTCACTTCAAGGTTCTAGAACTATTGAGCTATTTACCTTCCAGCCTAACAAAAATTACACCTTATAACAACCATACACAACTACAAAAATACATGTTTGTATCACAGTGTTAATGTGTTGGAAACTTACGAACATTAAGCACTTGAAACTCACCATATATCTATCTAGCATTCATAATGGATACGAGTAACTAATAAGGTCTGGCCAAGCTGATGTGCAAAAAAAATATATGTACATGAATTGCCCAATATCAGTAGGACTTTTTATTTTTTAAAAAATATAAATGCCATTCCTTTATGCATTCTGCAATTTATTTTCCTCTACAGTTAATATTTAGGTTATATCTTCCATCACTTTTTTTGTTGTTTTTTAACACCTACCATACCATTTTTTTGAGCTTCCATATCCCTGAAAATCCTTAAAACCCAAATAAGAGGACCCCAATTTTCACCAAGGTTGTATCCAGCCTTCAATACAAGGTACCTTGGTGACAACCCCACTTCATCAGAGTTTGATCTATTTGAATCAAACCTAGTTATTACAATGATAATGAGATGGAAACCAGTACTATGTAAAAGGGCATCCCAGTGCAGAGAGGCTGTTCCCATGGAAACTAGGACAATGTGCACTCAAATAGTTAACAAAAGAATTCTGAAGCACCAACTAAGGTGGAAAATTGATGTCTATATTATTTGTGAGCACTGATCAATGAATGCTAACCCAGTAGCAGTAAACAACAAAGGCAATAGAACAAAGATAATTCAATTTCAAAAAAAGCATTGATTACCTAAAAGTAAGCATGAATTCACATAGGTAATTCAGTTGCTGTTCTTGAGAACTCAAATCCAAGGATATACATTAGTTTCTGATCATCAAATCTAAGTATTTGAATGCCAGGACTGGTATGAGATAAAAAATAGTTGATGTCGCCTAGGCATTTGAATTTTAGGTCTCTTGACATGCCATACACTTGGAAATGGATACTCCACATCATTTCATGACATGTGCATGATCAATTACAACGGCACCATCATTTTACATCTATGTTTGGCTCCTCTAGCAAAATAGGCCAAGCTAATGTTATCTATTGTTTTGCTCATATTTTTTAGACATGTGTTAGAAAGTCCAATTAGTTATGCAATAGGTATATATCCAAATATATCTATTCAAAAGGAGTTAATTTGTGACATTAGCCTCCACCATGTTCGTTTAAAATGCTCTCTTATGCCTAGTGTTATCATTCTAATAAATATTACTAATAATGAAAAGATGGCTTGACCTAGCCATAAAAACTTTCTGCAGGTTAATGGAATACATCTTTTTGTTATAGTAAAAAGGCAGCAGTTTAAACTGCAAATATCAAAGTTAGTGTTTTACAACTGTTAAAAAATGGTGACTATGGCACTTATATCTATATAGTTCCATATTAGTTTTTCATTCCTCCTTCAGGTCAATCTTTAATCAACCTTGGGACCATACTACCACCTAAAAAGCCAGGTTATTAGTTCACTTATTTCAGAAAAATAAGAGTCATAAATCATGATTCTAGGTGCAGTTAGTGAGTATGATTATGTGCATGCATATCATGGACTGTGTAATAAGATCAGTTATCTTCAAGTTAGAAATGAGATTATAATATCTTCGAGTATGATTATGTGCATGCATATCATGGGCTGTGTAATAAGATAAGTTATCTTCGAATTAATGCACAGAGCATTATAAAATCAAAGAATGGACAGAAACATAGTTTGATCACTCATACCTACTCTTGTACTGGTACAAGATTCATTTCGAAAATGAAGAAACCCATTTTATGGAAAACATCCTTCTAGAGATAAAAACTCTCTAACACCAAACACTGATACTGTTGCACTTACACGGTTGCCTCAGGTGGATTCTGTTTTAAAACAAATAAAAATAAAGGTACTAGAGCTCACCTTAGCTTATTTGTATCTTTTATCAGCATCAGGGGGCTGAACTATGTGGATGATCTGACCGAACAACTTAAAAGGAGGACTAATATCTTCTTCATTTGGATTGCGAACTGCAGAAGCAGGAAGCTCCATGCCCTGGAAATGGATGCTACCTTGGCTGAGAGGTGATGAGCTCTCTGACTGCGATGTACTTGCAACATTCAATTCTTTAGAGACCTCAGTTGTTTTCTGTTGCACATCATTGCTAAACTGATTATCAAGGTACAAGTTATGAGTATTGCTGGGTGCAAAACTGGGAAAATTTGGTATGCTGACTGAATTATGCCTGGCTCCCTGCATGCCAGCAGGAAACATATCGTAACTCAACAGTGATGGTGCCGTACTGGCCATTATCGTATCACTCTTTTCTGTCATAGGAGAGGACATTCTTCCTGCTGCATCCATGAGTAAATCGAAACACTGTAAAATCCCTGGTCTCCTGGTAGGAGGGTTTAGGGTTTGCATTTGAGGAGTGGCAGAATCTAAGTCCACTTGCCAAGGACTAACACTATGAACATTTTGCAAAACCCCTGCCTCATCCCAGGCAACCTAAATGGTAGAAACAGTAAACACAAGATCAGTTGAGTGAGCTTACAAACTACACATTCTTACT
This sequence comes from Elaeis guineensis, assembly GCF_000442705.2. Taxonomy (NCBI): domain Eukaryota; kingdom Viridiplantae; phylum Streptophyta; class Magnoliopsida; order Arecales; family Arecaceae; genus Elaeis; species Elaeis guineensis. Next base: position 6,183,511 of record NC_026001.2, read on the forward strand.
CAAATTGCTACCTACTCTTTTTGTTTCTACTTGAATAAATTGAACTTCTCAAGGAGATGCTGAAAGAAGAAATGGAAGGACTTTCAGCCAAACAAGTCAATTGTTGATGCCTAAATTTATTTTTGTGAAGTCTGTAAAAATAAAACACCATTGCAGTAGCATCGTAGCATGTCCTGCTAGCTAACAAGACCCTCCTCTGTGTACCCTCTACTTGACGGCCAGAGTTTCAAGAAAAATCAAGCAGTTTCATAAGTAAGAAAGACTTGCAGGAACATAAATGTTTAAGCCAAGTTTAAATCGGATCAAGCATGCTCCAAGGAGTTTTGTCAGGATGATATAAAGTTTCACTCCATGTCTAATTTCAGGTAGAACTTAGCATCTAAATTTTGTAGATGCACCTCTGCTTCAGATATGCAGCCACTCATTTCAAAGCTAACTTCAAGCCATATGCTTACCAGTCTAAGTTTCAAATCTGGTTTAAAATCAGATGAAGGCTTATAACCCGCAAATGAGATAATCTGTTTGGTTTGTTTAGATAGATAAGATATGTATTGCTTAGAGTTAGAGATAATACAAGATACTTTTAACGTTACACCATCTGTATAAGCATATAAAGCAAGGTCTTTGTCCTCAAATATGGGATTTTGACAATCAAATTAAGCTCAGGTTCCATCCTTAATGATGAGTTTATGGGCATGTCTCCATGTTTAGACTCCTCATAACATCGCAGCTTGTGATTTAATGAACACTCTTTATTTTGGCTTGGAGCTGACAAGTTAGCCTCTTTAACTGTCCTCTATTATCTTCTTTTCTTCTTAGTTGCTTAAACCTCGTACATGTAAATGCCTCCACATCATTATGCAAACTCCTGATACCAATGATCAAATAATCCATTTAGATCATATTTGCAGATAATTTTAATATGGTGAAGGTTATTGTCATATGTGATAAATTTCACAATGTAGCATGATGGTTTTAGCACTTGCTGGTCACCAGTCCTATCTGTGGTATCCATTTTAATGATAACCCACTGACTTGAATGTCTCACATGCAGGTGAAAGTTTTCTTGAGTTGGAAAATGTGATATTACATGATTCATTTATAAACTCTTCAAAATTTTTAATTACATTAACAATTTTTTCAGACAATTTCACAGAAAACAGATGGTAAAGCGGCATTATGATCTGAAATTTGATCTATTAAAACATATATATGATTTTTATAATCAAATATTGATGTGTCATATTCATCCCACCGAAGCAACTAACAGGTTCCAACTTCAGGTGCTATACGTAAAGCAAGATCCAAAACTGCAACAATATAAAACCAGATTCCCTTTCTAAACACTGTTTCATATGTAACACGAGAAGCGACAATTATAAAATTGAAGAAAGCCTACTTCTGACATAAATATGCCCCCATCCTAACAATAATCCAACGAAAACAGGACTCAACAACCAGCCTTCACCCCTCAACAACCCCTAAAATTTACAGGTACAAAAAAGTAGAGAAAAATAAATAATTATAGACCAATTGTATAGAAAAACCCAAGTTGTTCTTGCCTTTTTTTTTCTAAGGAAAGAAAAGGAAAAAAAAAGGGCAACGTAATGGAACGTCGGCCCATCTTAAAAATAAAAAATAAAAAATCAGCAGCGACAAGCAACAAGACAAGAATAACCAGAGCAAAAGCAATCGGACCACCCAAAACATCGGAGTTGAATCTAGGACGAATAAAAAAAATGACAAGATAAGAAAAGAAACAGAGGACATAAATTACCTGAAGCACCCGCCACGGAGAAAGGGACCACCGGTCTTGGTCCTGGGCGGTGATTTCGGATACTGTTCCTTGGAACACTCTCGTCCTGGACGACCCCTCTATCTCCACCGACATCCGGACCCTCATCCCGACAAACCAAGGCACTCTCAACGCCGCATTCACCTTCTCCACCCCCACCACAAAGTCCGCTGCTGAGGCCATTGGATAGTGGACCACCTCAAACGGCCGGCCCATCCTCCCCAGTCTCAGCGCCTCCACCACCACCTCCGCCGGAACCCTCCCCCTGTCGTTCCTCGAAAACCCATGCCGGGCGCCCACATGCACCTCTAACCTCTTGTCCCGAGGCGCCGCCGCCGGGGGAAGAGAAGCCTGGGGGCCGCGGGAAGAGAACCTCGGCGCCCGCCTGATTCCCACGTAGAGCCGGTGGTCCCGTTTCTTTATGAAGACCAATGCGTCGCCGGCAACGAGCTTCTTGGCGTCACTGAACCTGCTCCACCCGGTGGTCAGCAGGTGTCGGGGGGGAACCCCCCGGAAGATATGCCGAAAGGTCCACACCTTTCCATGGAGGTCGCGGATCGTCAAGTTCTGGACCGGCGGCACCGCAGCCATGTCCAGCGGCGGAAAGATAGACTCCGCGCCGAACCTCGGCATCGAGAACCCCCCGCCATTGTTCGCGTCGCTCGGCGTCAGAGCCTTTACGAACACCACCGCCCCGCCGTCGTCCGGTTCCTCCACCGAGGACGACGACGCCTCCGGCGAGAGAGGCGGCGGCGTAGTGGAGCAGGGCTCGAGCACGATGCGGGCGAACACCTCGTCCGTGTCGGGTTCGGCGTGGAAGCCGATGGCGGCAGCGCGGCAGAGGAAGTGGGAAGGGAGCCGGCCACCGGCGGCGGAGACAGTGGGAAAATCGGGTAAGGAGGAAGCCTGCTCGGCGTGGCCTTGGGGGAAGTAATAGACGAGGGATCCGACTGGAGGGAGCTTGGCAGCTGTGCCGGCGCAGGCGTGCCAGACCTGGGGATCGACCACCGGCAGCTCGGTTGAAGCATTCATCGCCATTAAGGTTAGAGTATCTAGAGCTCGAGATCTTCGCAAAAAAGAGATCGAGGGTTAGGGTTTCGATCTCTCTCTCTCTCTCTCCGTATCTCTTTCTTTCTTTCGCTCGCTTCGATCACTGACTTAAGATGAGCCGGTCAGAAGAGTTTATATGGCTTAAGCGAGGGAAGAAATAGGAGGGAGAGCCGTCATGGGGTCGGTGAACCGGCACGGAAATCGGAACGGGCGCTGGGCGGAAACGCCCTTGTATTTTACCAGAAATTACCTTACCACCGTTACATATGGACTGAATTACTCTTTTTCACTGTACGAAATTATAAATTGCAATTTTAAATGGACGAGATTGCCACTGGAGATCCCGAGGTCGTCGTGCCGTTGGGATCTCGATCCCTTTTCCGGCGGATATTTATGCGATTCTCAGTACCCTTTACGCTTGGAGTACAGCCCGCACTGACCAGTCCCCAACATTTTACAAGCCGGTCGAAATCCGGTTTACAAGGCGAAAATCCTCTGGTTTCTGACGCTTAGGGGACAAGACTCGGGGCGTTGTATAAATGCTGGGAGCGAAATAGTCTTTCAATTCGAGGAGAGGTGGGCCTCCTTTGGAGTCCATCACGCGGGATCGTGTGCTGTCCGATCGCCGCGCCACGTTAGCCAACCGCCCATGAAGCTGAAACCTGTAGTGGAATCACGCCGCTTTGTCCCGCACGGCTTTTAAGGCAACGCTGCGTTAGCGTGCAGCAATGGACCGTCTGATCTTAAAAATCTTACTGTATGTACGGTCTCAGATTGATTAGGGTTCGGTGGGGTCCCAATAAAGACATTGTCAGCCGATAGATTAGATCGGGGTGGGTCCGAAAGAGAAACGGACCCACGGCGTCCAAATTATTAAAATCGATGGGCGTTTTCGTCACTAAATTTTTATTTTTAATTTGTTTTTAAGGAAATTTTACGAACAGGCTGGCCTCCCTTTGCGGGCGTTACGAAACGCGACAACCGGGTCGTGCCGGCCGCAGCAGACTCCGAAAAAGGAGCCAAATCATGTCCTGTTTCGAATGAAATTCGAAACATTATGGCAACATCGTAAATATCGCACAGCCTCGCCGTCCGCTTTTTGCTGACGGTAGATTGTCGCATAATATTCATTGTTTTTTCCAACATTAAAAAGTGTTGAAGACTTTGACTCAGCATCACTTTGAGAAATTGAATCGGCTGCAACCTTTGTCTCCGTGGGATAGAGCATTATTTATGATGCAATCATGTAGTGTTTACGGATAACGTCGGGGCCGTATATATATATATATATATATATATATATACACACACTATTAATTTGATATTATTAAATTTTATAATTAATTATTTTAATGTTAATATATAATTTTCATAATAATGTATAAATAATTAGAATTACTTTTTTTTTCTACTTATATTAATATTTTTTGTTAACTATATATAATATCAATTAACTATTTAAATTAAATTATAAATTAATTAATTATGCATATAATTTATTTATATAATAAATTAATTTATATATAATTAACTTATTAAATTATTTATTGAACTAAATTAATATTAAATAAATTTATATATTATCATATTTCTTAATATTAATAAATATTATAAATTAATAATAATCAATATATTTTTATTAAAAAAAATTATAACAAAAATATCATTAATCATCCTTTTCATTACTTCAATACCAAATAAGAAAAAATTCTTTCATCCTTTTTTTTTTCATATTTTATCAAACAAATGATTGAATAGACAAAAGATTCATCCTTATCTCTTTTATCTACCATTTCTCCACCTATACTTTCTTCAATCCATCTTCATTTATGCATAAAATCATAAAATTGATACCATTTTAGAATTGCATAATATTTTAATTTTTATATTTTTTTGAAGCTTTTAATGTCTCTATAATAGAGTTGTTGCGGCCAACTTTCTGTCGCCTGTCACCGGTGATGAGCACCTGTAAAATAATGTCCTCACAGATCAAAGTTATGTCCGGTAGAGATCCTCCGATATTTAAGTCAGAGAGAAAATTAGAAAACAGTAGATTTCTGAATATCGAGAGTAGTAGAGTTCTGACTCAAAAGGTATTTTACCCATGCTGTTCACTTACCCTCATTTTATAGATGATTTTAATGTAACTGTCGAGCACATGGTTCCACTTTTTATGGCGCTGAATTATTAGACCATAATTGTAAAGTTAGTGGGTTGTTAATTCTCACTAATTGCCGTGATACATAGTCGATAATCGTTCATAGTAATTTTAGTATGTTGAGCAGATTGATCGACTATATGTCGGTAGTGTTGATATATCGGTAGAAAATTCGAGTGAACCATCGACTAATAGTTCTGATGTGCTGACGGTCTTGGGTCGGAGGTTATTCAAGTTGTCTGCTGTTGATTAGTAGTAGCCGAATGTTGGTCGGTTAGCCGACAAATGAGTCGGTGTGATTTGTCCAATCAGCCGAAGAATAGTCGGAGTTATATGTTCGGTCAGCCTTTGTTGAGTCAAAGTCGGGGTTGGTTGACTTGAGTCAGGGATCGATTGACTTATCTCAACAGTTGCCCCTCACTCTCAAGTTCAAGGTGACCCGTTGTGTGCCACCACGTAGTTTTGTCACGTTAGACGAAGGGAGTCATTTTGTGTCATATCAAACTCTGATTTAACTGCTAGTTTTTTCGAGATATGAGCGTCGGTCAAATGGCTCAGATGGTTAGCTTATGTCTCCGTCCCTGCATACGTGAAGTATTGTCATGACCATATTTTACGGTTTTATCCTTTAAAAAGATCTCTCTCTTGACTCATAACCATGTGGGACTAAAGAAGCTCTCAAGAGGGAGTATGTGTAGATAGGAGACAATTTCCATAGATGGTGCCAATGATTCATGACCATCTTTAGACTTCAGTGAATCTTAGGCTTTAATAAGCTTTTGATTTCAATAGGCCTCGATCATTTAGAGCTTCATAATTTTATCTTTTAAAAGATATCTCATATTGGAAGAAAAAATTTCAATCTATATAAATTATATTTTTTATTTGATTCATATCGATGATGCGAGGTTAAAAATTTTTTTTCTTCGTCATGATAAAAGTTATGCTCAATATCTCAGTTTTTAATTTTTTTTTGAGCTTCCAATAGATTACCATAATGGAGTCATGCTCGCCTCATTAGCTTGCGATGGCTACAGTCCGCGTAGAGACGAAGGGTAACCCACGTAATATAATGAGGACAAAAGAGGCCGTAAGTGCGTTAACCAGACAAAAAAAAAAAAAAAAAAAACAAAGGGTCGTAAGTGCCACGTGTCCGGAGATGTGCCGGACTAAGTATTTTGCACATATCCGAATGACCTGAGGCGGTCAAATGGTAATTAATCTGACACTTCGTTCCTGCATGGGGAGATGGGGTCGCGTCGGGACATCAGACATATCCTGCTTGCTGGGCCCAAGAGACAAGAACATGCTGTGTTCCCCAGGCGGCGTCACCCAAGAGGCAAGAACCCAACGTCCCGTAAGTTGAAGATAAATAAATAAAAAAATAAATAATTATATTAATTTATTTTTATTATTATTATATAAAAAAATAATATTAATTTTATATTAATAATGAGTTAAAATAAACTTTGACTAATATAAAAAAATAATATTTTTTTTTATAAAATATTTTTTGAACGATAAAATCATAAAGTCTACGAACCAGATCGAACAATACCATATGTCGAATCATTAATCTTTGATCATAATAATGAATCAGAACGGACAATACTTTACACACTGAACCATAAATTTTTAATCGAAATATTTATAATTTTCGATAAATTAGAGGATCATAGGCTAGAACAGATAATATCTTATAGTCTTTCCATAGTCTTTCTAAGATAAACAGGAAAATATTGAAAATGTTAGTTTGTTTAACAAACATCACCCTTTCTTTTTTTTTTTTTTTCCCAATTCACCTAGTGCAAACACTAGTAATGTTAAGCCCTACCAATCTGCCTACATCATCATTTTTGAAGGGGGATCGGAAACCTGCAAAGCAGAGATGAGGTCTGGAGAGTAGGATGGATCTACCTGCCAAGGTGCCAATGTAAAGTGATTCTCCAAAATATTGAAATATGCTCTATCTATGGTATCTAACTAGCCTTTCACTACAGTTGTTTCATCAACTACAATAATATCCGACATAGCATATTCTTCCTCTTTCGCATATTTCTTATTTCACATATTTTCACTATTGTCAAATAGCTAGTAAGTAGTTCTAGCATTTTAAGTTGTGATACTAGTTGTCTGAGCTCTTGTCCTTCTTTTTTGATTCAAGATAAAGAATATAGACTAGAGTATCTTTCTTAAATGATAAGGGTATAGTGAAATCTTCAAACAAACACTACGAATCTGTATGCTCATAGCTAGTTCAAATCAGTAATCAAATAGAATTAAAATGAGACTCTTTCCAACTAAATGGTTAAAATAAAAATTACTAATTTTCATTTTGAATTCAGATCCCAACTCCTCTAAACCAAACAACCCCTGAGATCGGGGAAATCTAACCCATCAATCATGGTTGCTTGTGTATTTCATAAAGACCATGATTAAGAGGGATCTAATATGGTTTCCCATGGCCTATACCTTGTGAGGCCCTGTCAATCATGGTTTTCGTGCAATAAATGGACAGCTGTGATCGGCAACTTGGACCTCTCTAGCGTAAAGTTCTACTATAGCGGAACCAAACCTAGGAGCAACTGGTAATGGACTCGTGGTTCAGCCCAAAATCCAACACAAATATTGTGGTTGTCGCCCAGACAGACCGGACCTATGAATTGGGTTAGGTTGGGCTCCCCTACGCTACCAATTCAATAAATGTTAGCCCAAAAATAAACCAAGACGAGACGAGAACTTGTCCCGGCCAGTACGAAATTAGGAGAATTGAACGGTTCGGATCAGAAGTCTGTACTAAAATCTACGGCGGTGATCAGGCGGGAAGATGATTCTAGACAGCAACCTGGGACCCCCGACGTCCCAGACCCCGGGAAGCTTCACTCATCGTCTGGAAGAAATCACAGCCGTCCGTGTGGAAATGAACCGTTAGGATTTGGTGGCGGGACCGGGGTTTTATCCTTGTCGGTCCTCGGCTTTCGCAACGGTTTGCAGAGAGGTATGTCCAGGTTTTCTCCAAGTCGTTTGTTCTCCCTCAGCGCTCGAGGTAGAAACTAGAAAGGAATCCATCGATCTCTTATTCCAATGGCTTCAGGTAGCTTCTCTATCTACGAATTTCCCCTCTATCGTGGTTTAATTTTGAATCGATCGAAATTAGTACGCGCTACAGAGATTCCTTCGTAATCGCTGAGAAATTTCGGGATTTTCTGGCATTTCGATCTCTCAAAAAGATGGGATCTTTGTTCCTTATTTGGGCTTTTGCATGACTCTGCGGGTGAAAAAGGAGATAAAGTTGGTGACTTTTCGATTGGTGCCCACGCGGATTGTATGGTTTTGAATGTAGGTTTCTGGTCAAGAAGGGATTTTTCGCATGAATTTGTACAAATCGTGCTTGTAATCCATGTTACAATCCATTTGTCGATATTATTGGTTCTAGTATTGTTATCCAATTACTTCGTGGTCGAGAATATTTGGATTATCATGTGGTTTCGAGCTTTAATTGTTTCAAGTGGCACAAATTCTGGTTTTCATTGCATTTACTCCGAGCGCTTTATGTTTTTTTTTTTTTTTTTTTTTTTTCTTGTCATTTTCCTTCTCTCTCACTATCTTGAAACTAGGAATATTTGGATATTAATATGGGGATATTGGTATTTACTCAAAAAAAAAAAAAAAAAAAGAGGGGATATTGGTATTAGTATGTGCATGCGATGGTTCAGTGTAAAGAAAGATGAATTTACCCATCAAAGACCTAATTTGATAAGTTTTTTGAGTTTTGATAATTTGTTATCACGGTTGAATTCTAAATTTGCTTGTTTATAAATGCTTTGAGCTTTGCATTTCGTGGGTTTAACTGAATGGAGTAAACTTCCCTATCTAAGGAAAAGGATGTCTATTTCACTTGTACTCTTTCCCTGAAAGAAAAACCAACATTTAAAAAAAAAAAAATTTTTTTTAATTTTTTTTATGAACTTTCAAACAGAACTGGGAAACAACTGAGAGAATAGAATGCATTCTTTGTGGTGTCTTTGATCAGAAAACAAGGCTTTCAGGTGTTCAATTGTTAGAGATAATCTACTAAGAAATTTCAGTCCTTGGTTAAAACCACCAGTGCCAGTCCCAAGCATAGATTTAAAAGAGTGGAGGGTTGACGGTTAGTTGATAGCTGAAAAAAAAGGAAGCCCAAAGTGTTAAATTTTGATTGTTTATGCGCCATTTGTGCATAATTATTTACTGCTTTGGTTGTTATCCGATATTTGCCATGCTTATATCATTGTTGATGCATTTATGCAGACATCTCCATACCAGTTCCTTCAGAAGTTAGCTCATTCTCCAGTTTGAGAACTGTGGAGTTCCTTGGAACAGAAAGACCTTGGCTGAGTAAGTCTGTGGTACCTGTATGTGGGACTGATGGTTATTTACCTGTGCAGATGCTCCTTTCTTCTGTATATAGTTTGTTCAATAAATGATTGCAATTGCAGTCTACTTTATTAGTTTATTGTTTACTAGATCTTTGGATAATTCATGGAATCCAATGTCTCTTCATTTTTTTTTGGATGTTTCTTAATTTATTTGTTACTTATTCTTGGTTTTCTCATTAGATCTATATGGGATTAGGGTTCGGCCTGTTGCACCATTTGGAAGTGTTAGCAGTAAACCTTTTTCTGATCCAGCCCTTATACATCGCTGTTTGCCGGATGAATTGCTCTTTGAGGTATTGTTTAATGCTCAGCACGATCATGTAAAAAGATATCAAAGTGCTCCCCATATGCTGTATGGATTTGAAATTTATGCTCATCTGCATAAGATGAGCATGTTTGGGAGGACTACAATATACTTTTAAAGCATGTAGCTTGATGCAGATTTTCATTTTGCCCAAGTTTTGCATAGATTCCACGGCTTCTACTTTTTTTTTTTTAAATAAAGTTGTTTGGTTGTAGCTCTTACAGTTGTTTGATATCTATATTCTACTGATAAATCAAGAAAATTTAACACCTAAGAAGTATAAATTACATTATTGGGTTGTGTACATTAGATATTTTGAATTGGGGGTATCATCTTGGTTCAAGTGAATGCATCCAAGTTAGCATGCAGGTCGGGTTCAAGAGAAAATGAATTTGGTTAGTTCGAGCTGTAGTATGTCATTATAGTCGAAAAGGGCAATTGATTATAAGAATTACTGATATGAGTTGATATGGAACTCTACTCAAAGTATGTACTTATGTCATAAGTTGTCTTTTTTCCCCCTTAAAGAAGTGCAGTTGGATGTCCACCTCCAGCATTCAAATTCTGGACCTCTCCCATATGGAGAGGGATGCTAGCCAGCTTAGCTAGGTCTGTCTGTCTTGTGGTTGCCTTAACAAATTCTTCAAAGCGACATGTTTCCATCAGAGGTCATGTTTCAGATAAAGCATGCTTAACAATGTTATTGCTCACTACTCTTATTCAAGATATCACGTCTTTTCCTTTCTCCACTTTGATCCTTCCGTGGAGATCCCAGCCCCAAGCCCCTTTGTCCAACATGGCCTCTTTGGCTTTCATTGCTCATTGCGCTGCCTCTTATTAGGTTATCTTTATAAACTCTACTGGCGCCACCAGTAAGCTTTCCTTTATGCAATTATTCTAAGATATCTACTAATTTTCTGTTTTGTCATATTAATAATATTTTAAAATAAGTTTATTGATTTTGACCGAGAAAACATTTGGAAATGAAATGATGCTTTTATGTTGATGAAATTTAATTTAATAAATTTAGGAAGTTGAAAGAGAAGCTATTCATGATTTTTGTTTCACGTGCTTTAGAATAAAAGAGTAATACCTTATTTTAATCATTAATTTGTGGTAAAATATTTAATGAGCTTCAAATTAATAATTTCTTCATGAGCTGAAATTTTTTAACAGTGCAAAATGTTGCATGAGAATGTTTTTTTGGCTCACTGTCTATAAACCATAGATAATGTTAAAATGTTTAAGTTTTGATTCAGCGAGGTTTGTTCACATACTTCATTCATAGCACTGTGGTACTACCCTGAAGTGGGTTCAATTTTGTGGAGTGATCCCCTGTGTGCCATGATCTTGATATGGTATATTTGATGTTCAGTGTGCTACTTTTATCCAGTATTTACCTTTTTTCACATCTGTATGAATTGGTGTATCTTTTAGCTTATCAGATGAGGATCCCATATCTCAGCAATATACTGAGTACTGATTGCATCCACTGCTAACAGTTTTTGTGTAATGACATGAATTATCGTAATAGGTTTTTGCACGAATGAGTCCTTACACTTTAGGAAGGGCAGCATGTGTCTGCCGCAAGTGGAGATATACTATCCGTAATCCCAGTTTATGGCGCCCTTTGTGCCTAAAAACTTGGCAGGTACTTATATTCCTGTTAAAGCAATTTTTTTTAATTTGCAACAACATCAACTGAAACATATAAACCTGCTTGTGAAGATGTCTGGAGCAGAAACAAACTACAAGATTGCCCAGTCTATGTACGGGGGTTCTTGGAGGAAAATGTGGGTTCAGAGGCCAAGGATTCGTAGTGATGGTAAATACTCACTAAGCACCATTCGATGTGCTTGAGACAAAGTCCTCATAATGACTTTTTGATTGCTTCCATTCAAAAACTTCTTTGGTTTAGGGTACTAGTTTTCATATGGTTAGCTGGTTCATCACAATATATCTGTCTGAGTCTGCTGATGTTATAGATAATGAATGCATTCTTCAATGGCCACCCAGTAACATACTGGTAGTTCCTTTTTGTCTTTGTGATTTAACATCTATTGCTATTCTGGTAAATCAGTGATTTTTCTAACACAAGGAGTGTTGAGAAGGAAAATTGCCTTTCCCCACTGTAGTGCCCCTGAATAAAGGCTAACTTTTTTCTGGAAAACCCTTTGTATCTTTCATTTTATATTAGACATCACTTGTAGGCTGAATGTTCATGAACAAAGACTGTATCTGCACCAAGTACTAGAGGGATTCTCATACGATCACATTTTTCACCAAGACTAGAAAAGTAGAACAAAGGAAATTTTTCTTAAGATAAAAGTTCAAATCTCAGTAACATAGATCTATGTGTACTCCTTTTCCTTAAAAGAAAAAAGGATCCTGCAACATTTAAGTATGTCATACTTATTTTATCTCTTCATGATTCTGCAGTCCGTTAAATTAAGCTTCCCTCATTTATGTTCTATTGTCAGGCATACCTTTTTATTGGCATGAAAAGGGGAAAAAACTGACTTAAACCTTTCTCATTTTATTAGGCCTGTACGTGAGTAGGAATACTTATATTCGTACTGGAGTTGCAGAGTGGAAAGTTACAAATCCTGTCCATGTGGTATGATATGTTTTTATGGCTTTATAGTTACAATTGTCTATGGGCGGTTTACATTGTGGTTTACATGTCAGATGGTTATTGATTGAGAGAAAACAAATCCTTATATTGGGCATGTGGGTTATTCATTTTCTCCTCGAGTGGGCCCTATCCTTTTAGGCTTTGATCTATAACTATCTCTACTGCTTTGTAGGTCTGTTACTATCGTTACTTGAGATTTTATCCAAGTGGGAAGTTCATCTACAAGGTTGTAATCATGAACTGGTGAAAGTGGTCGGTAGAAGTTTGTTCTATATATTATATTGTCCTGATGGTTTTATTTTATACTACCAGGTTTCTTCTCAAAGAGTAAAGGAGGTGGCAAAGTGCATGAATTTCCGTGCATCTAAGGCAGACTGTGTTTTTAAGGGTGACTACATATTAGCTGAAGACCATGTCTGTATTCAAAAGCCTTAAAACTCTCTCCAAATACATGCTTCTAAAAGTCTATCACGTTGGCAGTGCTAGATAAGTAGTTCGTTTTCAAGATGCTAGAAATTTTTTGACTCGTTTATCCATATCTTGTTCTGTTTTTTGCAGGTTGAAGCTGTCCTGTTGTACCGAGGCTCACGCCACACTCTTTTAAGGATGCTCCTAAGGTATTCTGTTAATAATACTGCTCATTATGGTACCTTCTAGCATCATTTAGCTTTAAAGTGCACAGCTGAAGCTTCAGTGCACCTACGTGCATCAACTGCTAAATTGTTACGCCACATATATGGATGCACTTCCAGGTTCTTTTTAAACTGGTGGTTTTTTGCAGGCTTAGAGGTACTACAATTGGGGCAAACAATCGGCTGGATCTTTTAAAACTTCTTACAACTGGTGTAAATGAAAGTGAAATAAGCAATCGGGAAGACATGCTTGCAGTTGTAGAAGGTTGGCAGGAGGATGAGACGCACAACCCTGATGTACCTGCTATTTCTCACAGAAGGGGTTTGACACCCTTTGTATTTGTTCCATTTGAGGAGGTATGGGACTTTCTAGCTAATGCTGTACTATTAGTGAAATAGTCACTAGAGTTAGTTGCTCTTTAATTCTAGTTTATACAGTTTCGTTTGTGTGTACCATTCGTTTTACTTTTCTTTCTGACCATGTTCAATATTCAGCTGACAAACTTCATTGATTCTTTGAGAACCTTAGGAAAGCAGTAACTTTTTTTTTTTTTCTTTTTTTGTGTATATGAAATCATTTCCACCTTTGGTAAGCATCTGGTTATATGAAAGTTAATACACTTAGCAAAATAGATACATCTTGTAGTGGGCCTCTTTGATGATTTCAATTTGTTGCTTAACCTTATTTTGGATCTGGGGCAATGCACATCTCAAATATGCACTTTATGCCACCTGGCAAGTTAATTACTGCTAGCTTTGCATGCTGGTTGACTAATCCGTGCCTCCAGCTTCTACAGCAGCTGACTTTGTTATTAGTTGTGCCACGGAAGAATTGATATATATTATTAGCATGAGTGTACATCCACTGTGAGTTCACTTCTGATTTGAATTTCTTCAGAGGTTTGAATTCATTTCAAACAGACAGGTTTTGCCTTCCTGTTGAGGCATTCTTCATTTTGTTATTATTGGCTTTGAGAGCATTTTCTGCCCTTTGAAACAAATGGTTTCTTTTAAAATTTGAATATCAGGAGTGGAGCTCTGAAGCAATTGGTGCTTTTATTGTTTGTTGTTATGAAACTGTGTGTTTCACCACCTTCTGCGGTTACTCTATCTAGTTTTGACCACAAAGATTATCCTCTGATGTTAAAATATTAGTTAGACTATTTTGAAGCATAAAACTGCTTAAATAGGATATCAAATGGGCGACTCTGAATAGATAAAATATATTCAGGGGGTGCTTGGTTCGCTATTGGAATCGAAATCGGAATGGAAATCAGAATGGCTTGGAATCGGAATGACCAAATCCTTTGAAGCGCTTGGTTCGTGACCGAAATCGGAATTGGAATTGGATTGAAAATTTGAATCCATAGAGAAGAGTAGGGATCGAGTTCTATATATATTGGATCATTCCTATTTCACTCTGGAATCGGAATGGGATTCCTCTCAACCGAATGGTTGGAATAGAAGTCACCCATTCCCATTCTGATTCCAGATCTCCACTCCCCCCAACCAAGCACCCCCTCAGTGTATTATGTAAAGTAGTTTGACCTAGAAACTAAGTGAAATAGGCAGTATTGGCAAAATATGCAAACTATCTGAGGATATAAAGCGTTAATATACAGTGAACTCTGTGCATGGGTTAAATGGGTGAAGTTGGCAGTCAAATGTCTGGAAAACATATAATAACCTGTTTTGGATGGAGAACAAATAATTTATTCCCTTATTATTGTTAGTACTACTACTATTATTATCATTATTATACTTCATTCCTGTGGATACAATGGAATAACAATCATATCTTCTGGACATGTTACAGGTGGAAACATCAGTTCTAAATCTTCCTGTGGACAAGATGGATTACTTTGTTCCTGGCTGATGCTGAAGTGCTTGGTGTTTCATGTAAATGTATACATGCTTGTTTTTATTTTTGATTGGTATCTTCACCAAACATTGTCATCTTTATCAAGAACTTTGTTTTCGCTTCAAGGAACCTTGATCATGGAAGCTATGTTCTGCCAGTGACATGCAACCCTTGTATGATTGTTTTGGTATCAGAACCATCTAGCTTTATTTTTAATCCTCCAATCTGGACAAGTTTTTAAGGGTACAATGTAAAGCTCTCATAGTTATATTGATCGGCTTTGGATGCTTGCAGGATCCAGGGTTCTCTTGTTTAAGAAGAAATTTGTTCTTTTCTACTTTCTTAAGCTTGTGCTGGATAATAGGAGTTGCAATTGCTGGCACACTTACAGTCATGTTGTGCTTCCAATCCATTTGTTTTAGAGAAACCTATATGGAAGCGGAAGAAGGAAACATGTCAACTGTGTAACACTTTACGCCATGAAACATGTTAATAATGCAGTGTTATTAGGTGTTGTGAAAGTATTTGATGCATTTTTCATTATGCCGTTTGGTGCCTGCAGCCACATGTTGTTCTTTTCATATTCCAGGGACTCGATTCTGGCAGTGAAATAAACTGTATTTAGCCATCTGTTCCTATCAACTTGACGTCGATCTTGGTTGGGTCTTTACATGTGTTGTGGATCAACTTGATGTATAATTGGTCATCTACCTATGGTTGCCCCTTTCCATATTGATCAATATTTTTCATAAGCAAAGAAAATCTCTTAAGAAAATTTGTGACTGTGTATGCAAGGGAAAGGATCATATCCTTATGCTAATGAAATTTTCAAGTGTTAATGAACTTTAATTCTGAGATAGAGAATCAAGGTAAATAATACTTTGTATACTTCTCTCTCTCTCTCAAGAAAAAAAAAAATCTTGCCAGACATACAGGGAAGGATGTATCCTAATCACACCAGATTTTACCTCGGAGGGGAAGAACCGTGACTTATATTAGTGGCAAGGAGGAGAGGAGGAGACTAGGAGTCTAGGGTTTATGCATGGTAAGTAATTTATAAAATAAATTCTTTGGGAAGGAATTTTAAAATTAGAAAGTAAATATTAGCTAATCCTTTCCTGAGATACACTAAGATGCAGCCTTCCCCTTCACAATCAATGCAAATATCTTAAAAGATCTATGAATATATAGGAGAAAAAGAACATATGCTAACACAATCTCTCTGCATTAATGAACTTTATTTCATGAGAGAATCAAGGTTAACAATATCTTGTACAAGATTATTTTTTTATGATTAGGGGAAGAATCTAATCCCATCACACCCTTCAGTAGGTCCTGATTTTATCTCAAGGGGAGGAACCAAGACTTGTATTTCAGGAAAGAACCAGGACTGGATACGGATGACCAGGGTTCATGCATACGAGTCTTTTTAAAATTACAAAGTAATTACTGACTAGATCCTTTCCCTGGATTTGCCCTAGCCTGTTAACATCTATATATGAAGACCACCCATTACCCAAAGGCACTCTCATCACATCAAGCCCTTGTTCTCAGCCACTTCAATGGTTGATGGTTCCATTCTGCTAATCCAATTCTCTTTATAGCCTTAAGTTCCAATCTCCATAAAACAAGTAAGGCCTTTGTAAGAGGACAAGCTCCAGGAATTATCATTGCATAAAGTCATGCCCAACTGAAGAAGCCCTCACAACTTCATCAACAGCTTGTAGCCATCCCCTCCTTTCATCTGTCATTGTTGATCCTACATTTCAACATTCTAATAATTTCAAGTATGTGAATGCAAGAAAAACCAATGTCATTAGGTTTCTCTTGGTGCCTGCATAGCATCAATTAGAGCAGGTTTCATAGGTCAAGAGTAGGAAAAATCAAAATCATCTAGTCCAGTTAATTATTATTGTTATTCTTGTGAAGCTCATGATTCATAATGACTCGAGGAAATGCTTGTCTGTGTGTTTGTCAATCTATCTTCTAGTTTTATTCTACCTGTAGTGATCTCACAAATAGCATGGGCACTCTATCTCTTAAGATAAAAGCAAGGCTTTGCTATTCATCTTATAACCAATTAAACGAACACCATCATGTAGCTTCTCTATCTTCACACTTTGCTTCTCTTCCTTTCCATCTTGGTTCATTTGTTAAGAGATTTTCTCTTTCTTTTGTTCCTTATTTGATGGGTGAGTTGGGATCAAATATGAAAGACTGATAGCATCCCTTAAAGGTGCTAACGTCCCCATGGAGGGTCTATGAATCTGCAATGGTGCTCTATGTAGGGCACTCATTCAGTTTGTGGGACATCCATCTGCACGTTCATCCCTCACTTTCCTCTCATCCTCCTTTCTTTAAGACTTACAAGCTGACATGAGAGGCAAAAAGTGATGGAAGAAGGCAAGGATGGGTTCTTCATGGGGAAAGCACAACGGCGGTCAGCAGAAGAACTAGGGCATATGCAGACCTAAGGAGGAGCAATTACATCAATAAATATCATAAGGCATCTGACGCACTGAATATGAGATCCAGATGATCAAAGTTAGTCCACTCCAAAGCATTAGTCAGCTCAGGCACCAAAGGAGGAGATCCAGAG
The DNA here is from genome assembly GCF_000442705.2 of Elaeis guineensis. Classification (NCBI taxonomy): domain Eukaryota; kingdom Viridiplantae; phylum Streptophyta; class Magnoliopsida; order Arecales; family Arecaceae; genus Elaeis; species Elaeis guineensis. The sequence goes on from NC_026001.2 coordinate 6,200,963, forward strand.
TAATGGAAGTTACCAAGGGTAAGAGCTTTAGTGTCTTCCTGAGTCCTGACCATCTTTTTCAATAGCTATCCATTACAGTATCCAGTAATGATCATTCAAGCTGGAACAGGTCATATTTGCTCATGAGTTATGATATAAATTCTCTTTCATTTTTTGCATGCACAGGGTGTTAGACTTGCACTGGACCAACAACAGGAGGTCATTCAACTTGTGGATTGGTTTCCAATGTTTGGATGTTGGTGGGAGTCACTAAGTATTGGATGCATAAGCAGAGAATTCACATGGCTTGCTACTTGTTTCAACCTTCAGTCTTATTATAATAAAGTTCCTTTGTTCCCCTCTTTTTCTGAATTTACAACCTTACTGATCATTACTTCTTGGTGGGGAAAAGGCCTCAAGGCCATTAGATTTATGTAGTGTGCACTTTTAAATTGAAGCCTGAGGGATGTCTCCCAACTATTATTGATTTGTTAGCAAACATCTTTGACTAACCAATTTCTATATTTCAAGTTTCACATGATTCATCTTGATCATGATCTATCGCAATGCTTTCTTCCCCATTATCATCATAATCACCAAAGCTTATACATAACCAAGTCTTGTTCAAGGTAGGCATTGCCATTATCTGCATCCACCCCAGATCCGCTACAGTTTTGGAATGAAGACCCATCCTACCACTGATTCTAAACAGATTGAGTAAAATCCACCCCATTAGGTCAGGTCAGGTACTGATGGGGCAAAGTAAATTGCTACCCCTAGATATGTGGCATGCAACAACTAGTTCAGTTCAAACTTAATAAGAAGAACATTACATGTGAGTGCCCATTCAAGCTAAGCATAGAAGATAAGTCCTCTCACTAAATTTGAGTTTTGAAGAAGTCTTGGCAAGCCACATGCCAACATAAGTTCAAGTACATTATAAGACAAATTACCTCCAAGTCCTATTAAATTTAAATATTATAGATAAGTTTTATTTACGGAATTTAAACTAGTCCAGGCAAGTGGCCTGTAGGGACTATCTCAAACTTATTGACTCTATTCTTACATACAAGCCGCTGTATAATGTACATATTGCAAATGAGTCTCTTTGTGTTAAGGTTTTGTCATTGCAATTCTCATTCCTCCATCTGTCCCACCTGTGATATAAGATATTTATTTGATAATTACACCATTTTGACCTAATTATTTCCAAGCCTATAACCAGAAGACTTTTGCCTTGGCTATTCCTAGGATTCCAATCCAGTTTTTAAAATCCATGTGTGCTTGGTTTTCTTGAAATCTTCTTGATAAGCTTAGTCTGGTTCCTGAAATTGGATGCAACTGAGATGCTTCTTAACATTGCCACGAATAAGATACAATGTGAAGAGATTTATAATAAGGATTCCATATACCAAAGTCAGAGAGGACTCATATGAACAGTTTACACAATTGTTTGTGCGCATCATTTTATTTGTTATTGTTGTTGTTGTTTTTTTAATTTTTTATATTATATATACATATATAGTTTGAGGTACATTGGGTTAGACAGATAACTATTACATCTAACCTTGCTTTTTTAAAACTTTAAGTGGTGTGGTTAGGTATGTTAAGCAGTGAAAAAAGTTCCATCACCATGGATCTCAGTATTACGGCCATCAAAAAGGGCATGCGTGTAATGCAATTTTTGAATAGAGTTATACCTATTGCTAGAGGGGGCACCTCACCATTGGCTAGAGTGCGACCAAGCTCTTGCAAGGCCTAGGTCATTTTAGGTGCTGACTAGTATCGAAGTACCACGCCTACCATAGATGTAACTATACCAACCATACAATCTCATCTCGCTAACAAGGCATTAAAAAAAGGTTCTTCCTGAGATGAACCTAAATTTGCATCATGAGAGTTCCATTCTATAGGAATCCCGTTCCTTATGTGGGTGTCTAGAGCACTGATCTTTTAAAGAAATCCATGTTAAAAACTGAAATCTAATTTTTCCTTTAATATAGATTGCTTGCAATAAACACTTCATATGAACATATGAAATGTTTCCCCGAAAAAAGTTCATTTTTTCATTTTTCTTTTCTGTGTGTGCATGTTTGTGCATGCAGAAGTGGGTGGGGGGAGGGGCCAAGGCACTTAGGGGGCGTTTGGTTGGGGGTGGGGGTTTAGAGCCTGAAATGGGAATGGGTGGCTTCCATTCCAACTATTTGGTTGGGGGGAGTCCCACTTTGATTCCGATTACCGAGAAAGAATAGGATGGCCCAATCCCTCTAAAACCCAATCCTAATTCTCCCCTAAGGATTCAAATCACAATTCCTATTCCGATTCCAGTCACAAACCAAACGCTTCGGAGGGTATGACCATTCTGATGCCCATTCCAATTTATTTTGATTCCGATTCCGACTTTGATTCCAGTCGCGAACTAAACACCCCCTTAATGTTTTTTATTCTCTCTTTTTTTTTTCCTTGGAAGAAAAAGGGTTTTAACTAACAAACAACCTAGTTATGAGACACTTCTCAGCCTATGATTTAAGGTTGAACATGCCACCGATGTGTTGTGAATGATACCCATACTATTGGATGGATATCAAGGATTTACTGTACAGAAGTTCCAGCCATACAATTTATCTGATCTCCAGCTGACTGAGGTTTCCCAGAAAAAAAATTAAACAGATAGATGGCTATAATTTTTCCATACATAACTGACCTGGATTTCACAATTAAAGCAAATCTCTCAAAGGGCCTATAAATACATGAGAGGCAAAGAACCTATACTCACTGAATCTTGAGCATTAATGAAATTGATTCTGGGAGAAATAACGTAGACTACCAATATATTATATGGGATTCATCTTTTATAAAAAAGAGAAGAACCCAGCCTTGTCTAAACCCGTACAAGATCTAAATTTTACTTTAAGTGAAATAATTGACTCTAATGCATGGTGGGGAGAAGAACGAAGACACATAATCATGACAACAAGGATTTTGAAAAGTGCAATTTTTAGGCACAAGTGAAAATATTGTCACTGAACTAATCAAACTTAAGCTATACATCATTTCACATTCCATTCGAAACCAATTTTATAAATACTAACATCAATTCTTTAAAAAGCATTCTAAAAAGAGATCCATTCAATTTGAGCAAAAATGTCATTTGCCAACCTATAAAGCAATTTTACCAAGTTCAGATTAATACTAATAGTAATCTTGCCAGGATGAATCTTGTCTTTCAAAATGAATAGCCAAGCAAATTGAAGAAAAGGCCATAACAACTTTTCCTTATTTTGATAGTCTTGGGCTGATTAAGCTGAGAAGTCAACTCCATGAAAACTTCAACCATCTTAGTATATTTGTTGGTTGCACCAGAAAGTTGGGAGTGATTCATATTCAGAGAATCAGTACATATAAATTACCTATTTTATGTTCCACAGGAAAACACAAGTAACTTCCAAGCATATCACAGGAAATATGAATACAAAAGGAACTCATTCACTAGGATTAAATGGTTTGTCCAAAAGCTGAGAATATATTGTCACAAAATTGGCTCAGAAGTGAATACAAACAATTGACTAGTTATAAGATTTTAGTCTCAACATCAATAACAGAAGACAACAAACATGTTCTACTAACATGCAACATTTATTCCAGAAAGCCAAAAGCACACTGTAGAATTTCACATACATGATTTTTTCTCCTCATTGTATACAAGTGAGTTCCATGAAGAATTTCGAGGAAGAAATGTGTCCTGCCGAACAGACAAACACTAATCAGTACTTGCCAGTTCCCACAGCAGTTAAAAATTGACGTATGAACAGAAGCACAAGTAGAAGCCTTTGGCCCTTAAAGGGATGGAAGGACAAACCAACAATTTTATAGCAAAAAAAAAAAAAGATTCCTTTTTTACAGCGTAACTAGAGTAGTCCATGCACACAAATCTTGCATTCAGAGTTTAAATTTTTTTGTTCCAAACGTGATATGCATATTTAGAACCTCGATGAATTCATCTGCTTTGTTTTGGATGATCCACTACATTTGAGGAATTAAATCCATTTAGCCATATTTTTGAAATCACAATTTAACCTAACTGCTCAAAGTTTTAACTTTGAGGCTTTAGATATCATAATCAAGATAGAACCATCACAAAAATCGAATCAATATTCAAAATTCAACAGAAAGGAGTTCAAAAATGCCCATAAACTATTCGAGAGGAGGTCTAAGTAAAGATTTTATGTGTGTGTGTGTGTGAGAGAGAGAGAGAGAGAGGTTACGGAGACATAGGAGCAGGTAGGGACGACAAGCATGGAATTGCGCTGGGCGTGGGTGAAGGCGGCGACGCAGAGGTGGCCGGCCAGGCCCAACCCCCGCTTGCTCCTGGGCACGTAGGTGTGGACCACGTCCATCGCCGTCTTCTTCTTCTCCTTAGCTTGGCCTCCTTCGACGGCGAGGATAGTGACGTCTCGGAGGTGGTACTGGAGGAAGGCCTGCTTGTCCTCCGTCTCGAACCTCCCGTCCTTCTCGTTCCACACGATCGCCGGCGAAGCCACAGCCCCCTCTGCCGCCTTCGCCATCGTCTCTCGGCTTCGATCGACGCTCGGACTCGGTACGGGCCGGCCGGGAACTTAATAGGTCTTTGGGCCCGAGTCGGATGGACCCGTTTCGGGCGTCGGATGGACCCCTTTCGAGCCGTCGTATGACCCACCACTCGAGGTGGAGGATGTAATTTCACCACATTATCAATTCATCGGACATCACACTGCTATGGACAACCCTCGACAAGGAAAAAACGCTTGATGGAAGCAACGGGAAAACTGGAGAACGGAAATTATTTTTTACCCAGGTTGAAATGATTTCTTCAAACCGATAGATACATTCAACGTCAAGATTAAGATTGATGCTGTGAATAAGAAGACACAGGATACTCGTGCCACTCATATTAGCTGTACGTCAATCGTATGTCAATCAAAATCAGCCATAACCAAACAAGTCACTGTATCCGCCCATCACAAAGTGAGCATTCCCAGACACCCAGGGCGCAACCATCTGAGCTAAGTTAGATAATTAGAAGCCCGAGCTCAACTTGATCGAAAATTCGATTCAAAACAGTTTATTAATATCCGAATTTGAATGACTGTACCAAAAAAAACAAAATCCAAATTTGAACTCGATTAAAAACATAATACCCGAAACCAACTCCGCCTAAATATCAATCAAATCATATTCAAATTCAAATTCAAACTTAAATTCGAACCTGAATGATAATTAAAAAATATAATAAATATTATATTTTATAATATTAAATTAATAATATTATTAATAAAATATATATATATATATATATATCAGATTATAAGCTTAAACCAAGTATTTTGCCATTCGAATCCAATGATAATCAAATTGAATTGAGCTCAATAGCTACTCAGCTCATTTCCACCCCTACTAACCCTATTAAAAACTCGAAACGAGCCAACACTTAAGCTACTGTTTGCTTGAGCAACTATCAATAAATTTAATACATGGATGTCAGATCACAAAGTAGAAAGATCTGTTACGGCATTTGGAAATACCATCACAATGGAATCACAAAATTAACAAAATCCTCAAGTTCAATATAATTATTACAAAGGCTCGTAGAATCATTTTTAGCCAGCTGCTCGTCTCTTAGTCTGCCCGAGATTGGCCAGCACGAGAGGAAAGGATGATGCCAACAATAAGACCGTACAAGGCAAGTGCTTCAGCAAAGATGAGAATGAGAATCATGCCGACAAAAAGTTTTGGCTGCTGCGCATTGGCCCTGCAAAGAACATGAACCAGAAATCATCAAAATTCAGCACTACCATATGAAAACCATCATGCTCAGACACATTTGGCAAGCTACAAATTAATCTAAGTCGAGCAAATTCGGATTTTTAAAAATATTCGATCAAAGACAACAGTCACACAGCTCATAAACACCAAATTAACAGGTAAAGATAAGAACAATGCAGAAATTATAGTTACTCATCTAAATAAAGTGACAGAGTAGATCATAAGAAAATGGCTAAGAGATTATAGTTACTCATCTAAATAAAGTGACCAAGTAGATCATAAGAAAATGGCTAATTTTTTTTACATTAGGGCCATCATTATATGAGAAGGCTCAAGTCATCCATTCTACAGAAATGAAAAGTTAAGGTGCAAAATGCTCCTATCAGGCTATAGGCTACTTCAGACATCTGACCTGCCATAAGAAACAAGCATCACATCATGCTTAATTTCTGCACCTCCACACCTCACTATGACCATTATCAACATTTGAAATCAAAAACACTTGAGGCCAGTTGAACAAGCACTCATTTGCAATGTGTTCCTATTAAACCTGCATCCTCTACCAGCACAAGCTTTACAAAATCCTTACCAAAGTCGAACTTCCATGTTTTGTGATGTTGGCTTGCAGCCTTCCAAATCTTTTAATGTAATCCATCATCAGTGGGGCCTTCGACACATGTGCAACACTGTTCCAGTTACTTCTCCGCTAAACTGATTTGGTGGGACATCTATGCCTATTATTCATTACAAACATTATCTTTTTAGTGCTAGTGCATGACGACTCCATATTCTCATGCAAAAGACACTAATCTTGTGAAACTTGATCTTCTCTACTTTATAACATCGCGATCATATAACAACTCCAACTTAGTGCCATCTTATGAAATAGAAAGCCTCAGTTATATCCAACAATCTTGTAAATTAGATAGATTGTAGGAACGGCCAATCTTGCATCATTTGGTTATTGGTGTTGGCCATAAACTTGTTACAATTTCCATTTGCAAATCAGAGATTCATCCCACGCATCAAGTTACTAATTGGTTCTGCAGTTCTAGTTATCATATCCACAACTACACGTACAAACCATATTTTGCCTCATCAACTCTTCAAAAACAGCAAACAGCTCAGCACCTTCTCCAGCACACATGTACTCATTACATGTCTTACAAGTACACATTACAGAAGGAGGGGAAATTTTTCTTGTTCAACACAATCACATCAACACCAAGTTGATCAACTGAATCTGGTTTCTACAAAAATTTCCACAGAAGGTTAACTCATCCTAGAAATAGCTTGGTTTGCCATCATGTAGATGGCACTTAAGTCCTTCCACTTTCTTCAAATATTGTTTAAAAACAGCCGGTGCTTTAGTTTCAAAGTCAGCGATCTATGTCCATATACAAATGAGTTACAGTTATAAAACTTTTGCCAAAACATTATATAAGTTCTACTTTGATTTATACACGGAAGAAAGTTCATGAAAAGCCAGCAGTGGTGAGGTCATATTCTGAAGAAGGAAATTAACTTTACTTCCAAACCAAAAAACAATTTTCACAAGTGGAAGCAATAAGAACAGCTGATGACAAGTAATAATGAAAAAGCAAATATTCTTTCCCAAAAACTAACATCAAGAGTATGCTGCTATAGCAGAAATAAGCACACCATCAATCTACTAATGAACAAATGACTCTGACACTACAACAATACACATACCATTATTAATTAATTTCTAAGTAAAATGAAGCAAAGAATTCACAAATTGAATATGAATTGTATACATCAACCAAGTAGCAACGAAGGAAGCATGCAAGCCCATGATCATCTAAAGAAGCAGAAACCTAAAATCATAATGATAAACAAATTACGTCTTATCTTAGATGTGAGTGATCACAGATAAAGGGAACTGTTAAATAACAAATAACCAGACAGAAAATGATAAAAAATCTCTCTGAAACAACAATTAAAGAGTCGGATGTACTAATTGATCTCTGTTCAAATATAACACATTCACTTTTTTACAAAACCTGTCATGAAAAATCCACAAACTATTATGGATCATAATTGGATCCATAGAGCTAGCAAGACAACATAGAAAGGTAAAATCAGTCAAATTTTATAACACCATCTTCTGCAACCACAAAAAACAATATATAAAGAAACAGTAGAGAGACTGGAACTTGAATCCGACAACAGTAGAAAGACTCAAAGATTGATTATATGAAAAATTAAATCATAATCAGAATACTTATGGATTCCATCTAATTTCTCTCAATCTCTCTCACAACCCTCTATCCTACCTAAAATGAAGATCTCTCATAATCCTTCATCTCATCACCTATAACCATGGCCCAAAAATACTAGCCATATCCCATCACCTTATCATCCTTAAGATCATCATCATCCACGTGAACTTTTTTTTGTAGAATCTGACAATAGTGAAAGGCATATATTCACTACAAAAACGTATCAAAAATCTGGCCTTGCAGCGTGATGAGACTGATAGTACTTAACCCTACATATATTAACTAAAATCATAATATCAGTCTTTTAACATGAATTAATCATCATAGAAGACGTAGCAAAAGTATACAGATTACAGAGGCACCACTTAAGCAGACATCATAATGAATCTAGGAATCCAGAAATCCAGATCTATAAATCAAAAGAGGCAATAAAACGTTACCGGACTCCAGCATCGCCAACGATTCCAATAGCCATGCCCGCGGCGAGCCCTGCAAGACCACAAGCCAGCCCAGAGGAAAGATGAGCGTAGCCATCGAAGAGGTAATACGACTTGGCCTTAGGGTTTATCCCTGTGCTAATGATCACAGCGATGATCAACCCGTAGATCCCAAGCACTCCAGCCATGACCACGGGCACGATCGACTTCATCACCAGCTCCGGCCGCATCACTCCCATCGACGCCACCCCCACCCCACTCTTCGCCGTCCCATACGCCGCCCCCATACCTGAAATCCACCAGAAAAACCTCATCAAAATGCAAAAACCTGAGATCGGAGATCGGAAGAAACCCTAGAGGAACCAGGGTATCACATGAGAAGACGAGGGCGGCCGCGGCGCCGAGGAATCCGAAGAAGGGAGCGGTTTCGTCGCCGCTGAAGCTCGACATCGTCGCCGAGATAGAAGAAACCTCTGATATCTTGGGAAACCCTAACCTCGATTCGGACCTTCGAACCCTGATCGCAAAATTTATGGAATTTTCGGCGAGGAAGAAGGAGGAAAGAATTGGGGATATGGAAGGCCCGGGGGGGGGGGGGGGGGGGGAGCGGGGTTGGAAGAGATCGGATGGATTCTGGTGATCGCAGAGGTATGGGAGTGCCCCCAGGTTTTGATTAATTTACAAGTTCAACCAGAACTATCGGAGATGGATGTAGGGAGAATTTCGGAAATGTGGAAGTGAATTGTGTTCCGTATCCGTGAGTTGCGTGGACAAATAATAATCATGTGGGAAGGCTTTATTTAACTGTGGCATACGTTGCACGTAGGATAAGATTGCGAACGTTCTACCCTGGTCCAGGGCTGGCCTTTTGGGTGCCAGTACATTTGCATTTTGGATTCATTCAGGCATGTACCAGTGTTGAATAATTGATTTGGAGTTTCCATGTCAACAGCAGGTCTACTGCTCATATTGTGAAAGAGTTGCATTCCTTCTCGCATGTATCACATGCCAAGTTTCTAATTCTGATGGGGAGAATATTTTTGGTTAAATCTGGGCTTCAACATGATATCATTCATTTTTAAAATTAAAATTAATTTTGATTTGAAGTTTCATCGAGTTATCAAACTGGTAAAGAGATATTTGGTTGGAGAGTGGAGGTTTGAAATCAGAATCGGAATGAGTGACTCCATTCAACCACTTGGTTGGGATGAGTTCCATTCCGATTTCGATTCAGAAGTGGAATGGGATGGTTCAATTTATATAGAACTCAATTCCTACTCTTCTCTATGAATTTAAATTTCTATTTCAATTCTAATTCCAATTTTAATTCGGTTACGAACCAAACGTTTTAAAAAATTTAGTTATTCTGATTCCGATTTCAAATCATTTCAATTTTTATTCCCATTCTGATTCCGGTTGAGAACCAAACACCTTTTAAGTTTTTTGCTAGATATATCAAATAAATGGTGTATCACGAGAATAAGCTTAGATGATGAGGTGCACAAGGTGACCATCCATGACAAGCACATCATGCATGGAACATGTTAATCTCCTCTGATATTATCAATTATCTCAATATTGTCCGGAAGAATGGAATCCAAATTATTGATATCATCTTCTGATGATTGTGTGCTGATTTTGCAATGCTTCCGCTCCAGGATCTTTTATCTTGATTGGTGGACTCATGCTTTTGTAAGTAATTTTTGGTCTCTTATCTACTCACACTTTTCTTCCATTTATCGATTCTTCTTATTATTAATAATTAATAATTACTGATATTTTGATGTATCTTATAGGCCCTAATAGTTACTTGTATTCTTGTGATATATTTATCCTCTACGTTTTGGTCTATACAGCCTCTTTTTTTTTTATCAACCGGATTGTTGATTTTTTAATCTGTAATCACTATCTATTTATTGAGATAATTTTATCAAAATAATATTTATTTTTAAAAAAATTATTAAAATAATATATTTTTTAAATTTTTACTAAAATACTGTCTAATAAAATCGTCTTATGATAGGATGATTTTCTATGCTGGGTCACTCTCCTCTGCCATATGAATGAGTAGATTGAAACTAATGTTATAATTTTTTTCGTCTAAAAGCGCATTTATAATTTTTGTTAGCTGCATAAAAAATTAATTGTTGATCTTGATACAAATTATATGGTTGGAGTTTGATTATCCATCATTTTTAAGATATTCTGTTATGTTAATAAAAACAAGGTTGGATAAATTTAAATTTATATCTCAAAAAAATTAAAATTTTTTAATAGATAAAGATGTTTGGAGAATGCAAAAATTAGCATTTCATCAAGTTGGAGATGCTTGAAGAATCCATGGATCGGCTCGTGTCAAATTGCTGTTGCAAACTAAAATCTAAATTGAAAGACACTACGTACTATTCTGAATAAGCAATTAAGATAACTAATTGATACCTAAATAAATGACTAAGAAGAAAGTGTTAAAGGAATACTATATAACTCAATTAAAGAGCAAAATCCAAATTTAAAATGATTAAGTGGAGGGTGAGGGTCAAAATTGCTCTATTATAAGACGGCTCATAAAGTCACTTTACTATAGGACGACTCATTCTGTGGTCTATCTGATTCTTAACTGACAATAATTAGAGTTAGTATAAAAATCCTATCATAAGATAATTTTATTTTAGACGGTGTTGTGATAAATAATTTTAAGAGGTTGTTATTTTGATAATTTTTTAAAAATTAATATTAATCTGATAAGAAAAATTATTATTGGCCAAAGGCTTGTTTTTTTTTTTTAAAGAAAATAATTATACATGTATAGCGGGATTTATCATTTTTTTAATATATTGCAAATCACGTACTTTTTTTTACGAGAGATTTATAATTTAAGAACTAAGAAATTATTATATGTTCATTTATCTATCTTCCTTTCTACCCTGGTCTTCTTCTTCTTCTCCAATCGAATCCATGGAGAGGGTTTCATAGCTCTCCCCAGATCCGGATCCGCCTCCAAGTGCTACAGCCCCCTGGTCTCAAACTGGGATCTGGAAACCGATGCGAACCCTAACTCTCCTCGATTCCACTCGGCGCCCAAATGCCTTTCATCTCATAATCTCTAACCCTAACTCTCCCCTGTTCTGGTTGCTATGTTGGATGCCGCTTAAAAGGCCGACAACGAGTTTGAAGCTTTGGCGATCGCCAGAATGCCGAATAGGTCATTCCCACAATGG
>NC_026001.2:6512741-6686613 GCF_000442705.2 Elaeis guineensis
CTTGGGTCCTTGAATTCACCTCTCTAGCATGGTAGTCTTATCCTTGTCTGTTCTGGCTAATGGTAAAGTAGGATGTTGATCATACCAATTTTTCTAGAATGCCCCTTTTTCTCCTTTAAACTCCTTTGACTTGAGCATATGAATGGTGGTTTTGTTGAATAAATTGGGTTTAGGAGGTTTGTTCGATGTAAACCCTCAATTGAAGAGGGCCTAACATGTCTTCATGTTTTAGTTTCTACACAATTCTTTGAGTTTGAGTTGTACACAATTATTGCATTTTTAGGAAGGTTTTAGGTTGAATAGGCTTCAAAAAAATCAATCTTTAGGGTTTCATTGGCCTACTAAAATAAGATCCTTCCTGTTCAATTTTTGAATCTCGATGTGACAACCTATACAAATGAAGTCTGTAAGTTCTATGATAATGTACTCTGAATCTTATAAATTATTTCTCATAATGTCGAGAGGACTCTTTGAATTTCTAATTATAGGCAAGATTTAGAGGGGCTTGATTTGCCAGTTTTAATCAAATAATTTAGACAATTTGAATCAAGGATTGCAAAACTGCTACCATGACCCATATCAATCAAGTATTGGGTCAGTATGGTATCATACCATATTGACACACGATATGCATGTTAGTTTCATTCATGTGCCTATTTACTCAATTTGGGATTTTGCCCTAGATCTAAAGAAAGAGAGGGAGAGAGGAGGGAGAAAAGGTGGTTCAGTCTCCTGCTTGTGGCTATCAAAAATGATGGTATTGGTTGGTGTGGTGGAGCATGTGGCCTCCACGAGTCCAATTGAGCTGCTGGATGGGGGTCTCTAGGTGGATCACTGGGAGAGTAGGAGCCGAAGGTGATGGAGAAAGTTTAAGAGGTGGAGGTTGGTTGGTAATTTAGAGCTATTAAAAATTTGACATTTTCTGTGCCCAAGCTTGGCCTATGATCAGCTCTGGTTGGTATGGTCTAGCTGGCAAGAAATCAAGTAACAAGCGTGAGCGAGCTAGGGAGGGACAAGCAAAGGACAAAAAGAAGGAATTTATGGGGAATGGGAGGGCTTTATATAACCTTGAGGGACTATTTGGATAATCCTGTGCAATCCAACAGGATTCAAAGGACCACTAGCTGGACCAGGCCTATATTCATAGAATTCGTAGGAATATATGTGGAGTGGACCGGTCCCAAATCCTATAGAGAGAAAAATGGACTTCACCACGTTGTTATTTCATTCTATGGGAATGGGCTGGGAGAGGTCTGGTTGATATGGGCTGGGCCAGGCCTCATATTCTATAATACAAGAAATCTTGTTTCTTACCATTAGGATCCAACTGGATTATCCAAATAAGCCCAATTGGTTTAGCCTAGCTGAACCGGGTCAATACTGCTTGAACTGGGCAATTCTTCTCGATTTGGACTGAAATTGACCAGTTCCTATATCGCCTCCGAACTAATATGCAAAATCGACCTGATTTCCCACCGGTTCAGCATATTGAACCAAGCGGCTTGGATCAGTTCCCTGTTTGGCCCTAATATTTAATAAGAAAAACTGCACTTGCAGCTTCTTCCTTTGTTTTTTTTAGTAAGTTGTTTTAGACCTACAATTAGCTTAGACAATTTCCACAATATTCTTTGTAATTGAATAGTATGTTTTAGATTTACTTCCTAGTCGTATTTGCAATCTAGAATTAGCTTTGCTATTGGAAATTCGGTTTCTGTGAAATTTTTGGCAGACAAATGCCCCAAGTTGCACTGAAAACTTCAGGCTGTATTCTGTTTGAGGACTTCCAAGCAACATGATCACTGAAGAGTTTGACAAATCCCAATTAGATGCAATTGCTCGACCTTAAATTTCTTCTGATGTTGGTGTCTTCCTGCTGCTGTTATATGAACCAAGGTTTTTAGTTAGTTACATGCATATCTCATGTTAAGTTCCTATATGATTGCAAAGTCACATAATATTATAATTTAAAAGACTAGCCATTATTTTCAGTTTTACACTATTTCATTTTTGCATGGAACTTCTGCAGTATAACTTTTTTCTAAAAGAAAAAAAGGTGTTGTCATTTAGATGAAAAATTTAGAAATGCTTATATTTCTGATTGACAGGATTAATTTTTTCATGTCGGCTTTATATCTTTGTGGTAGCTCATAACTTTTGCATTTCTTAATATTCCACATTGTGGTCCTAAATCCAAGAAATTAGGAATAGGCTGGGTTGCGAACAACTACAGTTTCAGTTATATTTATTTTTCTTTCATAGGTTGAGACCAGCAAGGTGTTCCTTCGAGATACTACCATCATCTCTCCTTACTCTATTCTTCTGTTTGGTGGCTCCATGGTTATCCAACATCAGGTGACATCTTCATTACTGTCTACAATACTGATAGTGTTAACTTTGGACATGTTTGTTGCCTCATATTGTGTGCAGAGTGGTTCATGTTGCCTATCTCTGCTAAGTTAAGGCATGTACTTTGCATATGCAATTGTTGCTTTTGTTTATGCCTGTAGACTATTAGAACTTGACTAATTAACAAGACTGATTTTACACAAATGGTTTGATTTCTATAGGTTTGTATAAAAATAAGGGCTGTATTTTGTGGAAGAATCTTTGGATAACCAAAACAAAATCTCAACAATTAGGTTATTTTCTACTTTCAGGCACGAGTTTTCCTCTTTTGGTAGAAGGCCTTGTGAACAAACAAGCTCAACGAGTAATATAGGAACTAAAAGGGTAGGTAGATGATTTGGAAATTTGACATCTTAAAATCAAGAGAGGCTTTCAGATTTAGAGTCATAAAAGAATAGAAAAGTGTCCTATCCATATCTAGGATCTAGATAAAGAATCATCTTGTACAGCGTTGAAATGTTGCAATACTAAAGCCAGCAAATGGAAGTGCATTGGCTCTTCTCTAAAGATACCTATATCAAAAGTTTCATCAAATGGAAAACATCTGACCTTTGATGAGACATTCTCTTAACATGCTTTGATGTATGATGAAGCTAATAGCTAATATAAATCATTATCATCAAGGCATGCCATTGTCTCTATTTTTGAAAATGAATAATTAGGGGCGCAACTCATGTAGGTAGGTTGGGTCAAAAGCCAGATGCAAAAGCCTGTGTGCAAACCACAAATGGACCTCTAACTTGATGCTCCTATCTCAAGCTTGATGAGAGCTAGAAATTCAAAATTGGGGTTTGAGCTTTGGTTAGTGTGTGGCAGGTTAGGTTGGGTTGACTTGGTAATCAAGAACAAGGCAACAAAATTGGTGAGGGATGGTGCATTGGAGAGAGAAGGTCAAAAGAGAAGGGAATCTTAGCTATTATCCTTGCCACCATGAATGGTGGGTTTCACCATGCACCTTGAAATTGAATTCTAGATCTAAAGTTTCTACTTGAATTGATGGTGTCATGGTGAGTCTAAAATAGCACTAGGATAGGATGGTACAAATTGTACTGTACCATTCTAGTAGTTTTTTGGCACCGGTACCACAGCGTGTTGGTACGGTTCTGGTAGAAAACTAGTATAAGATCTGATACTGACATTCGAAGTCATGATCTAAAGTCATCAAGGATTTTGCAATGTTCAAAGCAACCTAGTGACCGGAGATCTAATGGAGGAAAGGAGGGGATGGGAGTGAGGAAGCAAGACAAGAAAATAGGAAAAGAGGGGAAGAAACCTATTAGAGAGGGAAGCCTGAGATGGGGAGTGCAACCAAAGTGGTAGGTGGTTGGTCTATGCCTTCATGGCAAGCTAGGTCAAGCATAGATAGTTGGAGATCACCAATGAAAAATGGAGATCGAGCCAAATACTAGTGAATGTGAGGAGAGGGAAGAAGGCCAAAGGCGAGTGGAGGCAAATATGTGGGGCATAGGTTGGAATGGAGATATTGGATAGCAAAGGAGTTAGGTGTTAAGAGTGATGGAGGGGAAGACTAAAAGATTAAGGTTATAATGTCGTGTTTAGGTTGGTCGGCATACAAAGTTCGGGCTAGGCTTGGGCTGGCTGCCAAAGTTTCAGGTTTGACAAATGTAGGTAGCAAACCTTGCTTGTGATAGTAGCAAACTCGACCTTGAGTGGCATCGCTTGGGAGGGCAAAGAAGATAGTGACTACTGACTTCTTTGGTGATGATGAAAGGATGACAAAGAGGATGACCCAGTGACTATGAAGATGGTCAAGATGCAGTTGGTGGTGCCCACTAGGTGTGATTTGTGTTCACATGCAGAGAGGGTGGAGGGTGGTGGTGACATTAGGTTCCAGTGGTGACTCTAGTGGTTGTATAGGGTGGTGGTGCAAAAGAGAGCATTGAATTGCTAGGTTCTTAACTACAAATCTCACTGGTAGCTGTCCTTCCCTTCTTGCTAAGAAGCTGGGAAAAGTCTCAATGTGGACTTGTGGTTTATAGGTCAGCCAAGGTTAGGCCCAACTATCTGATATGGGTCAAAATTGGGCTTTGGCCAAGCCAAGCTGGGGCATAAGATTTTTGTCCTGGCCAAATTGAGGCCATCCTGGTCCTTTGACTCCCATACTTAGGTGTTGTCATGATCTTAGTATGATCATCTAGTCAAATATCCAGCAAGCAGCATGCTGCCTTTCTACTAGGAGTCAAACTTGATGCAGCTACATTGATGGACTGCCTTGTGCGCATTGTCAAGTTCTTTCTATATGCAAAGATTAAGTAAATGCAGTTTATATTCAATGTATCTTGTTTATATGTATAATGTCATCCAAATTCAGTATATATGCTAGCTTGAATATCATTCTAAAAGTTTTAAAAGCATTTATATGTTTTTTTTTTCTCAAAAAAAAAAAAGTTTTGTGGAAATTTTGGTTGGTATATTGACTTGGCAAGAAGATTTGTTAAACTAGAAGGCAAAACATCTTTAGAAAAGTTTCCGACTTTAATCGAGATCTGTTTCTTGGGACTGCTAATCTGTTGATTTTGGCCTAGCCATGACAGGTTTGAATTTCTATTGCAGACAGGACTGGTCATTATAGACGGCTGGTTAAAACTTACTGCCCCAGCACAGATTGCTGTTCTTTTTAAGGAACTCCGCGTGACGCTCCATGCTGTTCTAAAGGAACTTATCAGCAAGCCAGAGGTATGTGGCCACTTTCTTTTCTTTTCTCTTTGTAAATTTCATATGATCAATAATAGTCCTGTCAGAATAATAAAGGATCCTGCCAAACATGGTTTGCAGTACTGGACTGTACCAGTCCATACTGGGGCAGTGACTCATAGTGGTAGGGAACGGATGCATGATACATCCCTTGTACTGAGTGTCACTACCGAGAACTGGACTGTGCTGACACTGTACCTGTAGGGTAACTGGTACAGGTACTGAAACAGATGTCGTAAACTCTGCTGCCGATGGCAATTTTCTTTATTGGGTTTTTTTTTTGGACTCCTGCAACATCTGGTCTCACCATTGATCATGTGGCATTCTTTAATGCTTCAGATAGAAGTAGCGGTATTTATTATTTATGGAAGTAGTGAATCTTGTATCTAGAACTTGAACATTACAATTAGCTGGAGAATCTTAGTCGTTTTTTTTTCAGTATCTTTGCATCCAACTGGTAGAGCTTCTACCTGGTTGAAATTGATATATTGCTATGACATTTATACAGTTCATGACTTCATGTATTTGCTGATCAAATATCTATATCCACATCCTTGTTTCACATTTAAACCTATTGAGTCTCACTTCTTTTAGATTTTTTTTTTTTTTTCAAATATCAGGAATACTGCAAGTTTTTTTCCCCCTTTTGAAATCTGAGTATTGAATGGTTTCCCTTTGGACCTATACTGTCCTAACTAATTCTGTTGTTTCTATGGTTGGTTTCTGTTTATGGGATATAAGCTTTGTCCAGAACATTTGGCATCTTTAATATTAACAGTTTTTGACTGAATTCAGTCAATCAAACTGCTGCAAAAATTATGTTTTGAGGCCATGTTGGAGGGTTCATCGAAAGTGAATGCCTAGTTGGTTAAGTCCCAACATTAGCACATATGCATATTCACTGTTAAACTTGACATTTGATTCATAGAAGTCCTCGAATCTTAACAAATATGGGAGGAAAGAAATTAAAGAATTTCATGATCAACCTCTAAAGGTTTAGGGACCTGTCTTCCAAGCTAAAACTCTAGGTCTTAAAACAGATCTTGTAACTAACGATTTCATAAAATTAAAAATAACATCCATTGATAAGAAAGAATTGAAAACCCAAAAAGAAGATGGTATGCAGCACTTGGTGCATTGATAGAAGAAAAATGAGAAAAAAAGCAGAAACTAAGCTAATAAAGGTTCGTATAGATGAGCACATGCTTCAAGAGATATGGACAAACAAGGATTAGCCAAAATGGATCTAGCATCAGAAGTGAGACTAAGCTGAAAAATTCCATAAACAGAAAATAATGGAGATCTTCATTACAAAAAAAAAAAGTGCTACTTATTTTGTTCCGATCAAAGCGTAAATAGTAAGCTCAGACTTCAAGCTTGTCTGAATCACAAATGAACTTGATTAAATAAATGTTACTTTCTCGAACTAGGATTAACTTAAAATGAGGCTTTAAGGGGGAAGTACAAAATAGACATGGCAATGGGCCGGGCTGCCCATTACATGGCTCGGCCCGGCACGAAATGGGCCATGCTAGGCACGGCCCGTTAGCTACAGTAACGGGCCGTGCCAAGCACGGCCCCTTAGAAGGGGCCGGGCTAGGCTGAGGGTTTGCGGCCCACAGCCCATAGGGGCCTAGGCTGGTACGGCCGGTGGGCTAGGCACGATACGGCACGGTCCAGGCCTGGTCCAAGCCAGGCTCGGCCCTTTTTTTTGAATTTAAAAAATATAATTTTTTTATAAATTATAAAAGAGTTAAGGAGTAAAATTAAAAATAGATGTGGAATTTTTTTTGTAAAAATAAAAAACTACCTTGTAATGGTGGGGGTTTGGCGTGGATCCCTACTGATTTATTAATAACAATCAAAATGGTACAAGAGAGGGAGGGGGGCTAAGCCTGACCTCCGAATACAATGAAGAGAGAAGAAATTGAGGTGACTTATCTCAATAATTAAAAAATAAATCTAAAAAGTTACAAATATGAGAAATTAATAATTAAAAATTTTACTGATCGTCAGTAGTGTTTGTGTCATCGTCGTCATCGGATGTTGTATTATATTCACCTTTATCTTAAAGTCTTGCTTCGGCATCCAATCAATCTTTGAAGTGGAGCAGCATCTCAATTGTTTCGCCGGTCATTCTACTCTTTTCGTCTAAAACTCATCGACCTGTATTAAAAGTAGATTCCGATGTTACTGTGGACATCAGCATAGCTAAGATATCACGTGCAACAGCGGATATTATAGGATATTGATTTTTAATACTTTTCCACCATGCTAACACATCAAGATTTTCTATTTGATTTTCATCATATGCAGATTGAAGATTATTGCGTAAATAAAATTCAAGTTCACTACTTAAAGATGAAGATGAAGATGAATTTGAGGAAGCATGTGTATGTCTCCTATGTATAATGAATGAGAAAACAGATAATAAACGAGAAGTACTAGAAGAAGAGATGAAGGTTTGTGGATGAGAAGCACTAGATCCACGAATCTTATCATCATATAAAGTATAAATATTATGAAGAAGTTGGTTTACTTCAGCTTTAGCGGGTTCAGGATCTTGATTCATGTTTTCACAATGTACATCAAGTAAAATCAAAATACCATTTAATTGAACACGTGGATCAAATACAACAACTAAGTTATGCATAGGATATATTCTGTCTCAATACTCATTTCATTTAGATTTCATTTCATAAATAATAGGCTCTAAAATATCATCATATCTATGTTGTGCAAATTTTTGACTAATAAGATATGTTCGTGTAAAAATACATAAGAGGTTGGATAATAAACACCAGAAAGAATTTCAGTGGCATTATATAAACTAACTAAATTTTTTTTCAAAATTTTATCTTTATTCCAATCAGTTTCAATCAATATAAAACCTAATCCATGATTATTAATATACGCACTTAATAAATTTTTATATGGATATGCATCATGTATCATTGTATATGTCGAGTTTCAATGAGTAACTACATCAAGTTTAAATTTTTTAAAATATTTACCATGATCTATACACGTTTGCCTAAATTTTTGAAGTCTTGCTCTTGAAGTTTGAATAAAAAAAATTATATTTCTAATTTTCAGAATAAGATCTTGAACCATATCCATGCCAGATTGAACAGAGAGATTTAAAATATGACATGCACATCTAATCTGCAATAAATTTTCATTTAGAATAGAATGCAATGAGTCTTTCAATAATCTAACAGCAGAATTATTATTAGATGTATTATCAAAAATAATAGAAAATTTTTTTATGAATACCATATGTACATGCAATTTGATAAATAGCGTTAAAAATTTGTTACTCCGAATGTGAAAAATCAAAAGCACGAAAAGTAAGAATACGTTTATTTAATAGCCAATCATTATCAATATAATGAGCAGTAACAGCAATAAAACAATAACTACCTACAAATGCTATCCAAATATCAAAAATTAATGATACTTTTGAATTTACGACAGAGAGAGTTCCAATTAAATTTTGTTTCATTGCTAAAAAATTAGTCCTATGTATTTTTCTAAATGTACATTTACTAGTTCTTCTGTAAACGGATTGTAGGGCTAACTGAACATACTCTTCAAAATTAAAAAGCTCATATAAGCTAAAAGATAATTCATCCTTAACAGTCCATTTGACCAATATTTTTCTTTGATTTTCATGATTATATGTAAAACTACCTACAAGACTACCTTCCTGTATATTAAAGGTGCTTTGAAGATAAGCATCACTTATAATATGGCTCTCTTGATATCTCTTCAAATGGCCAGTTCCTCCAGTACTAGCACAACTATACAATTGGCACATTTTTTATATTTTGCTTTTAAAACTCCATCTACCATAACTCTTTCAAAGTCATTCCATACGGCACTAGTTCTCTTACGGAAAGAAGAGACAGAGCCTTGACCTTCAGTATTGGTTTCAGAGGGAGCAGGAATAGTAGTTTTTTCGTCCTTTGAAATCGAGAAAATGTCAAAATAACTCTCACCAAAAGATAGCCATATCTAAATAGAAGTTATGCAAATAAAAAAAATTTACCAAACAAAGAAATTGAGTAGAGATAGGTCGTAGGCGAAGACTTGTGAACTTCCTCTTGTGCTCCTCACTCTTCAGGATCTCAACAAAGATCTCCAAGACTCTAATAGATGGACTAATCTTTCTCTTGTATAGCACTTGAACACTTGCTAATTGCTAAATATTGAAATTTGCTAAATATTGCTAAAAAAAAGTAGTAGTAGAGAAGGAAAGGAGAGTTGATTTGATGTGGTGAAAATGGAAGAAGAGGAGGGTATTTATAGGAATTTAATATTTTCATTTTTCCAAAATACCCCTTAAATTAACCGTTTTATAGGGGGCTTAAAATGATAAAAAGTCTAAAAATAGCCGTTATCAACCCAAAAAACAAACAAAAAAAAGATTTAGCCGTTACGGGCCGGGCTTGGCCCGTAATGGCATTAAACGGGTCGTGCCAGGCACGGCCCGTGACGGTGCTAAACGGGCGTGCCTGGCACGGCCCGTTTGGGCTGATTTTTTTTTTTTTTAAAGAAAAGAAAAGGGCCACCCATCAGGCCCGCATCCTACCCATCAGGCCCACGGGCCTGACTGGCCACGGGCCGTGCCTAGCACGGCCCGCCAGAGCTCGGGCCTAGGGCCATGCCAGGATGGGGTTCAGGATAAAGGGGCTGTGCCTGGCACGACCCGTTTGGACCCAGGCCCATCGCCAGACCTCAGGCCTAGGGCCATGCCAGGCTGGGGTTCAGAGTAAACGGGCCGTGCCTGGCATGACCCGTTTGGACTGTGGCCTGATGGGCCTGGGCCGGGCTGTGCGAGGCACGGCCCAATGCCCATGTATAGTAAAAAATGAACTAAAAGAGTATCAGTTCTTTTGGTAGTCGACATGAGTAAAATGAGTTGTACCGAATCTATTTGCTAATTGAAAGAAAATCTGGTTAAATCTGACTGCAGGTAGGCTGCTTTGCTAATGAAAATCTGTGGATAGATAGCCCTAATGTTCAATCTGCTTTAATCTGACAGTGAACTCATTAGGTAGCCCCTAATGAGTTGTACTAGCAGAATCTATTTGCTAATTGAAAGAAAATCTGGTTAAATCTGTCTGTGGATAGGCAGATTTGCTAATGAAAATCTGTGTATAGGTAGCCCCTAATGTTTAATCTGCTTCAATCTGTGGATAGGTAGGCTGCTTTAATGTGCTTTAATGCTGCTTTGGATAGGTACCATCTTATTTGATAATGTGAACGCTGCTATAATTTGTCAATAATGAATCATCAGATTTTGACAGGCTCCCAAAGTGGGTAATAAAGGTTGTGTGCAGGAAGTGGCATATTATGATTAATCCAAGTTGTGGAAATCAATGATGTGTGGTTGTATCTCACACTAGGTTTAGAATGCAAACAATTACAAACATACAGTTGCAAACAGAGACAAATAGAGATGAGAGTACAAACATAAAATAGCCTTGGGTAATTGTAACATAGCTCTCTAATACCATATAATTGATGAGTAAGTGGCAGTGTTAGTGCTTGTTATGACAAACAGAGACAATTACAAAGAACTCATGTCTTATAAATAGAACTCCATGGAAAGGGTGCACATGTATTCTGCATGGATTCCTTAAACAACTACCTATTTATTCATGAACATTAAAGGAATGTTTATGGATAGCATAAAAGCAATGCATATCTTATACTGTACAAGCCTAAAGGGAATAGGCTCATTCAACATTTCGAATTTGGCATTTCCCCCTGCTATGACTAACCTTATCGGCCCCTTCACCATCTGCAAATAACATTGGGAAAATATCTCTTTGATAAATGGACAAGGTTGTTGGTAGCTGCAGCTAAAAGCTGACTCATATCTTAGAATATTTTCACTCTCTCACAAATACTTAAAGTTCTTTCCTTGCCCAAGCTTAATTTCCTTCTCTTGTAATCTATTCTATGTTTCTTATGATCTGTAAAATCCATCATCAAGTTCCATTCTTTACTCCATGACTTCCATAGGAAGTTTGTCTTATATGTTACTTGTGATTAGACTTTCTGTTTAAACACCCTTGTCATACCTTACCAAAAAAAAAAAAAAGCATCCTTGTCATAGGCTTGTGCTTTAGGTTGGTTCAGTTGTTATGCCACCTGTCGTCATAGATATTGAAATGGTAAGCCAAATCATCCAGCTTGTCATATTAATATCAAATACTTCAACACATTCTGTCTTTTGCATTTCTTAATGACACACCTCTAATATTTGTTTTATGGAAAAATATTTGGATGTGATTGTGGTTATAATTTGTGAAGCAAGAGTAACATTATTTATGAACTCGAGCATAATTTTTGCAAGTCAAGTGTAATGTCTGTTACACTGCTTAGTTTGATATATGATGATAATCATGGTGTTTGTAGTATAGGCAGTTGTCATTGTTCTCATGATGCACTCTGGACTTAAAATTTGATATGGTTTAATTTCCTTTTGCTTACCCTTATTTCAGAGGGCTACCTTTGTCAACAATGAAGTGGTGAAATCTATTGTTCATCTGTTGCTAGAGGAAGATAAAGCTCAACAATCTCTACATTGAGGTATGATCATATTCTGAGCCTCTTGATGAGGAAATATTTTATCTTCCAAGGGGAGGGATGGAGAGAGGGTAGCAGATTGGATTAACCAACTGAAAAATCACTAGTAATCTTCCAGGTATGGAGAAAGGGTGAAGGTGGTTGATAACAACAGAAAATTTGTTACTCTAGCTTATCTGTTCCTCAAGTAGTCTGACTTCTCAGTGTAAATTACTTTAGATCAGGCAGCATTATTGCCTCCCACCCCCTCTTTTCTTTTTCTCATTCTGTTTGATGTGCGCATGTGCGCGCTTGTGTGGAAGGGAGAGTGGGGTGGGAGACAGATTCAGCTAACAATCATTTCGATTGTGGAAATTAACACCAGGGAAATTGGAAGGCCCTGAAATTTTTCCTTTTATTGTCAAGCAGCACCTTTAGTTAATGCACTCGTTTGTTTTAAATTGATGACAGTTGAAAAGGGCCTTGCTAATTGAAGTCTTTTTGTTGCCGGTGTTTTCTTACACCTGGTCTTAACTACAATTCTAAGCAACCTTTGCAGGCTCTGGACGGGCAATTTAGAGCTGGAAAAGTCAGCATGCTTTTGCTGTTGCCGTAATGTAAAAAATCAGAGAAACATTATACTTAGGTAAGAGAACTGCAATGACACTCGTCACCTCGAGCAAAAATATGTGAACATGTTCTAGAGATACTAATCAGGATTATCTTGCCAAATCAGGGAGGTCATTCCGTTCCTGGCCAAGCAGAAAGATGTAAACTTACCGAAACTTCTAATCCAGCCGTTAGAGGAGTTCGGTGATATACACGGTGAACAAGTTCCTTGACAAGCTGGCTGGTTCTGCTGTAAACTAAAGAAAAGAGGTATCGGAGAAAAAGGTGATGGTATTGGAAATTCTGTTATTTAAATTGATGTACGCATTTCATGGACGGATATAGAACTTCAACTGCTGTAGAATCTCAATGAAGAAAAGGCCTCTCACTAAACATTTAATTATAAAAACATTTGTTATTAGATAAATTTGGATCCAACTAGATGATATACTCTTTGGTCCTCTGCTTTCCTTCATCATGAGCATGAAGCATGGATCGTCGTCTGCTATATGAATATGGCTTATTAGTAATAAATAGGAGTTAAATGATGGGTTACAAGACCAACAGCCTTTTTTAACGAGCCGAAGTTTCTATCCTGAGATTATTGTATCAAATGGCAATGTTAAAGCAGTGGACTTGCCACCCACTTGAGATCTGGTTTGCTGCTACCAGAGGCGTGTTGGGGATGGAACAAGTTATTAAAAGTAGCCATCATGTGCCGCCGAGGTAGCAGTCTTTTCTGTCTATGTTTGCGTTGCCATCAAGCGGGATTTAACCAGGTAGCATTCATGGATTAGTTTTTTCTGACGAAAACGGGACTCTGTCGGTTCCATTTTTCTCTGGTCTTATCCCTTGTTTCTGGTTACATCCGTTGGGGCATTGCAGGTGTATCTCAAGGTCAAAGTAAAAAGCACAACTTATATCTTCATCAAAAAAATGTACGATTGATGCGGTCAGATTTGGCCCTCCAAATCTTTAGGACTCGTTTGGTTAGCGGGAAGTGAAGGAGGAAAAAGGTAGTTTTTAAAAAGTTGAGAGTAGATTTTTTATTTGATTGAAATTTTAAGAGGAAAGGGAATAAAAAAAATAAAAAAAATTACTTTTCATATTTCATGAAAAGTGAAAATCCATAGAGATGGTATAGATTTCGACACTTCTATATATAGGATGAAAAGTGGTGATATTTATTTTTATTTTAAATATTTTTTTAAGATATATAGCTAAGATTTTATAAAATATCATAGATTGTTAGGATGAAATACTGAATAGATATAATATAATATTAAATTAATATTATAATATTTATTATATTTTAATATTTAAAATAATATAATATTTTTATTAATATTAATATAGTATTATATTAATATAAATATTATATATATTAAGATATTAATAGATTTATTATATTAAAATAAATTTATTAATATTGTATTAACATAATATAACATATATTAATATTAAATTAATAAAATAAATTATTATTATCTAATATTATATTATAATATCTTAATATTATTTTTATATTAATATAAATATAATATTATTAATTATATAAAATTTAGGAGCAAAATGTATGATTTTATATTTATTAAGGATATAATAAGTATTCTATATAATTTTTAAAAAAAATAAGTGCTTAATCAAATATAAGTTGCTCTTTAATAAATTATTAATTAAATATATCAAAATTTTACTCTCAGAAAAAAAATTTTGAGAAAAAAATTTTTTGGTGCTTAATGGTTTGACTCACAAAAAGGGGGGGAAAAAAAAAAGCAGGACAGGTGGAATTTCCAAGCATCCGGTATTTGAACATTTTAGACAACAAGGGAAAATAAGGTAATGAAATTGTTCTTTCGCACCAATGTCAGTGGAATTTTGTTTTGGTGTGGTCAGCGGACTTTTTTTAGTGGCAAAGTCAGTAGTCTTTATTTAAAAAAAAAAAATAGAAAGGGTATTTCCCTGGGAGAGTTTCAAGTAATTGAATCTAACATTTATAAACATAAACGGAGGCCTCTCAACAGAGAAGCCTCCGTCCGCCACATGACAGCAATACAGGGATAACATTTTGAAATCAGATCAGTGCGACGGAAACAGGCTGGATCATGTCGGCTGCGGTGCCAGTAAGCAGCAATGCTGATGGAATTGCCACGCCTGAAGCGCAGTTCATGGCATGCTTTCACGCCGACAACGACAGCGATGAGAAGAAGCATGGCACCAGTGACGGTGACAGAGAGGAGATAGAGGAGGAAGAGGAGGCATCGTAGGGATGGGAGCGGAGGATGGTGAGGAACAGTAGGGACCTGAGGTGGTACCGTTACCAAGATGATACAGTGTTTAACGACAGCATCATGAGGCTGTGGGACACGGTTTGCCATCCTCACCATCGCACTCGGCCTTTGGCGCATCTACACCGCCCTTCCTCCTCATCCCTAGCCCCCGATCCCCTGGACCCCATCGGAGCTGAAGCCGTCTCAGCTACGATGCTGATCGAGCAGTCATCGAGCTGCAATGCTCATGGGATTGCCATGCGCAAAGCGCGGTTCATGGCGTGCTTCCACACCGACGACGATGAGAAGGAGTAGAGTGGCGGCGTTAGTGATGGTGACGGAGAGGAGATAGAGGAGGAGGAGGAGGCACCGTGGGGATGGGAGCGGAGGATGGTGAACATTGTTGAGAGAGAGACGAGAGGGGGGTTGTATTTTTCTTTCACCAAAGGCGAGTTGGGATGTTAAGATGAACATTATGGTGTCAAATAAATAAAACAAATAAAGGAAGTTACTTGAGCTGGCCTGTTCGAAAGTAGGTGGAATGAGTGCCAGTTGCTTGACGGAATGCACAATTAGTGGGCGTGAATAATGAAGTCAAACCACTGTTAGGATAGTGAAGGAAATTAAAGTATGATATGTTTAAGCTGGAGAGAGTCGACGGCATGATGGAGAATGGAGTTATTATACCTTTTGGTAGAGATATGCCCGACAAATTTAATCGGATGATAGCATCAAGCTAGGCTACAGACTACCTACATAAAACAGCCTATTCTATATTTTTCTGTTTTCATTCATCATCTTCTATTTTCAATGCACTTCACAAGGTAAATCGTTTATTTTGGTTCGGGTTTGGAGGCGATCTATTTGATGGTTTTTGGAGAGGATCAGGAGATTTGGATTGTATGATTAGAGGGAGTGTCCGATGCTTCGTCTATTTTTTCCATTCAAGAGTCTCAATCAGATAAGTTGAGAGGTTTAGAGCGGCTCAACGGGAAAGTTTAGACAATGGCTCAGATTTTATGATGGTGCTTATATATAAAAATTTTACAAGTATAAATATATTATTAATTAATTTAAAAATATGATGTTTGTATTTTTTTTCATCTCAAGCTCGAAAATATTATTATCATTAGTAACAATGGTGATAGACAAATAATACTGTCAACGATGGATTTAGGAAGAAGCTTCATGGAGTGAGGATCATTGGATCTTTACAAGATTTGTGCAATAACTTATAATACACATTATGTATAAAATATAATTATATAATTATTTTAATTATTTTGAGTGGAGGTCTGGACTCGGCAGACAAGAAGACTCGAGCAATGGCCGTTTCCCTCACAGGATTTGGGACAGAGCCTCCATGGAGGACGGTGGAGGGAGAGCGGGTGAGGGACAGCGTCGTGGCTATCGACTGGCGAGGGTGGTGGCAGCTTTGGGAAAACTATGGCGATGGCTGGGGTCGGTCCGAGAGAATGCGAGAGAGAGAGAGAGGGAATTAGATGAGAAAGGGATGACATTTTAAAATTGAATCGGGGAGGATGAAGGGGGGTTCAGACCGGGAAGGATGAAGTGGCCATGGAGGTCGAGGACGTCGTTGGCAAGGGGAGAGAATTCACGGAGGAGGTCCGGGGAGGGGCCGAGGATGCGGATGCGATCGTTGCGGCAGGCAAGAAGACCTCGAGCGACGACCATTCCCCTCATGGGATCTAGGACAGAGCCTTCGCGGAGGATGGTGGAGGGAGAGCGGGCGAGAGGTGGCGTCGTGGCTGTCGACCGGCGAGGGTGGTGACGGCTTTGGGGAAGCCATGGCGATGGTCGGGGTCAGTCTGAGAGAATGCGAGAGAGAGAGAGAGAGGGAATTGGCTGAGAAAGTTCGATGCACCTTATAATATTTAAGAATTTTCAAACTTTTAATATTCAAGTTAATTATTAATAGTGATTGTTCCTCAATGAAAGTATTTCAGGTGGGTGAAAAAATTTTAAGCACATACTTACACGGTCTATTCCATGCCTTGTCTTTCTACTGAAGATGGGAGTACCCTGATGAAAATTACGGTAGGTGACTTAGGAAATATAATCTTAAGAAACATAACTTTTTTATATCTCAAAATTAACATAAATTTAAAATATATATAAAATAAATAGAATAGAATAGTTAAATAAAATAAAATATTTTTTGAATATTATATATTTTAAATATTTATAAATATTTATATTTTTATTTAAAACATTTGATACCATCCATGGTATCTTTTATATTATATTAAAATTTTAATTGATAAAAATATTATTAAAAAATAAATATATATCGTATATCGTACGGAATTCTAAGCTAGTTTTTTGTAATAACCAAAGCCTCTGTTCCAAACTCCATGATGGGCCACGTCCGATGATTCAGGACTAATAAGAGCAAACAAAGCCATGGTTTCAAACTCTTTTTTGCCTAAACATGTAACTAAAGCATGTGTTGATCTGAACTTGCGTTTCAAATATATATATGTCGATCTGAACTTGCATGTATTTTGTATTAAAAAAATATATGTATGCATGTATATATATATATATATATATATATATATATATATATATGCACACACACAGGGATACCTTTGTGGACAGGGATTTGGCCCATGCAACGGAATATGCCTTCTCGCCGTGACCTCCCACTGCTATCATCTAACGAACTCTCAGGGAGGAAAAGATGGTTGTTGAAGAAGTTGGAACAAAAGGAGGTCATAATAATACAAGATAAGAGAATCGGTTGACGCGGTAGGGATTGCTTCTAGAAAGAAGGACAAGGCGACAAGTCGTGTGGAGACAACTGATGATTCCCAGCTCTTTCCTTTCCCACCACCTTTGTTCCTTGTCGACTGCCTCATGGCATCTTTTGAGCCATTCTCATTCCAACCACTTCTCTCAATCCCCAACAAATTAAACCCACTACTATTATAAAGCAAAACCACAGGCCGAAAAAAAAAAAGTTAGAACAAAACACGGAGAAGAAAACACCACCCACCGTCTTAACCTTAGAATCCATGAGGAACATCGATCCAAATCCAAGAATAAAAAATACCAAGGCAAGAAGATGCCGTTCATTCAAAAGAAACTTTGTAAATGCCCGGAGGAGGCAAAACCAAGTCCTCCCTCTCTCCCTTTTCCATTGTTCTCTTTCTCATCTGGTGGCACAAAAGAATTTTTCGTGAACTTATATTCTGACTCCTACCCCTTGTCTTCCCTACTCGATCTCCCCTCTCGTTGCTAACTCTTACACCCTCTCTCCTTTTGTGCACGTGCATCTCTTAACTCCGAGAGAGATCGAGAGAATGCAAGAAGATACTGGAGAAGAGATGCTGAGTCTAAACTTGGGTATTAGTAGCACTTGGTGTTCGAGCACTACGAAGAAGAGGAAGAGAAGAGATGAAACTAACGTTATCTCTTGCGGTGCCTTAACGCACGACGTCCTAGAGAGAAAGTTCTTCGGGTTGCTTCAAAGGAGGGAGAGGATGTTAAGATTAGTCCCAGAAGGAATGGGTTGGAGGATGGAGAGGGCCTGCAATTGATTCATATGCTTCTCGCGTCTGCCACCGCGGTTGACGCAAACAACATGAGCTCAGCCATCAACGCCTTGCATGAATTGTACCAGCACGTCTCGACGAGTGGGATCCAATCCAACGGGTTGCAGCCTACTTTGCCGATGGCTTGGCTGCTAGGCTTCTAACAAAGAGCTCTCCTTTCTACCAAACAATCATGGCCCAGCCTGCACCAGAAGAAGAGTTCTTGGCCTTCACTGAACTCTACAAGGCTTCTCCTTTCTACCAATTTGCTCATTTCACCGCCAACCAAGCAATAATGGAGGCGTTCGAGGAGGAGGAGGAGCATAATGGAAGAAGCTTGCATGTGATAGATTTTGATGTGTCGTATGGATTCCAGTGGCCTTCTTTAATCCAATCACTTTCTGATAAAGCCACAAGAAGCAAGCCTATCTCTCTTGAATTACTGGAATCGGTGGAAGCATCGAGGAACTCAGAGAAACTGAAATGAGGCTTGTCAACTTCACAAAAGGCTGTGATAACTTGCAAATGAAATTTGAAGGGCTGCTGAGAGGTTCAGCACGTAGTGATTTTAAGATCGAAAAGAATGCGACTCTCGTCGTAAACTTGGTTTTTTACCTGCAAAACTTGAGGAGCTCTTCTGAGATATCTGATGTATTGATGGGTCTCTACTCATTGAATCCATCTCTGGTGATCGTCGTAGAGAAAGAAGGTGGCCAAAGACCATGTACCTTCTTATCAAGATTTATGGAGTCTTTACATTATTATGCAGCCATGTTCGATTCGCTGAATGACTGCCTTCCTGCTGAAAGCACTGAGAGGCTAAAAATTGAGAAGAACCATCTGGGTAGAGAGATCAAGATTGCCATGACTGAAGAGGAGAAGGAAGAGGAAAAGCATCTGAAGTTTGAGAGGTTGGATACATGGAAGGGAAAGATGGAGAGCTTCGGGTTCGAAGAAATAAAGTTGAGTTCAAGGTCTGTGGGCCAAGCAAAGCTTCTCCTGAAGATTAAGAGTCACCTGTCAACCATAGAGCATGATGGTGTCCGTGGGTTTCGAATTCTTGGGAGAGATGAAGGGCAGGCAATATCTTTAGGATGGCAAGACCGGCATCTAACAACAGTCTCTGCATGGCACTGCGTACGGTCACCCATCACTCACTTGGATGCAGTTTGTAGCTGGCCAAATGTTTCCAGCCTCCGTCTACAGTAATTATTATATAATTGTACAATGTTTCATTGGTATGCTAATCCATTTAGTTTTTTGGTTATTTCTATCCCGGATAATGTTGATATTTCAAATAAAGATTATGCCTGTCTCATACACTATCACTGCTTTCATTTGTCAAAAGCATCGATGAATCAGTTGGACATATTTTTGATTTCTTCACTGTTTTTTTTTTTTCAGATGTTCATAATTTTATTTGTAAATAGTGACTCACCTTTATTGTAGATGAGGAGAATGAATCTCTCTGCTATAAACTCTAAGAGCCAAGTTTGCGAGAAAGATCTCTTTCTCATCTAATCTTGCTACAAAGATTAATTGAGGAATGATCAGGGAGTTTCTCATATTTCGATACTTATGAACAGTAGATACTATCTGTTTGCAGATTTAAAATTCTTTCAGGGGCACTTTTTTTTCTTGTATACTAATAACAGTGCTTGCATTTGAATCAAACATTTTGCTCTAGTCCTCCTAATTAAGAACAAAATTGTTAGATATCTCAAATCTAGCTCGATCATATGTTTCCATTAAACCAAATACTTGTATGCCTGCATGCATGCAGAGATTTTCTTTTTTTTTTTTTTTTTTGATAGAAAGGGTGGCAAAAACAGCCATCCGGCCTTCATTAGAATTCACAAAAATTTAGTGCATGCATACGGTGATGGTCATGACATAAAAACTCGTGCATTAAAAGTTAGGTATTACAACAAATTGAAAATGGTTTGGATACAACAGTTGCAGCTTTGCATTGGTGATAACAATCTAATTCACTCGTATCTATTAAATTTAATTTTATTTATAGCAATTTTTTGTTTTTTAAAGTAAAAAACTCAAGAAGCGGCTTGTTGACATGTTTTTGTCTAACATTTTAATTGGCGTTTTCTGAAAAAAGAAAAATCTTAATTTGCACCAAAACATAATCTATAGCAGATTTTGTATTGCTTGGGCCAGTTTTTTGTCCTGATGTGGGAGATAAGGTTGCTCCCACAACATCTGAAATGCAGCAATATTATTTAATAGTTAACTGTGGAGGTACCTAACCAAGACTATGTTTTTGAAATGCACCACAATCTAAATATGGTATCAAGTAAATGATTCTAATCTTCTGATTATGAAACTTATCATAGAATATGATCATGACTTTGTCAAACCTTCCTGCTGAGGCTATGTGCTGATGGGGCAGACAATGAGGCGACTTGTTAATGGATAGAGATGGTTTATATGCTGTTTATTTTTATTTTTACATTCTTGGCACTGCCTGTTCTTAAGTATTTGAGTCAATTCAAACAACTATGCATTGGTACGAGTGGATATCCAATATATAAGATTCCACCTAATGAAGATTTGCAAGGATATCGGTCGTAGAAATTTATAGAGTCATCTACTTGGGTTCCATCGTCAGAGTATGGCCGGAGAATATTTTGCTAGATATATTGTTTCCTTGTGTCATAGAACATTTCCATATTGCAGGAGAATAAACTTTTAGCAATTATAATTAAGTTGGTTCTTCCATGTGAGGATAGATTTCTTTATTGTCGTCTTAAGGGGGTTGAACTGCAAAATCCTATTGTTTCGTGTTCCACAAAGTTTACATGACAGATCCAATGCTCTGAAACCGTTAGTCAACTTAGGTAATCTCATGATAATAAAAAACTGCATACAATTGAAAAGAAGATTTATTATGGAAAGTATCTCCTGCACTAGGTTTTGTTCACATTCCTTTGAAAGCAAATGACGGAGATCAAAAGAAACTCCCAATTGTTTATTAAAATAAAACAAAATAATTCAAGGTACAAATTAAGCAGCAAAGGAGGGGGGAAAGAAAAAATGAAATTAAGCCAGAACCAAAACCATACCGTGTTGAAGAACCATTAAGCTGGTAGGGAAAGGGTCAATGGTGTATATCAAGCACAACAACCCCTGCTTTACGTGTGGCCAGCCTATGCATGTAAATAATTAACATTGACGGATTCGAAATCATGACCTCCAGCAAACCTAGGCTCTGGTATCGTGTTGAATAACCAATTGAAAGAAGGAACGAGAGAGAAAAACAGAAGACATCTGATCAACAACAAAAAGAAGAGAGAGAGACAGACAGGCAGACACTGGTGGGCAAAACTGCACAAGCTTGCTGTTCTTGAGCATTTTGCTGATTCTCTCAATACTCCTGCTTCCTTTAGAATTACAGAGCAGAGACCATTCTCTGAAATAGTTAATAGCTGACATTTTGCTGACTTCTATAAGTTTTTTGATCTGGTCTGAAGCCAAGTGCCAGCCATTCTTTACTAATGCATTGTTGTTCTTTCGGCATTTGTCTATTGATATCTGCTGCATATGAAAGAGGTTAGAATGGTTTAGCTATGATAGAAAGGGACCATGTTTAGGTTTACTTTGCCATTTTAAAATTACAGAGTTCACTCAATTGAAAGTCGCTAACTAATATGATGATGTTGAGCAAAAAGGAATGTAATCAACTCAAAGACTGGGAGTTTATTACAATAATGATATAAATGACAGGTTAAAAGTAAATGTTTAACAAGATCATAAGCAATTTCTACGATGCCATTTCAACTCTATCAAAACTAATATTATCTACATGATATAGAACATAATTACCTACTTGGTTTGCAGTGTTCTCCGTTCTTCAGTACAAGAATCAGAAGAAAATTTAATCTTTGAGGTATAAAAGTTAGCAATCAGGATCTGCAAAGAGACTTCAGGAAGAATATCGAACAAGAATTGAAGAAATCTATATGACTGAATCTGATTGGTTAAGGAAATTAAGCCTTTTTATTTTGTAAATTATGAAGAGGATAAAGTTATTCACTTCTGATATTTGCAATCTGACGTGCGTCTTGATGGATTCAGATTAACCGATACTGGAGACAACTTAAAATAATGTAATCTTAATTACCGAGTAAAAGAAATAATGGTCATTGTAGCCACTTGTTCTTTCAATAAGCCGGTACTCGGATCATGTAAAACATTTACATTAGTGCGAATGTTGATCAGTCTACGAAGAAGCATCATCATGCTATTCAAGAGTATGAATAAGCCTGTAAAGATAAGGATCTATTTCCCTTTCAGAGAAAAAGAAGGAATGCACTCAGGAAAGTTACACTAGTGTGGGAAAGAAAAATCTTGACTTCAGAAAGCATGTCCCAAAAGAAATGATGCTGAATTCCTTGCCTAATTCAGGTGGTAAAATTTGGTGGTCTACATCATTGTGTCTTAAGCTACGTCACATTCCACCAGCATAAGTTGAACAGTAGAAAGATTCCATTTTGGAAGTCAGCATAAGTTATCAACGCATTCAAAGGGTTCCAGGGTCAGGTAGTGGCCGGCGAATCTCTACCCAGACAAAGGCGTGGGATTTCATTTTCCAAGGAGATATATCTACCATTTCCTGGTGCACAGTATGTTACGGTTTGGAATTTTCTTTCGTCTTCTACCACATGGTTTGAAACTTTGAATCCAAGAATCAAAGGGTGACTTGTTAGGCGTTGTCCAAACGAGGGAAACAGCGCTTCAACAGAATTAGCCAACATGGAATTTCTTGGAAAGATGGAATATTTTAAGCATACCATGGTTGAAGATACGAAGTGGAAGTTCCATGTGTTTAGATTAGCTAACCATATGAATCATGATTAATGATCAGAGGAGTAGAATACGTGATAAGGTTGCAAGCTTTTGGCATATATATAGACCTTTGCAAATATGGCTTATTGCATAATTTTTTTTAAGCAAAACTTATAGATTGATCCATTAGATCAAACAAAGGCTTTAGCACGATTTAGCTCAATCCAAGTTGGCATCTTGGATTTGTGTCGCACAGCACAGAGGATCTTCAACCATGGTAGCTTGATCATGAGAAAGTCCAAAATGGCTGTAGAGGTAAGAGCATGTCTTTTTTTTCTTTTTTCTTTTTTTTTTTTTTTTTGGTAGAAGAAGTCTGAAGACTGCGTTACAAGTAAGGATTATGACAAAAGTATGTATATAATTACATCATAGCCCAGGAAGAACAAACAAGCAGACACGTATCCTGGAAAAAAAAAAAAGCAATGTCACAACAAACTTAGAAAAAGGTGACACCATAGGTAGTCGTGTAGGCTTGAGAATGATCAGAAACTGTGATTCCAAAGCCATATAAATATATATATATATAGGTGTAAAATAGCGGCGAAATCGTATAGAGTAGGGATTTAAGAAAATTGAATGCATGCATGCTTCCAGCGTGTGTGCACATGCATGTCTGCATGGTTGCGCATGCGGGTGCGTGCGTATGCATTGCGAGCATATGCACGTGTGTTGATGCACGTGCATGTATGTGTGGATGCGCATGCACGCATATGCATTGCGAGCGCATGCGGGTGCACGCGTATGCATTGCAAGCACATGCACGTGTGTTTTGTGATATCTGTGCTTGCGTGCAGGTATGCGTGTGTTCTGAGATCAGACTCCACAACCCGTAGGGATGTGCAAGAGCTTCTCGGTCATCAACGTGTGCCTTCTGGCTTTCATATGAACAAATCAAACACAGAAACATCAAGATTTACGTAGAAAACCTCCTCAATATGAAGAGTAAAAACCACGGCCCGACACCTACAACTTCCACTATAATCAAATAATGGGAATACACAAGATTCCTCTCTAGTTATCAACAACCAGAGGCATACATCAATTTCTCAGCACAATAAATCATCAAGAATCAATATTCTTGGCAGCCACAAACATCTAATGATGAAACAAGTGAAGTTGAGAAGATATTACCAGAAAATAAAAGAATTCTGAAGAAAACGGCAAGCAGAAACCAAAGAAAAAGGACTCCAATTTCGATCTCCACCGTCCAGATTGAAGAACCAGGTGTCAAAAATGTGCAGACCAAATTTCAATTTGATCCAACGGTGAACGAATTTCCAGCGACCACTTTTGCGAAGGCTGCACAAATAAATCTGAAAAAGGAACGATCTCTCTTTTTGTCGTCTAATGTTTCTGATCTTCAAAACCTCTTTTTCTATGTGGATGCTCTCCAAAATTACCTTTTTTAAATACTAGGATTTCTTTTGGAGCAAAATAAAAATGAGTCATCAATATGGATTTTGACCCATATAGGCTTTGGGCCATTCTCCACATAGGAGAGACCCAACCCAACAAATCTCCCCCTCTCGACTATGTGGAGAGAGTCGTCATCCCAGCAATATGACGACAAGCTTTGATCTTCTCTGATGGTAATGCCTTTGTCAACATATCCGAACCATTATGATCAGTGGATACTCTCTCAAGTAGTAACAACTTAGCATTCAATACATCTCTAATCTAATGGTACCTCACATCAATATGTTTCGATCTCGAGTGAAAACTAGAGTTCTTAGCAAGGTGAATAGCACTTTGACTATCACAGAATAGGACATATCGATCTTGCTTGAAGCCTAGTTCCTGAAAAAATTTCTTCATCCATAGCAACCCCTTGCAAGCTTCAGTAGCTGCAATAAACTCTGCCTCTGTGGTAGAAAGTGTAACACATTTTTGCAATCTTGATTGCCAAGCCACAGCTGTTCCTGAAAAAGTGATCAAGTAGCTTGAGGTAGACTTGGGAGAATCAACATCTCCAGCCATGTCTGCATTTGTGTAACCAACTAACACAGGTTTCTCACTTCCAAAACAAAGACTCAGACTAGAAGTACCCCGCAAATATCTCATAATCCACTTCACCGCATTCCAATGGTCTCTCCCTGGATTTGAAAGAAAAAGGCTTACCATGCCAACTGCATGAGCTATGTCTGGCCTCGTACATACCATTGCATACATCAAACTACCTACTGCTGAACTATAAGGCACACTTTGCATGTCTTCTTTTTCTTCATCAGTAGAAGGACTTTGTTTACTACTCAATCTAGTAGCAATAGAGAAAGGAGAGCTAACCGCTTTGGCTTTATCCATTTTGAATCTTTGAAGAACCTTTTCAATGTATTTTTCTTGTGATAAATACAGTTTCTTTGTAGTTCTTTCTCTAGTGATCCTCATGCCAAGAATTTACTTAGCAGGCCCTAAGTCTTTCATGGCAAAGAACTTGCACAACTGTTTTTTCAGGCCATCAATTCTAGAAGCATTCCTACCAACAATTAACATGTCATCAACATAGAGTAAAAGAATAATAAAATCAGCATCAGAAAATTTTTGCACAAAAACACAATGATCAGTGGTAGTTTTTGTGTAGCCTTGCTCCCCCATAACTGACTCAAATTTTTTGTACCATTGTTTGGGTGCTTGCTTCAAACCATAAAGACTTTTGTTCAACTTGCATACAAAATCTTCTTTTCCTTTTACTCTAAAACCCTCAGGCTGTTCCATGTAGATCTCCTCCTCCAAATCACCATGGAGAAAAGCAGTTTTTACATCCATTTGCTCAATCTCCAAATCAAGACTAGCAGCCAAGCCAAGAACAATCCGAATAGATGACATTTTCACAACAGGAGAAAATATTTCTTCAAAATTAATTTCTTTTCTCTGACTGAATCCTTTAACCACCAATCTGGCTTTGTATCGTGGATGAGAGTTATGTTCTTCGTGTTTAACTCTATAAACCCACTTATTTTTTAGAGCCTTCTTGTCTTTAGGCAATTTCACTAGCCTATATGTATTATTCTCATGCAAGGAATTCATTTCATCTTGCATGGCCTCAATCCACTCCTCTTTCTGCTCACTATCTACAGCCTCTTCAAAACTCTCAGATTCTCCTCCATCAGTCAATAAGACATATTCATCAGTGGAATACCTAGTAGACGGCTGTCGTATTCTAGTAGATTTTCTGAGTGGCATTGTTGGAGAGGTTTCTATCACTGCTGGCTGATAATGATCATTATCATTTGTCTTATTGTTTACAGGCTCATCTGCATTTTGTTCAAGGACTGGTGTGGAAGGGACTATCTCCAAATCAATCAAATTATCAGTGTATTGAGGCACTGATTTCTCAGTCTTGTCAATATCCTGTATTGTCTGGTTCTCTATAAACACAGCATCACGACTTCTAATAAGTTTCTTGCCAATAGGATCATAAAACCTATAACCAAACTCATCCTGACCATAACCCACAAAAATACACTGTTTTGTCTTCACATCGAGCTTGGATCTCTCATCTTTGGGAATATGCACAAATACCTTGCATCCAAAGACCCGCAAATGATTATAAAAAATATCCTTGCCTGTCCAAACTCTGTTGGGTACATCAAACTGCAAAGGAACACATGGTGAGAGATTTAATACATGAACAACAGTGTTTAAAGCTTCTCCCCAAAAGGATCTAGGTAACTTTGCTTGTGAAAGCAAACATCTGACTCTTTCATCAATATTCTGTTCATTCTCTCAACCAACCCATTCAACTGTGGTGTCTTTGGTGGTATTTTCTGATGCCGAATACCTTGCTGTTTGCAATATTCATCAAATGGCCCTGAATATTCACCCCCATTATCTGTATGGATACATTTCAACTTTTTTCCTATCTCTCTCTTAACTGAAGCTTGAAACTATTTGAAGACATCTAACACTTGATTTTTATGCTTTAAAGTATAAGCCCACAACTTTCTTGAATGGTCATCAATGAAAGTAGCAAAGTAAAGTGAACCACCAAGTGTACTTGTCTTCATAGGACCGCACAAGTCAGAATGCACCAAGTCAAGTATGTTCTGCTGTCTAGAAGAAGGATGTGACTTGAAAGACACTCTATTCTATTTTCCTGCTAAGCAGTGAGCACACTTCTGCAAATGTGAACTCATCATACCAGATAATAGATTCTTCTTGACCAATAAAGCCATTTCCTTCTCACTCATATGACTAAGTCTTTGATGCCACAACTCTGTTTCACTCATATTCTCTACTACATTAACATCTTTGGAGAGCCTTGCGTGCAACAAATATAAAGTGGAAGACTTCTTGCCTCTAGCCACAACCATAGCACCTTTGGTGAGTTTCCACTGGCCATTGGAGAAAATATTACAAAAACCATCATCATCCAATTTACTTGCTGAAATCAAATTCAAACGGATGTCTGGAACATGCTTCACATGCTTGAGAACTAATTTGGTACCATTGTTTGTCTCTAAGCAAATATCTCCAATGCCAACAACTTTAGCAACACCGTCATTACCCATCTTCACAACCCCAAAGTCACCGGCCGTGTAAGATGTAAAGAACTCCTTTCGAGAAGTAATATGTGTCGAAGCACCACTATCAATCACCCAACTAGTTTCGTCATATGCTAGGTTGACAATATCACTGTCATAAACAAGAAGAAAATCTTCGGTAGTGGTGGCAACTCGTCCTTCATTGTTGTTATCATTTTTATTTATTTTTTTTATTATTATTTTTGTTCTCTCGCTTTAACTGTCTGCAAAATCTTTTGATGTGCCCTTTCTTACCGCAATGATAGCACTCAATATTTGCAAACTTATTTCTGGACTTGCTTCTGCTACCTTCTTTATTCTTCGGCCCACGGCTCTTACTTCTCCCCCTGGTCTCAGCAACTAGAACATCTGGCTGTGAAGAGGAATATTGTGACTTTCTTCTCATCTCTTCATTCAAAACACTACTTTTAGCCATATCCATTGTGATCACACCATTAGGAGCTGAGTTAGATAACGACGTTCTAAACGTCTCCCATGAGTCCGGTAGTATACCAAGAAGCCATAAGCCCCGCACTTCCTCATCAAATCTAATACCCATAGCAGCTAGTTGATTTATGATTCCCTGAAAGGTGTTCAGATGATCTGTCATGGGGGTATTATCTCTGTATTTCAAAGCCATCATCTGCTTGATTAAATACAGCTTATTATTTTCAGTCCTCCCTGCATATAACTGCTCAAGCTTAGTCCACAAAGTTCGTGCATGTGTCTCTCCAATAATGTGGTTCAATACATTATCCTCAACCTACTGTCTGATGTATCTACATACTTGTCTATGTATCAAGTTCCACTCTTCATCAGTTTTATCAACAGGTTTTTCAGAAGCAAACACAGGTAAGTGGTATCCTTTCACATAAAGAACATCCTCCATTTTTGATTTCCAAACAGCATAATTAGATCCATTCAAATTGATCATTCTACTTGAATTAACTTCCATTGTTCGACACAGGACAACGAATCAACGAACCTAGCTCTGATACCACTTTTGATGGAAATTTAACAAGTAGAGAAACCAAGCAAAATATGTGAAAGATGCAGCGAACAAATCAAAC
Source organism: Elaeis guineensis (assembly GCF_000442705.2). Lineage (NCBI taxonomy): Eukaryota > Viridiplantae > Streptophyta > Magnoliopsida > Arecales > Arecaceae > Elaeis > Elaeis guineensis. Next base: position 6,541,328 of record NC_026001.2, read on the forward strand.
ACAGAAACACCAAGATTTACGTGGAAAACCTCCTCAATATGAGGAGTAAAAACCACGGCCCGACACCCACAACTTCCACTATAATCAAATAATGAGAATACACAAGATTTCTCTCTAGTTATCAACAACCAGAGGCATACATCAACTTCTCAACACAATAAATCATCAAGAATCAATATTCTTAGCACCCACAAACATCTAATGATGCAACAAGTGAAGTTGAGAAGATATTACTAGAAAATAGAAGAATTCTGAAGAAAACGACAAGCAGAAATCAAAGAAAAAGGACTCTAATTTCGATCTTCACCGTCCAGATTGAAGAACCAGGTATCGAGAATGTGCAGACCAAATTTCAGTTTGATCCAACGGTGAACGAATTTCGGACGACCACTTTTGCGAAGGCTACACAAATAAATCTGAAAAAGGAACGATCTCTCTTTTTGCCGTCTAATGTTTCTGATCTTCAAAACCTCTTTTTCTATGTGGGCTCTTCAAAATTACCTTTTTTAAATACTAGAATTTTTTTGGAGTAAAATAAAAATGAGTCATCAATATGGATTTTGACCCATATAAACTTTGGGCCATTCTCCACGTAGGAGAGACCCAACCCAACATTTATTTGGTTAGAGGTTTCATATCTCAACTGTCAACAACGCTGAGAGACATTACTAGTTGGTAAAGTACTACGCTTATTTCTCCCTCGATCCACGGTGGATTGGCAATTCAGTGTTTTCTAGATCAGAAGGAGCAATAGAGCAATCTGAAGCAACTTGAATGCCCTTAAGCTAGAACCTCAAATGCCATGCATCTAGCTTGAATCCAAGTTGCCTGCATCTGCCTGGGCATCAAGATGCTAGTAGGAAGGCTCGTACTTATTTTTCATGTTTTCCTATGCGTTTAATTCTCTTCTAAGAAATGATATGTTCAAGTTCTTTAAACATAGAATGGTTAAGAATGGAGGTGGCATCAATTGATGGTCCTGAGGATGGATCTCTATCGACCTTTATCCATCGTAGAGGATGCAGCAAGCCGGCAGTCACCAATGAGGAAATAGCTCTCCAGCAAGAGATTCACAGAGGTGGTGATTTTCTTCAAGGAAATTGAGAAGGCATAAAGCCAATGGAAACATTCCCTGTTAGGGAAGTTTTTGGGTTGGCGATTCACACTCGATTACAATGTCAAGGAACTTGAGCTTCCATGAGGTCTTCCTTGAGAGTTCCAAACCATGGTACGGTCACAAGATTCAACCGCATTAGATATAACATCCGACAATATATATAAGATTATAGCAGGATAACATGAGAAGATGAGTTAGGAAATACTGCTCCATATAAAGTTGAATGGATTGGAAACCACTAAAGAATGATGCCCATCTGAACCTCAGCCCGTTGCAGATTGGAGTCCGTACTCATTGCAAGGAACAGATAATATGAATCTCCATGGGACCTTGCATCAAACTCATCTGGACAATGGAATACTCCTAGTCATGCTATAGCAGAAAAAATTCGATTTTTTGGACCACGAGATGCTAAACACAGGGCCGGCCCTGGGGCAGGTCAAACTGGGCGACCGCCCCAGGCCCCAGGCCTAGATCTTGTATTAATGTTCCAATAGGGTGCAAAGATATCTTTTTACAATATTATAACAAGAAAAATAATTAAATAGGTTAATGATGAGTTTTATACACTGCTTAACGAATATATCTATAGAAAATTATTGCACGTAGATTAATTTTTTAATGATAATTAATATTTAAAGTATGTTAATTTTTAATAGAGAAGGTCCCATTTTTTCATTTAGCCCTAGGTCTAAAAAAATGTCAGAACCGGCCCTGGCTAAACAAGGACCTACCTAGTTGCCACACAGCATGAGAAATTTCTTTGTACAGAAGTCAGCAAAAGATGAGCACCCTCATGTTGCAATGGGATGCAACTGGAGAAGTTTTTTGGTGACTATATATTAAAACATGCAAGCCATTCAAACTCCACGGATAAGCAGATAAACCTCGTTAAGGTATTTACCTCTAAAAGGAGTGTGAAGTGCAGAGAAATTTGCAGTTTGGATATGATTAATGCAAGCTGTCAGCATAGGGGAAAAAGTTCCTCAAAGACTGAAGTTTCTATATATAGGACTTAAGATGATAATATAAAACAAAAGTAAAGAGAAAAAAGGTAAAACATTGCATTCCTAGTGAAAGAAAAATGACATCCAAATCAAAAACACATTTCCCAACACCTTCATAACTCGGTAGATATAATGAATATAAGATTGTACAAATTAACTGCAGAAACATCTGCATGGAGACGAAGGCGAAGTTAGCGGTCTTCAAAGTCTTCCATCGCCCTTCTGTTGGTATACAGCTTCTAAACATTCCTTGGCCCGGTGAACCTTTGACTGCAGGTAAAAGCTTCCATGTTTGGCATCCTCTCAAACGAGATATCATACTTCTGCACCGTTGGCAAAACATACTACTCAGATTCACATACCAAAATATGATATCATCTGGAAATATGTCAGGGATGAGGTGATAAGAAACTTTGTTTCAGAATCAGCAACCACAACAACCTAATATTCTAAAATCATTGTGATGTTGAAGGGGGTAAATTATAAGTGTGAGCTGGGTATGAATTATTCAGAAATTGCGAGTTAATTAACTTCATTTGTTCAGACTTCAGAGTATTAAGCATGAGCAGACTCGGATCAGGAAGATTCATCAAGTGTGCGGTCAGACTCACTTGATGCTTCCCAATAAATTCAACATAGGAAAATGATTAAATGCATTTAGGGAAAACCATCATATTTATATTGCATGAATAGATTCAGGATTTTTTGGAGAATAACAAATGCAAACACTCAGCCACGAACTGCAACAATCATGCACTGCACACGTGAATAGGAAACCCAACCTCCACAATCTATTCCCAGGTTGACTGCTCACTGATTCCTAATATCTGCGCCTAGCTTCCTGTTCAGTCATGGCTTTACTAGCTCTGCGTATATTTTGTACAGCTTCATGTGCAACACCAGTTTTATTTGCATCTGCAAAAAGAAAGGAAAAAAAAAAGCAAAAAAAAGCAAGCATAGCATAAATGAAGGCATGCATCTAATATGTTATAAAGATAGAGAGGAATCTATACATCTCAGCTCATCATGCAAATTTTATATATGATAACCTAATATATAGCAACAAAAGAAAAGGAAAGTGAATGTTGATCACAATGAAACTACAAAGAAGACAGTCTGCCAAATGAAGTTTGAATGCTGGAAGATCCTATTGGCCTGATAAGATCTTCTGGCCTCTGGAGGATTTTAGTTTGAAAATGAGTTGGAGGCCAGGTGGAAGAAAGAGACCAGGCAACTGGAAGGGGCACTAATCTCTGTTTTTTAGTGATAACATAAATCATATTAGAAAAGAATTTGATCATTCCTAAAGGGATTAGTTACTCCTAGCACATGATCTATTTCTCCTACAAGTTTCCAACATATTTTTTAAAATAGAAGCCTCCACCAGAAGATCTTATCAGGCTGCTAAGATCAACCAGCATCCAAACATGCCAGTGTTTTCTCATGCAAAACAAGTCAGAGACACATGAATGTGTCTCTGACTTGTGCTTGCATAAAGTGTCGATTTACTTTAGAAAATGCTACATTCTATCGATTGCCCATGAGTGCGAGCCCTTTTTCACCAAATCCTTGATAAAATCAACGACATCATTTATGCAGACAATACTTTTCAAAATCTTCCTCTATTTAAATGTGTGTCAAAATAATGGTTCAGAATGGTACAGAAGAAGTTTCCTCAAGAACAAATGTGAACTCTGAAAATGTCATATGATAACTAAAATTATGATATATCACATATTCTGTTCATATTTTTCTCACTTCTCAGAAATATGTTTGATGCACTAAGATTAGCTTTCCCCAATAAATGTCTTACTAGAGGATATCTTCTCATTTCCATCAAGCTTTGAACTTGAAAATTTTTAACATGGTAATATACCAATCTACTTATGGTTAGACCATTTTTAAGTCTCAGAAGTTTAAGGAATACTGTAGGTGAATGTCTGGCTAGGACACCATCTCTCAGGATTTTTTTGATATCATACGTTGCAGCAGGAAGAAAAAAAAATAGAAATAATCAAATACGTGGATCAGTCAAAAAATGACTCATCTCCACAGAGCATACAAACTTCACTATGAGAAAAGAAAAATATTACAAGAGGAGATCACACCTTCAACCCTTGTATACCTAATCTTTCCCTCACATGAAGTTCTCCCTCACAAAAGCTCTCCCTCTATGAGGACCCCTTGAACCCCTGAAGCGACCGTTGTCCGCTGTTCAGGAGCCCTGCTCCTGCTCCTCTCAGCACCGCGTCTGTTATCTCGCTGGGTTCTGGGTTTTCCGTAGCTGATGAAACTACGCCACCACCTAAGCTCTCAGTTCACGGAACAGAGCCTTATAAAGGCTTAAAACCGTGATAAACTAGGATAGGGTCTCCTCCAGTACCCAGAAAACCACCCAGGATCTTTGGATCACGACCGCAAACTCTCCAGGCCGTCCGATCGCGCATCGGTCCACAGAATAATCCGTAGACCGCGAGAAATGCATAAGAAATGCTCATCGGTCCATGGTGGACCACGAGAAATGCATGGGAAACGCCCATGTGGTCCACGCGCCCGACCGTGGATCGCTCGATCCACCAGCCCGCCGTCAGCCATCGCCGATCCTCTGCTGCTCTGAACTTCGTGCCAACTTCAATTAAATGTATCTCCTTCACCCGGACTCCGTTTCGGATGATCTTGGGTTCGCTGGACTTCATTTTTTATCACGAACCTCGCTGTAGGCTCAACGTGGACCGAATCTCAAGGCATCAAATCTTCACAATTTTTACCTCGACTCGATATTCGACCTCCTCCTAACTCTGAGAGCTTCTGGATCTCCTCGCCCCCATGCCCTAGGACAATCGTCGGTTGATCATGGATGGGCAGACATGGGAGTCGAGTCAGGCTGCTCGATCCCATCGCCATGGTATGCTGTGCTCCTCATGACCCGAGACCTGCTCGAAGTATCATCCTGTGGCAATAAAAATCTCACCTTGCGATATCGCCTTTCATCCTCTCTAGTCTCGCATCTCGTGCTCAATCCACCTCCACCTAGAGCTCTACCTTGCTCTGGACTCCTCTTAGCTCCTAAAGCTCCACCTCGCACTGGATTCTCTGCCAGGTAGTAATGTCCTCTCATTCTCTTCTTCCTCTTCAGAATAATTCTATCGCCATGCAACACCTTCAGGATTCCTCCACCACCTACTGTCCTGTAGCCTCTCGAATCCAGTCTGCTCAGTGAGATAAGATTCTGCCTGAAATCGGGTATGTATCGGACCTTCTCCAATCTCCTCACTGCACCATCATGTGTCCTCCAACTAACCGTCCCAATATCTCTGATCGCACAGCTCGATCCATCCGATAGATAAACAGTGCCCTCACTGCTCTCCATGAAGTCAAACTGCTCCTCTCTACAACATACATGATAGGTGCATGCAGAATCTAAAATCCACTACTGAAAAGAAGTAGATATCTCGTCAGATATTTTCAGGACATCTCCCTCTGAATCGCTACTGGTCTTCACTGCAGTAGCCCTCGTCCGATCTTTGAGTTGAGAGCAATCTTTGGCTAGATGCCCAAACTCGTCACACTAGTAACACCTGATCTTGCTCAAGTCCCTCGTCCTAGACTTAGACCGCCCTCGTCGTGATCTCCTGTCGCTCTGTCTACCACCTTCTGCTCCTCCAAAAATCATCAAAGCTGAGCTGCCGTCACTTGAGCTCAAAGCTGGATTCTCCCTTTTAAGAACTTCATTTTGAAGAATCATCACGGTGATCTCTTCCATTTTGATGGTGCTATTCCCCACTAGAAGAGTAGTCATCAAGAACTCATACAAAGAGGAAGCGATGCTAGCAAGACCAGTGCCCTGGTTTTCTCCTCAACATTCTCGTCAACACTAAGGAGGTCAGTGAAGATCTTCTGAAAGTGGCTGAGATGTTCCTGCACACTCTGTCCCTCAGTTATCCACAGTTGATAGAACTGCCTCCAGAGGAAGAGAGTGTCGGTAAGAGATTTTGTCATGTACAACTCCTCGAGCTTCGACCATAGCACCATCAGGAAAGTCTCGCCAAGCACATGGATTACCATCTTATCTGCTAGGTACATGCGGATGGTACTCACCACCTGCATCTGTAGCCGTCTCCAATCCTGCACCTCCATGGTGGTCGGCTTCTCCTCGCACAAGAGAGCATCGATCAACCCTTGCTAGATGAGCACGTCCTTCACCCTTATCTACCACAAGAAGAAATTGCTCTTTCCATCAAATTTATTGATCTCCATCTTGATTGATCCTGTCTTCTCCATCTTCAGTCTTGCTCACCACTACTACAATTTGCATCCTTGTATCGTCTTGCTCTGATACCACTTATAGGTGGATATCTGATCAGGAACCACCTCCCAGACCTTTTCGACACCGCACGTTATAGCAGGAAGAAAGAAGAAATAAACAGAAATAATCAAATACATGGATCAGCCAAAAAAGTGCTCGTCTCCATGGGGCATGCAAATTTTACTACGAGAAAAAAAAATATTACAAGAGAAGATCACACCCTCAACTTTCGTACACCAAATCTTTTCCTCACAAAAAATTCTCCCTCACAAAAATTCTCTCTCTAAGAGGATCCCTTAAACCCCTGAAGTGACTGCTGTCTGCTGTTCAAGAGCTCTGCTCCTGCTCCTCTCAGCACCGCGTCTGCTCTCTCACTGGGTTCTGGATTTTTCGCAACTGATGAAACCACGCCACCACCTAAGCTCTCTGTTCACGGAACAGAGCCTTATAAAGGCTTAAAACCGTGATAAACTAGGATAGGGTCTCCTATAGTACCCATAAAACCACCCAGGACTTTTGGATCACGACCGCAAACTCCTCAAGCCGTCCAATCGTGCACCGTTCCATAGAATAATCCATGGACCTCGAGAAATACAGAAGAAACGCCCATCGGTCCATGGTGGACCGCGAGAAACGCATAGGAAACGCCCATCGATCCACGGTAGACCGCAAGAAATGCATGGAAAACATGCATGTGGTCCATGCATCCGGTCGTGGATCGTCCGGTCCGACGGCCCACCGCCAATGGCCATCGGTCCTCCATCGCTTCGAACTTCGTGCCAACTTCAATCGAACGTATCACCTTCATCTAGACTCTGTTTTAGGTGATTTTGGGTTCGTTGGACTCTCTTTTTCGTCGCAGACCTCATTATGGACTTAATATGGACCGAATCTCGAAACGTCAAATCCTAACAAATACAAGATCATCCTATAGATAGATTTATCCATTTATTTTGCCCTGAAAGTGAAAAGTTTGTCCTATTCCATGAGAGAATACATGCACATAAACCAGGTCTCCACTAAAAGGAGAGCTGAATCCATCTATTCCCCTGCAAGTGAACACATGCACATAGAGCAATAGTCTGTCCTATACTGTATCTACATATAATGCATCATTCCACATTGTACTGATAGACAAACACTTTCGTATACAAAAACATACATAAATACACATAATGGAGTAAATACTTAATATTGATGCTCATATAATTCATTTTCAGGTTTGATTTCCCTGACAAATTAATGTTAAATCTTGATGATTTGGAATTGTACAAATTCATCTAAAGAAATAACAAAAAATAAACAGACAAAGATTTCAGCACTAGGTTATTGACCGTCATGTTAACACCATCCAACTATTATGTACTTATCATACTACAACTTTGTTGCCCGTAGACCTCCGATTCAAGAACACATCCTTGCAAAGAAATGTTCAAGAGGACTTCATAAGTCTCTAATTTCTTGTACAGGCTAAAGGGAATAGACATCTTTTGCAGCCAAACTGTAATAACAGCAATGCCTCCAACAATGCATTATCTTAAGAAATGTCAACCTAGTTCGAATGGATGTTCATGGCTCTGCATATACCCCATAATTGAGGATTTTTAAAAAGCCTCCATTTTGATCATCTTTGGGCCCAATATTAGAGTGATCATAGAAAAGTGATATGAAAGACGAGAAAATACATAAACAATTCTTAATCCAAGCATACAATCCATACAAAAATTGTAATAAAAAAGATTACCCAGATAAAATAATTAAAGATGAACTCACAATAAAAAAAATGATAATATATGGCACTAAACTTACATTTTAGTGCCTTGCGATGTGCTTATAAAACAGCTCTTCCCAATATCCCAGAACCCATAACTACCAAGTTGGCGAGAAGCTTTGCAGCCTGTGTAAAGAAAGAAAAGGTAAGATAGAACATCAAGAAACGCTGTGTAAAGAAGCAAAGATGAAATCTTTTTGTCCCCGAACCATCAAAGATTACCCAAAATCATGCCCATCCGCATGGGGTCTCCAAAATCCCTATAAGCCCGAGTTCGACCCGAGGAAACGAAATCAAATCCCAAAAGGGAGAAAAGACGGGAAAAACGTACCATGGCGGCGTCATGATTCAAGGGGTCCTCATCATTGGGTTGCTGCATATATAATAAGGTTAAATAAAGATAACATTTTACTCATATAAAAACTGTAAAAAATAAGCTCATTTCATATAAAACCGAACCAGCAGAGCCTTTTTTTTTTCCAATTCTTTTAAGCGGTAACTTAAATTCGAAAGAATAAACTGATGGCGAAAGGTGGATGTAAAGAATGGAGAAGGCAAAGTAATCCCATGTGCAACCACCCCATGTTGCTCTAGATGCAGTGTCTTCCACATTAGCACATCAATAGACGTGACCAAATTCATGTACAAACAAGAAAATGATAAGTTTCATAAACACCCTTGTGCTAAGTTCCTCTAAGCATCAAAACAAGATCATATTACAATATCGCGTGGCAGGTGTCAAACATGTAGCATTTACCTTTCACACGATGACTAAAATTTTTTTCTCCTCGCCGGAGCTTCAGCAATTCTCTATTTGCAATAAAATCTCCACTAAGATTGAAAGTGGGCTCGGGCCGATCAGAGACCCATCGGATTGGGCCAGCTTCGGGCTCGATTCGAAATCATTCAGATCGGACTCGAGCCCAAAAAATAGGCCCATTTTGCTTTCGGATCCGACTCCAACAGACTTTTGACGTCCGAGCCGAGGTTCGAAACTTGACCCAAAGTTCGATCCGGACCCCCACGCTACTTCGAGCAACCAGAGGGAATCAGCGACAGCAGCGGTGGGGGGAGTGGATAATGCAAAGGGGGGTGATGAGGCGACTGCGGCCGAAGGAGGAAAAGAAAAAGACGAAGCTTAGGGAGTGGCACCGGTGGCCAATCATTGTGAGGATCCTATCCGAGCTCCAACGGCACGGAAACTACAACCTTCGGATGCAGACAGACATCAACGAGGTCATTGCCACTCTCGCAAGGGAGGCAGGTTAGGTGGTGCTCCTCGATGGCACCACCTTCCCGTCCCGCTCCTCCGCCTCCTCTTCTCTTCAGGTTTCCATCTCTCTCCCTTGTCTTTAGTCTATCCATTTAATCTCCCTCACCTCCACCATCCACCGCTCCCTCAAAATCCTAGACGGCCCCGATCCCCAGCTCATTGCTGCCTCTGCCTCACCCATTGCCGTCATCAACACCTGGGACCTTATGGACAACCTCAACGACCTCCCCTCTCTCATTTCCGCCTCTAAGAAGTCCTACCTCCTTCTCCGATCCCCTCACGTACCACCACCATCGCCAGATCAAGGCCAAGGACCAGCATTCTGCTGTTAAATCCTTTTGGAAGCACCTCACCGATGAGCTGAAATGCCCCAAGATCGTCATAGTCTTGATGTCCCTCCGCGGCACTGTTCACGTCATCCTTCACGGCTTCCGCATCACCGTTGACGAGTGAGACGTGTCCATGGATGCCGGGGTAGGGGGGTCAAGGGAGGGGGATCGAGATGGAGGAGCCGTGGGCAGAGGGGCTGCGGACGGGTGGAAGAGATGCGAGTGGTGCCGGGTGCGGTGGTTGGGCATGAAGAGCCTGAAGCAAGATTGGACGCGGGCCAGGACGATTGGGCTCGGGCCTTTCTCAGGCTTGTATTTTTTTTTAAACAAATGGACCTAACCTCGGCTCGAAGTCTAAAAAATTATTTCGAGCTGGGCTCGAGCTGGGATAGGATCCGGCTCAATTCTAACCCTAATCCCCACATATATATATATATATATATATATATATATATATATATATATATATATATATATATAGAGAGAGAGAGAGAGAGAGAGAGAGAGAGAGAGAGAGAGATTCTCTTCATTTATGCCATAACTCTTAATTCCATCCATCATGACCTACTCAGTGCACACCCAATCATCTACATTTCAGTCAAGAACCCAAAATCACTTCACCCAAGGTTTTAAACAAGAATAGGACGGTGGGGGACTGGGCACCATCCAAAGTGTCAGGATGAGATGTAAGGGAATGGACCAGGATGGCATACCTATGACATCCCGTTTCCAGGAAAAATCAGGACGGCCCTGTCTGGCGGCATTCAAGTCCTTGCCCTCACCCTTACTCAAAGCAGGCCATCTTTTACCCAAATCCTCTAAAAAGTTCTTAGTTGTTGACCAGATACATCTTCTCTTGAATTGATTCTTGGTTCTTTCTATTTCCCAATCCTCAGTTATATCCATCATTCAGCTTGCAAGAAACATCTCTAGAAATCCCCCATTGCTTCTTTATGGTCATAACCTCCTCCACAGATTTTCACTCTTATTTCAAATTCCCTGGCTCAATCATCAGACGTGCCTGAATATGTGAAGGTTCTAATAAAATGTTACTATGCTTGCAAAAGAACTTAATGTAAAAAAAAACAAAATGATTAAAAGTACTGTTTAAGCATACATTATGTATTAGCTAAATTCAATAGCTGCAAAATCCTCAAAGAGAATGTAAAGCAACTATATTTCAGAACATTTGCAGTAGTCACCCCAGCCCTCTTTTTTCTACTGAAAATATCGTCATCATTTTAGGTTGTTGTTTTTTTTTTTTGGACTCCATGAGTTTATCTCTTTGGCGAGTTTGTTTATGCAATTTCTTCTTGGAATTCTAAATATTCCAAAGTAAATTATGGGTTGCCTTTGTTATAGACTTTGCATATGATACGTGCCTCCTTTTTGCCTCAAATGATGTGGATCATGTGGATTGCTTGATCTCATTTTGAATAATGCTTGGTATGTGTCATATTCATTTGTTCTTATCCAATTGATTGATGATCTTCTTTGATGAACTTGTACACTGGGTGATGATTGGATATATCTTCCCTATACATTAAAGGGGAGTTCGGAGCTCTCCCAGTGCACCATGTGTCGAGCTCTGAACTTTTCACGATATTTTTTTCAAATTTTTTGCATGTATATCCTCCTAAACATTCAAATTTACGTGAATATTCTTTCAAAATTGATATTTATATGTATACTCTCATAAAATATTTATTTTGCATGTATATCCTTCTTTTTTTTTGCATATATACCCACATCATTTAATACCATCAAAAAAATAACGATTTAAAATTTAAATGACTAAAATATTCTTATGGATAGATATGCAAAAAAAAAATTTATAAGGGTATATATAAAAAGTAATTCTATGAGGGTATTCATGTAAATTTGAATCTTTAGAAGAATATACATGCAAAAAATTTTAATTTAATTTTCATCTATCTTATCTAGATGGATTTAGATTCTTTTACTTTATAATATAATAATATATTACATAATATAATAACACGATGATGATATTATATAATATTTTATATATTAAAATATTATATTATATTATATTTTTATACGAGATGAGATGACTATGTCCGTCTTATAACAACATAATATACCTTATACACGTCACAAAGATATTTTCGATAAAAAATTTTAAAATAAAATATAATAATATTATAAATTTTTATTATTACATAATGTCTAAATTCATAACTATGTCCATTTTATGTAAATATACAAGATATTCATCTAATATCAAGTTTAGATTTTTTTTTTTAAAAGCATATTATTATATATTAGAGAAAATATGGATGGTTATGATCTATTTATTTTCAAGATAAAAAAATTTTAATCTATCATTTGATAAAAAGATAATTTTATCTATGTAAATTAATAAATTAATTAAATTTATTATTTTAGTTGTATATGTTAAATTTTCTCTATTAGAATAAGGAAAGAATTAACAAACCAAGAGGGATGTATTTATGTTAAAGATTTTTTATGGTATACCCTTTCAAATATTTAAATTTGAGTGAATACCCTCATAAAATTATATATATATATATATATATATATATATATATATATATATATATATATATAATATATATATATATATTTATTTTTTTTTTTTATATATCTATTCATAAGAATTTTAATCATTTTAATTTTAAATCGTTAATTTTTAACAGTATTAGATGATATGGGCACATATATAAAAAAAAAATTATGAGGATATATATGTAGATATCATTTTTAAAAAATATTTATATAAATTTGAATATTTGGAAGAGTATACATGTAAATTCTTTGATTCTTCTCCCTTTCGATCTCGCTCAGGTGCTTTCCTTCCCGCAGATTTTTGAAAAGATGAAGAAATGAAAAGAAAAAGAAGAGAAAAGAAAAAAAGAATTGGACAAATCTATATGGATAGAAAAAAAAAATTGAACAATCTATACGAAAATTTTTTTCTATTTTTTCTTTGTTTCCGTTGATTTTTTTTATATTTTTATCTGATTTTTTTTATTTATTTTTTCATTCTCAAGAGTCTCAATTGGGTAGGAGGTTCTAGACTCTTCACCTCCTCTTCTCGATGCCACCTCCCGCCGATCTCCGTTGTTGCCTTCTTCCCCATCAAGACCAACATCGGCCCTCCCTTTCGATCTCCTTCAAGTACTTTTGTTCCCATGGATCTCTGAAAAAGAGAAAGAAATGATAAGTAAAAAAAAAATTAAAAGAAAAAAATTGAACAATCTATACGAAAAAGTTTTTTTTAATTTATGTTGATTTTTTTTTATTTTTTTTTTTATTTTCAAAGATTTCAATCGGATGGGAGGCTCTGGACTCTTCACCCCACTCTCCTCGATATCGCCTCCCATCGATCTCCATCATTACCTTGCTCTCCATCGTCATCGGCGTCGGCCCTCCATTCTGATCTCCTTATAATATTTTAGAAGGAAAAAAAATATTTGAAATAAAAATATTAATTTTTATTATTATTATATTTTATTAATTAATTTTTATCGCCATTTGAGTACCGCCCGCGCTATGCAGCGCGGGTTACTTACCGGTAGTAATATGTTCAAAACTTTTTTTATTTATGTTCTTTCTTTCTTCACAAATATAGGATGTGTTTTTGAATGTCACAATTCAGACAATGCGCTTGGGACGAACACTTGTTATATTTGAGCTTCTGATGTGTTAGTGCAGGGGCGGGCAGCAAAACGAAAAGAAAAGGAAAAGACGAGGGAGAGAGAGAGGAGCCGAAAAAGGTTGCTCGTGTTTCTCTCCTTCCTTCCTCAACTCCAAGCGGGTGCGGGAGAGAGATAGGGGGAAGGGCGCACCGATTTCCCCTTCCTTCCTTGGATTTCCCATACCCCTCTCTCTCTTTTATCAGGAGAGCAAGGATTAGGGTTTGGGGATTATTTTGGAGAGCTGCGGATATGGGGAATATTTTCGTGAAGAAACCCAAGATCACGGACGTGGATCGTGCCATCCTCTCCCTCAAGACCCAACGCCGCAAGCTCGCTCAATACCAGCAGCAGGTCCCCTCGCGCCTTTCTTCCTCCTGCTTTCCTTCAATCTATCTATATATGTTCGCATGTTTCTGCATGATCCAAAAACAATAAGATATCTTTTCCCCTGAATTCTTGATTTCGTATTTGTTCGTCCATGATCCAATAATGGCTGCTAGAAGAGGAGAGGGCTTTTAATATATCTCGATTTTCTCAATCATTGTGTCTCCTAGAACGTATTCTCTGCTAAATGGAGCCACGATCTCGTTTTTATAAATCACATCTTTTTCTCTGTCTCCATGCCATCAGAGATTGCTAATTCTCCCCAGCCCCCATGTTTTCCTTGACCTTTCCCAGTAGAATGAGATGCTGGTGGTGAGTTACAACTCCTGTTCTTCTCTGGATATGTTCCATGAAGTATTCTTATATAATACTGAGACAATTGATTAGCAGTGAAATGCATCTGGTCGATCCAGGGAGTTCATTTTGGACGCTATTCTGACTAAGCGTCACCAATAATTAACCAATCAGAGCTACCACTTTCGTCTTTCTTTTTCTCTTTTATGGGCGAGATGCTGCCCCGCAACCCACAAAAATGCAAAAAAACAGAAAACAAAAAAAAAAAGTTTGTCATTTGATATCTTTAAATGTTATCATATTTCATGCCAAAGCAAAGCACTCATGAACAATATTCATTAGCACTTAAAGAATATACCGGTTCCTTTCTCTGCATTCGTTTCTTCTTATTGGCCACAAGGGGAGAGTACTTATTATACACCAATCTCAGAATATATGTATCCTTCTCTTTTGTTACAGTCACGAATAAAAGCTAAAATCCTCCAAATATTCATTTTAATTAGTTATGTTCCGTCTGAGTGTTGTTAATTTTCTTCTCTTTCCATATTGCCTTAACCAATGAGAGGCTTCAAGGATCAAGGCATGATCCATATAACTGTATGATGTATTATGGTTGGTCAGCTCTCAACCTGATGACAACCCTCGACATATCAGGGTCAAAGTCTTGGAGGATGCAACTTCAGATCAGTTTATTTCCCTTGTGAGCTTGTAAGTAGTATAATATTGACTTTCCCATTTGAATCCTTGTCTGGTTGCCTATCAGGTTCTTGGTATACTGGTATGATTATTTACTTAATCCCAATTGCTCATCCACCTAGTTTGTGGGAATGCCTTTTTGAGCACTGTTGTATCCCATGGATTCTGTTTTTTTGGCAAACTGTGTTCCCTATAAATTCTGATGTCCATACACAAGTATGTTACAAGATCATTTGTTCAGTGGACATAACTTATCCATGAGGTCTTTGTGGTTTCCAGTTCAACTGACCATCCACTTCTTGGATTCATCATTCTAGCCCTCCAGCCCCTTGTTGCATGATATTTTACTTCTTCTGAAATCCATTTCCATGGTAAATATCACTCATGTCTATCCAGAAACCAATCAACCTACTGACTGGCTTTCCAAGTTGGGCACCCGGGAATGGACCAGCATGCGTTGGGCTTCTGATTTGCCCGGGGAGCTTTACACCGCATACAACTCCATAGGCTTTAGCCTTCTTGGCCCGGAAAAGAAAATCCACTTTTTCTAACCCATTTTAATCCTTTTCTAAGCAATGAGATGCACTCCTTTGCCTAACTCTGTACATCGGATGGGGAACTGGTGTCTGTTTTCTTCCCATTAGTTTTGTGACACCAATCATTTGGTTGTCATGGTTAGGGATCAAAGTAACTCTGGTCAAAGTTATATCTTTGTAGCTTGTTTAGTAGGTAATGCATATCCTAAGTCACAAATACAAAGCCTCCATCATCTGTTTTAGCACCAAAATTATGCTTTTTCAGATAATTTAAGAGACCAATATCTAATTTTATGATAGGAGTGCTCAAGGTCCTCCATGCTGGTAAAGTTAAGCTTTTTATATTTATTTATTAAATCATGAAGGTTGCTTTTGTTTTTCTGCAATGCTTGTTTTGCTTCAGCAAATTTGGAAAGGATATGCTCTTTTGGTTTTGTATGTGAAGGTCAGTGGATATAGTGGTACTGTATCTTAGACTATCTGCATAAGCTCCAAAGCTTTATGCACTGAATATTTGTTTGATGAACTTATAGGAAATGCGCTTTATGAACATTTAAGGCATTTTTTACACTGCTAACTTCATTTTTGTGCTCTTGTTCTCTGTTTTCTCCCTCCAGCTTGATGCTGTTATTGAAGCTGAGAAGCAAGCTGCAAGGGACCTGATTCGAGAGAGGAGGAAAGACAGGGCCCTCCTTGCACTAAAGAAGAAGAAAGCTCAGGAAGAATTATTGAAGCAAGTTGATGCTTGGTTAATTAATGTTGAGCAACAAGTATGTAGTTACATGTGAAGGAATGCATGTGTTGTAGCAGTGCAAGATTTTGTATGGTGGATATTTTTTGGTTGAACTACATAAAAATGACCTAATTGTACCCGTCCTCTTTCTCAAATAATATAGTAATCTCTGTTTGCATTTTTTGGCTTGCTTCAGTTGGCAGATATTGAACTGGCAAGTAAACAGAAAGCTGTATTTGAAAGCTTGAAGGCAGGCAATAATGCCATTAAAGCTATACAAAGTGAGATCAATCTGGAAGATGTTCACAAGTTGATGGATGATACAGAAGAGGCAAAGGCTTATCAAGATGTGAGTCCTAGTAATCTTTTTTTCTTTTTTTTTATTTTTGCATTAATGTTGCTTTTAGTTGAACCATTTGGAGTTTCACATTAGATAGCAAGTAGAAATCAAT
The DNA here is from genome assembly GCF_000442705.2 of Elaeis guineensis. Taxonomy (NCBI): domain Eukaryota; kingdom Viridiplantae; phylum Streptophyta; class Magnoliopsida; order Arecales; family Arecaceae; genus Elaeis; species Elaeis guineensis. The sequence goes on from NC_026001.2 coordinate 6,557,909, forward strand.
GCATGGACAAGCATGCAACTAACTAGATACAGATATCTCTCTATAAACACAAAGTATTCAATATTTATCTCATGAATTATGAAAAGCAATTCTTAGCCCAGTCACCTGTAGTTGGCTACATGAATCTGGCTTGAATATGCTTTTGGAATGATGTGGCATGACAGAAATCAGCCTGTCAGCTGTATGTTACAGCTCCAGATTCTCTGTAGGTTGTTGTATCTGCAGCATATCTCCTGTGAGATGGGAATCAGCTGTGAAGAGGAGATGATGGAAGGGGAATTGTTGAGGCCAGTTGCTTGCACAATCTAAAATTCTTTCGAATTTTGATGGTCACCTTTCTTAGACGGGTTTTGTGATCCAAAAGCTTTTGGATTGCAGGTTGTAGGACTCATGAATTGTACTACTTATCTTCCATTCCTCTTCCTATGGTAACCCCTTAAAATGTGGGGATTATCCTGGGATCTGCCAGTTGGCATCCAAAGGGGTCTTAAGATTTTGACAGATACCATATTTGTGGACATTGTAAAATATTTACATCATCGTTTACTCATGTCATGGTATATTGAAATAATGTGTTACAGTCTATGGCTATTGAACAAAGAGATTAGGTTCAAGGTAAATCATGTAGCGCCCAATTTGTCTAACTGAAAATGGCTATGTGAGATGTGATAGAGGTAATTCTTCTTGTAGCAAGGAATTGCTTTACCATTATCTGCAGTAGTGAAATTATTTTATTGTGCAACCTGGATTGTGAATGAGAATGAAGAGAAGAGATCAGCAAAACATGATGTGGTGTGTGTGCATGCACATGCACAGTTGTGTGGGTGCTGGGTGTGCAACGCATGCATGCATGGATTTAGCAGTAACTTATCTACCAAGAATCTGTCCCATTTTTATGCTTGTACTGCTCTTACAATACCTTTTTGTGCTTTCAGTGCCCTCCGATGCCTGTTACCAGCTCTCTTATAATTTACAACTTGTTAGGAGGGAAATCATATTTAGGAAATCGCACCTACTCTGGAATCTCTTTAGAAACTTACTTCCACACTCACTGTCAAGACATTACTTGTTCTAAATTTTTGAGAGGTTAGCTTTCTCACACCTAAATTTGATCCTACATGGCTACACCTGCTTCTGCTTCAGGTATCTAAGATTCATGATGCTTAGTTCATATAATGCCCTGATTTCAACTCTTTCCTTCACCAAAAGCTAATTAAGCTCCTGTTCCCTATACCAATACAGAAACAAATTCTGAGATTTTCTCCCACCCTGAAGCATTCAGCACCGTGGTGATGGAACCCATGATGTCTCTCTTCTGAGAAACCTTAAACATATCCTTCTCCTCACACCTTCCATAAATCCATGGTAGCAATGGAACCGACAATTTCTGCCTCTTGTAATGCCTAATCTGGCTTCTAACGCTCATGGCACGATTATATCTGATTTGTCACTTCCCCACAGATAATCAAATCTTCCCTCCGGTAATCATTTGGTGACGAAAAGCCGAAGACAACAGTCCTTTAACCTCCTCTCCTTTAGTTTTATATCTTATTGTTTTCTCCTGTATTTGTCCCCTGTTGCATGTGGATGGGACCCTCTTCCGGTTGTCCCCTCTATCTTCAACTTTTTTTCGTGCTCTCTGTGTCTTCTTTCTTTCTTCCTTTATTTTCTTTCCTTTTCATGTTTTGAGTGTGTGTTCTGGTTTGATTAGCACACAAGATTGTGATTCAGATCATATGGGCTTCCAATGCGGACTGAGAATGTTGCCGATACGCAATGGCATAATCATGGATTTTGTATTGCAACTATGATTAGCAGCCAAATGGACACCATGAGAAATTAAGTAATGCCTAATTTCATGCCAGCTGATCCAACTTATTACCAGCTAAAGAAATAAAAAATAGTCCAAAAATGAAAATCTTTTTTTTTTTTTTTTTTACTTATGAAAATGTAGAGGCTAGTTGCTGCAGACTCTCAGATTTGGTAGAAGATTTAATGGATAGGTTTGGTTTTCAGAGACACAGACCATGATTATGGTTTTCTAAATCATGCCCTGATCTCTTGCTGAAGGCATATGTTGGTTTCTACGATGGTTACTATATTATGACATTGTTGTTTGATATACAAACTCATCTTGTCAATGCACTTTATTTCTTAGAATAAATGGTGCTTTCTTTCAATTGTCTTTCCTGGCTCTTTTTTTAGAAAAAAAAAAATAAAAACAAATGCATCCTCCAAGCATGAAATCTCAAATATTGGGGCAAACCCTGATCCTTATAATTATTTTCTATAGCAAGTTATTGACTAAGTTAATGTCTGAAGAATACTTTCTTAGCTAACCTGTTCACTGTTATGAAGTTCATGACTTACATTTTCTTTTGTTACCAAAGGAAATAAATGCAATCCTAGGCGAGCAGTTATCTGCTGAGGATGAGGAAGATGTTTTAGCAGAATTCGAGAACTTGGAAAATGAGGTATGTTTGTTAATTTCTTTATGGAATCAAGTCCCTTAAGGTTTATTATATTATCATTTTATTTCCGATAGAATCTGCTTCAGTGGTTAATACATATCCCAGTATCAGTAGTGACAAGTTCAAGGGTATAAGAACCTTTTATGCCTTCACATAAAGGGCCATACTGATTGTGTGTGTTAAATATTAGAAATCAATAGGCAGCTTTTTGAGTCTATGGTAACAGGAGCATCAAACCGAATCTTAATCTCTGATTGATCAAGTCAACATCATTGAGTTTAATCATATTCTCCCATACAACTGAATTTATACTACTAAAAAATGTTCTTCTTGCCACAGTCAGATAAAGTTCATTTATCCCTATGTCAACATTTCAGTAAACTATTTCTTATCTAATACAAAATTTGCCTTTTTTAACTTGGCAGATCACCCTGCAGTCTTTGCCAGCAGTTCCTGTTTCATCAGTACCATCCACAGAAGTAGCTGGAAAGACACCTAAACTGCAGCCAGAAGCGGGACTCCAAGTTGAAGGCAAAGAAGATGAGGTTCTTGAGCTTCCTGATGTACCTACCACAACCCCAGTCCCAGTGGCATCGGATGGCATCTCAACTAAAGCAACAAGGACAAAAGGTCTCTCTCTCTCTCTCTCTCACACACACACACACACATACGTTTTGATTACTTATATTATTGCATTTGCAGTTTTGGAGGAACCACTACCTGCTTGAATGACAGATTGCATTTGGAAGGGAACAACACTTCAACTGCTTGTTTCATGTGGTGATATCTGGATTGTACAGTTTGTAAAAATGATATCTTTGTTTTTTTTCAGCTGAGCAACTTTTATCCTTCCATCTCAATGTCAATGTAATGTTATTGGAATGTTGTCAACATAATCAAAGTAAATGGTAGTGCTGAAAGGGATACCTATAGTTGTTCCCCTTTGTGTACTGTATGTATCTTTGATGCTGTTTCATTGATATGAAAACACATTTAAGAGATTTCATAAGGTATGATGTTGGAATGCATCATGTGGTTTAAATGTTAGGAACATAGTTTTTTCAATTTTAAAAGAACTATATACAGAGGTTTATCAGAAAGATATGGGTCTTGGTAACATTCCTTCATGGTATCCGCCAACAAGTTTGGGCATGTATATTATGCTGATGGATGCTGAGTGTGTTCATGGTAGAAGTGCAGACTATTGATTCCTAAGAGCAAAATAGATGACACATGAAACCTTTGTCAGAAGTTTAGTATGGGTCTAATTGACAATTTATTGTCAAGAATCCTTGTCTCACATGGAAATCACACAGCTAATGTATTATCTCCTTTCGCAACTAGCACCATCAATGCTGCCAGGCAGAAGAACAATAAAAAAATTTGCAAGATTTCTGTGTTGCTTGGGTATTTCTCTTCATTGTTTCAACTACTATTCTATACCTATTGTTGGTCTCCATTCGGTAGCTTGGAAAAGGATGCTTGTGTAATACCACCATGCCAAATATTGATCAAGTAACAAAGAAGAGCCAATATTTAACCCAAGGTTCGCTCTGCCATCGTACTGCCATGTACAGTGCATATTGTGCCATATTGGTACTGAACTGATATTCTGTACGGGGTTGTATAGAATGTCAATATGCCGAACTAATGCTGTCATTATACCAACATGGTACCTGTATGAGTATCAAAACTGGTATTGCGAACATTGTTTTAACCCTACCAGGTGAAGTGACAATGTTGTAATTGTATTGTTCAGAGAAATTCTTGGAATTGTTTGGCCTATAATATCTAATCATGTTCCAGGAGTCCCTCCTCCAGTTAAATGGCATACCTGCCAGTCTACTAAATTTTTAGTACTAAAGCAGTGTTATGTGGCTTTTTTCGAATAAGATATGCCTCTCCACAACTATAAAATAATTATAGTTTCTTTGCTTTGTGATGCCTCTCTAGGGAAAAAAAATTCTCCCACTCAAGGATTTGTACCATGATTAATATCACTATCACAACTTTAAAAGTAACATTATAAAGATTATGTTACCCACTGCCCACTAGAATTAAAGCCTTCTGCCTGTTGTGCTTGGTCTTTTCATTTATCAGTATATTTTGTTTTGTTTTGTTTTGTTTTTACTTCTTTTGCAGAAGACAATAGTGATCGTTTTCTAACTACTTAACACTTGCAGGTTCCGCAATTTCTTTTGGATGACATGATGAACTCGGGGCTAGGTGGATGCTGTAACATAGTGTGCACACAACCCAGGAGGTTAGCAGTATGGTTAATCCCCATTACATTTCTTGTCTGACTCAAATGTATTTATAACATGTATGTGTTAGGTATTGGTTGATATGCTTTGGTGTGGTTTTTCCTTATCATGCAGTATGGTTGAAATGAACTTTGATTTATTGCCTTAAAATGATTTACTCTTGGAGATGTTAGTCTTGATATCTACACATAGAATGATACCATGTGCTTAGACAGGATCGACATGTTGATTCTTATTTCATTTATTTTCTGTGTTATAAGCAAAGCCAGCCACCTGCTTCTCCTGGCAATTACGATTTGCCAATACTGAGATACATTTCCACATGGTATCCTACCTCGTATCTATTGGTGTAGTGACAATATTGTCCCAATTATCTGAAAATTCTTAAATTTATTCCCCATTTCCTTGCTTTGGCTGAATGAATCTCTGAATCATTCTGGGGTATCATGCAGTTATTCACAAGTTTAACAATTCACTAAACTATTGATGACTGGTGTAGGAAACATTAGTAAATTACAGATTAGCAGCATTATAAGTTGCTGGTGATGCTGTTTTTTTTTGCTGTCTGTTGTTCTTGTCCTACATGCTCATTTTTACATGAACAAAATATAAATATGTTGAATATCTTACAAATACAGCAAGTATCTTACTTTATTTTTGTTAATGTCTCTATGTTTTAGCAGTCAAAATTCTTGCGAACTTCTAGTGGATTCTTCCTATTTTTTCAAACTCTACATCTTTACCTCTAGTCAAATTGTACTGGAGAACCGAACTCGCAACTATTGTTGTTAGCACGCTTGTAATTGCTTTCAGGAATGGACTGGTGGTTAGATAATGGATCCTCAGCAAACTACTATGTTTATATTTTCTTTAATTTCCCTTGTAGAATACTTACATTCTTGTTGTTGCTTAGTTTGGTTCCTATGTGCAAATTATCTACATGGTTATTTACAGACTAACAGACAATGAAGCATCAACATTTTGAGAACACTTGTAGACACATTAATCATTTGCATGTCTGTTTTTGTTTTTTTTCTTTTTTCCGGTTAAGTAAATAATGTTACTATTTTATGGTTAATGCTAAATTTTGTGGGCTAGGAAAAGTCTTAATATGGAATTGTAGTTTATAGGTCAAGGTTAGGTCCAACTATCTAATATAGGTCAAAATTGGGCTACATTTTAAAGTTTACAATAGGATTCGCCGAACCGCCCCAAACCATATCATGTCAAAATTGGGCTACATTTTAAAGTTTACAATAGGGTTCACCGAACCGTCCGGAATCGGATGGTTTGGGGTATGCTGAACCATACTGGCAGCTAACCGGTGTGGTTCGGATGTTGACTTGGAATGCTGGCAAAGACGGAGCGAGAGAGAAGGAAAGAGAGGAAGAGAGAGAGAGAGGAGGGAAGGGAAAGACCAACGATGACCCTGCAGAGGCCATTGGAGGGTTGCCGAGGCCTCTGGGGCTTCCAATCCTCCATGAGATGCGAGAAGAGAGAGGGGGAAGGGAGAGAAGAGGAGGGAGCGGGAGACAGTGGGGAGGCCACTGGAGAACTGCCGAGTGGTCGTCGTAGCCGTTGGACGACCTAAAATTGCTCCGCGGTTGCTGCGGATTCGAAACAGGGGCAAACCTATTGCTAGATTCATTAGGTGTGGTGTTTTTTTAAAAAACATGATGAAATAGGGGCAAACCTTGTTTTAAACCCTCGACGGCCGTGGGGCTATGTTGGGCTGTCCGACGGCCACGGTGGCCACCGACGGCCCTTCGGCGATCTCCCCTCCGCTTCCGCTTCCTTCTATTCTCTCCCTTCCCCTCTCTCTCTTCTCGCATTTTCTCTCGCGGAGCCCGCAAGGCCTTGGCAGCCCTCCAGCGGTCTCTGTGGTCTCTAGTGGCCACTGTCGATGTCTCTGCCGGCCTTCCTTTCCTTCCCTCCCTTTCTCTCTCTCCCTCCCCTCTTTCTCTTTCTTTTCCTTCTTGGTTCATCCCTCATTTCTATGTCGGTTCGGGCCTAGTATGGTCCGGTACGAGGTTATACTGACTCGTACTACTGGCCAGCCAGGATGGGGTCTGGTTCCAAGTTAGCGATCCTTGGTTTACATATTGGACCAGTCTTGTGCATAAGAAACCTAGGTTGCTTTGGCCAACCCAAGCTGGGGCCTAAGATTTCATCTTGGCCAAATTCAGGCCATCTTGGTCGTTTGACTTCCATGCTTAGGTGTTGTCACGATCTTAGTATGATCATCTAGTCAAATATCCAGCAAGCAGCAAGCTGCCTTTCTACAAGGAGTCAAACTTGATGCAGCTACATTGATGGACTGCCTTGTGCGCATTGTTAAGTTCTTTCTATATGCAAAGATTAACTAAATGCAGTTTATACTCAATGTATCTAGTTTATATTTATAATGTCATCCAAATTCAGTACACATGCTTGCTGGAATATCATTCTAAAAGTTTTAAAAGCATTTATATGGGTCTTGGTTTCTTTTTTTTTTTTTTAATTTGTGGAAATTTTGGTTGGTATATTGACTTGGTAAGAAGATTTGTTCAACTTAAAGGCAAAAACATCTTTGGAAAAGTTCCCGTCTTTAATCGAGATCTGTTTCTTGGGACTGCTAATCTGTTGATTTTGGCCTAGCCATGACCGGTTTGAATTTCTATTGCAGACAGGACTGGTCATTATAGACGGCTGGTCAAAACTTACTGCCCTGGCACAGATTGCTGTTCGTTTTAAGGAACTCTGCGTGACACTCCATGATGTTCTAAAGGAACTTATCAGCAAGCCAGAGGTATGTGGCCTCTTTTCTCTTTGTAAATTTCATGTGATTGGAAATAGTCTTGTCAAAATAATAAAGGATCCTGCCAAACATGGTTTGCAGTACTGGACTGTACCAGTCCATACTTGGGTACTGACTCATAGTGGTAGGGAACGGATGCATGATACATCCCTTGTATTGAGTGTCCTACGAGAACTGGACTGTGCTGACACTGTACCTGTTGGGTAACTGGTATGGGTACTGAAACCGATGTTGTAAACTCTGTTGCCAATGGCAATTTTCTTTATTGGGTTTTTTTTTTGACTCTTGCAAAATCTGGTCTCACTATTGATCTTGTGGCATTCTTTAATGCTTCAGATAGAAGTGGCAGTATTTATTATTTATGGAAGTAGTGAATCTTGTATCTAGAACTTGAACATTACAGTTAGCTGGAGAATCTTAGTCTTTTTTTTTTTTTTTTTTCAGTATCTTTGCATCCAACTGGTAGAGCTTCTACCTGGTTGAAATTGATGTATTGATATGACATTTATACAGTTCATGACTTCATGTATTTGCTGATCAAATGTCTGTATCCTTGTTTCACATTTAAATCTATTGAGTCTCACTTCTTTTAGATTTTTTCTCTTCAAAATTAGGAATACTGCAAGTGCAAGTTTTTTTTTTTTCCTTTTAAAATCTGAGTATTGAATGGTTTCCCTTTGGACCTATACTTTCCTTACTAATTCTGTTGTTTCTATGGTTGGTTTCTGTTTATTGGATATAAACTTTATCTAGAACATTTGGCATGTTTAATATTAACAGTGTTCGACTAAATTCACTCAATCAAACTGCTGCGAAAATTATGTTTTGAGGCCATGTTGGAGGGTTCATCCAAAGTGAATGCCTAGTTGGTTAAGTCCCAACATTAGCACATATGCATATTCACTGTTAAACTTGACATTTGATTCATAGAAGTCCTAGAATCTTAACAAATATGGGGAGGAAAGAAATTAAAGAATTTCATGATCAACCTCTAAAGCTCTAGGGACTTGCCTTCCAAGCTCAAACTCTAGGTCTTAAAACAGGTCTTGTAACTGACGATTTCACAAAATTAAAAATAACATCCATTGATGAGAAAGAATTGAAAACCCAAAAAGAAGATGGTACGCAACACTTGGTGCATTGATAGAAGAAAAATGAGAAAAAAAGCAGAAACTAATTTAATAAAGGCTCATATAGATGAGCACATGCTTTAAGAGATATGAACAAACAGGGGTTAGCCAAAATGGATCTAGCATCTGAAGTGACACTGAGCTGAAAAGCTCCATAAAGGAACAGAAAATAATGGAGATCTTCATTATAAAAAAAAAAAAAAGAAGTGCTACTTAATTTTTGTTTTGATCAAAGCATAAATAGTAAGCCCGGACTTCAAGCTTGTCTGAATCAAAGATGAACCTGATTAAATAATTGTTACTTTCTCGAACCAGGATTAACTTAAAATGAGAATTTAAGGGGGAGTAGAACATGAACTAAAAAAGTATCAGTTCTTCTGGTAGTCTGCATGAGTAAATTGAGTTGTACCAGCAGAATCTATATGCTAATTGAAAGAAAATCTGGTTAAATCTGACTGCAGGTAGGCTGCTTTGCTGATGAAGGTCTGTGGATAGGTAGCCCCTAATGTTCAATCTGCTTTAATCTGACAGTCAACTCATTAGGTAGCCCCTAATGAGTTGTACTAGCAGAATCTATTTGCTAATTGAAAGAAAATCTGCTTAAATCTGACTGTGGATAGGCAGCTTTGCTAATGAAAATCTGTGGATAGGTAGCCCTAATGTTTAATCTGCTTTAATCTGTGGATAGGTACGCTGCTTTAATCTGCTTTAATGCTGCTTTGGATTGGTACCATCTCATTTGATAATGTGAACGCTCCTATAATTTGTCAATAATGAATCATTAGATTTTGACGGGCTCCCAAAGTGGGTAATAAAGTTTGAGTGCAGGAAGTGGCATATTATAATTAATCCCAGTTGTGGAAATCAATGATGTGTGGTTGTATCTCACAATTGGTCTAGAATGCAAGCAATTACAAACATACAGTTGCAAACAGAGACAAAAAGAGACAAGTACAAACATAAATAAGCCCTGGGTAATTGTGACATGTTCTCTAACACCATACAATTGATGTGCAAGTGGCAGTGTGAATGCTTGTTCAGACAAACAGAGACAATTACAAAGAACTCATGTCTTATACAAAGAACTCCATGGAAAGGCTGCACACGTAATCTGCATGTATTCCTTAAACAACCTTCTATTTATTCATGAACATTAAAGGAATGTGTATAGATAGCATAAAAGCAATGCATATGTTGTACTGTACAAGCCTAAAGCGAGTAGGTTCATTAAACATTTCGAATTTTGCATTTCGCCCTGCTATGACTAACCTTATCAGCCCCTTCACTATCTGCAAATAGCATAAGGAAAATATGCCTTTGATAAATGGACAAGGTTGTTGGTAACTGCGGCTAAAAGCTCACTCATAACTTAGAATATTTGCACTCTCTCACACATACTTAAAAGTTCCCTCTTTCTCCAAGCTTAATTTCCTTCTGGTAATGCATTCTTTGTTTCTTATGATCTGTAAAATCCATCATCAAGTTCCATTCTTTACTCCATGACTTCTATGGGAAGTTTGTCTTATATAGTTATATGTTACTTGTGATTAGACTTCCTGTTTAAGCACCCTTGTCGGAGGCTTGTGCTTTAGGTTGGTTCGGTTGTTATGCCACCTGTCTTCATAGATATTGAAATGGTAAGCCAAATCATCCAACTTCTCATGTTAATATCAAATACTTCAACGCAATCTGTCTTTTGCATTTCTTAATGACACACATCTAATATTTGTTTTATGGAAAAATATTTGGATGTGATTATGGTTATAGTTTGTGAAGCAAGAGCAACATTAGTTATGAACTTAAGCATAATTTTTTGCAAGTCAAGTGTAATGTCTGTCAGGCTGCTTGGTTTGATATATCATGATAATCATGGTATTTGCAGTATAGGCAGTTGTCATTATTCTCATGATGCATTCTGGACTTAAAAATATGATATGGTTTAATTTCCTTTTGCTTACCCTTATTTCAGAGGGCTACCTTTGTCAACAATGGAGTGGTGAAATCTATTGTCCATTTGTTGCTAGAGGAAGATAAAGCTCAACAATCTCTACATTGAGGTATGGTCATATTCTGAAGCCTCTTGATGAGGAAATATTTTGTCTTCCATGGGGAGGGACGGGAGGACCAACTGAAAAATCACCAGTAATCTTTCGGGTATAGAGAAAGGGTGAAGGTGGTTGATAACAACAGTAAATTTGTTACTCTGGCTTATCTGTTCCTCAAGCACTCTGACTTCCCAATGTAAATTAACTTTATATCAGGCAGCATTATTGCCTCCCACCCCCGCTTTTCCTTTTCTCATTCTGTTTGATGTGCGCATGTGCGCGCATGTGTGGAAGGGATGGGGGGTGGGGTCGGGGATAGATTCAGCTAACAATCATTTCAATTATGGAAATTAGCACCAGGCAAATTGGAAGGCCCTCAAATTTTTCCTTTTATTGTCAACCAGCACCTTTAGTTAATTCACTCGATTGTTTTAAAGCGATGATGGTTGAAAAGGGCCTTGTAATTGAAGCTTTTTGTTGCCGGTGTTTTCTCACGCCTGTTCTCAACTGCAATTCTAAGCAGGCTCTGGATGGGCAATTTAGAGCTGGAAAAGTCGGCATGCTTGTCCTGTTGCCATAATGTAAAAAAGCAGAGAAGCATTATACTTGTGTAAAAGAACTGCAATAACAATCGTGACCTCAAGCAAAAATATGTGAACATGTTTCAAGAGATACTAATCAGGATTATCTTGCCAAATCAGAGAGGACATTCCATTCCTGGCCAAGCAGAAAGGTGTGAACTTACTGAAATTTCTAATCCAGCCATTAGAGGAGTTCGGTGGTATAGACGGGTGAACAAGTTCTTTGACGAATTGGCTCGTTCTGCTGTAAACTAAAGAAGTATAGGAGAAGAAGGTGCTGCTATTGGAAATTCTGTTATTTAAATTGATGTACGCATGTCATGGATGGATGTAGACCTTCAACTGGTGTAGAATCTCAATGAAGAAAAGCCTCTCACTAAACATTTGATTATAAAAACATTTGTTATTAGATCAAGTTGGATCCAACTAGATGATATACTCTTTGGTTCTCTGCTTTCCTTCATCGATTAGCATGAAGCATGGATCATCATCTGCTATGTGAATATCGCTTATTAGTAATAGATAAGAATTAAATGATGGGTTACATGACCTGGAGCCTTTTTTTACGAGCCGTAGTTTCTATCCTGAGATTATTGTATCAAACGGTAATGCCACAGTAGTTGACGGGCCACCCAGTTGAGCTCTGCTTTGCAGCTACCAGAGGGGTGTGGGGGATGGAACAAGTTATTAAAAATAACCATCATGCCCCTAGGTAGAGTGTTTTTTCTCTATGTTTGCGTTGCCATCAAGCAGGATTTAACTAGGTAGCATTCATGGATTCATTTTTTTCTGACGAAAGCGGGACTCTGTCAGTTCTATTTTGCTCTGGTCTTGTCCCTTGTTTCTGGTTATATATGTTGAGGCATTACATGTGTATCTCAAGTTCAAAGTAAAAAGCACAACTTATATCTTTATCAAAAAAGATGTACTACTGATATTGTCTGACTTGACCGTCCAAATCCTTAATGGTATGCACCCACAAAAGGGAGGAGAAAAAAAAAACATGAGAATTGGAATTTCCAAGCTTCCGGGACTTGAATATTTTAGACAATGTGGGAAGATTTGGTAATGAAAATGTTCTTTCGCACCAATGTCAGTGGAATTTTGTTTTGATTAGGTCAGCGGACTTTTTTTTTTTTTTTGGTGGAAAAGTCAGTAGTCTTGATTAAAAAAAGAAAAAGAAAGAGCATTTCTCTGGGAGACTTTCAGGTAATTGAATTTTGTGTAATAACCAAAGCCTCAGTCCTCAGTTCCAGACTCCATGATGGGCCACATCTGATGATTCAGGACTAATAGGAAAAAACAAAGCCATGGTTTCAAACTCTTTTTTGCCCAAACATGTAACTAAAGCATGTGTCGATTTGAACTTGCGTTTCAAAAATGTATGCATGTATTTTGAACCAAAAAAAAAAAAATGTATGCATATATATATATATATATATATATTATATATTATATATATATATATATAGGGATACCTTTGTGGACAGGGATTTGGTCCAAGCAACGGAATATGCCTGCCCGCAGTAACCTCCCACTGCTATCATATCTAACGAACTCTCGAGAGGAGGGGAGGAAAATCTGGTTGTTGAAAAAGTTGGAACAAAAGGAGGTTATAATAATACAAGATAAGAGAATCGGTTGACGCGGTAGGGATTGAAAACAGGACAAGGCGACAAGTCGTGTGGAGACAACGGATGATTCCCAGCTCCTTCCTTTCCCACCTTCTTTGTTCCTTGTCGACTGCCTCATGGCATCTTTTGAACCATTCTCATTCCAACCACTTCTCTCAATCCCCAACAAATAAAACCCACTACTATTATCAAGCAAAATTAACCACAGAAAAAGAAAAAAAAAGGTAGAACAAAACACGGAGAAGAAAACACTACCCACCGTCTTAACCTTGGAATCCATGAGAAACGTCGATCCAAATCCAAGAATAAATAGTACCGAGGCAAGAAGATGCCGTTCATTCAAAAGGCGAAACCAAGTCCTCGATCCCTCTCTCGCTTTTCCATTGTTCTCTTTCTCATTTGGTGGCACGAAAGAATTTTTCATGAAGCTTCTCTCTCCGCTTCCCTTTAAATTCTGACACCTACCCTTGTCTTCCCTACTCACCCCCCATTGCTGACTCCTGCACCCTCTCTCCTTTCTTGCATGTCCATCTGTAACTCAGAGAGAGAGAGAGAGAGAATGCAAGAAGATACTGGAGAGGAGATGCTAAGTCTAAACTTGGGTATTAGTAGCACTTGGTGTTCGAGCACTACGAAGAAGAGGAAGAGAATAGATGAAAGTAATGTTATTTCTTGCGGTGCCTTGATGCGGGACGTCTTGGATAAAAAGTTCTTCGGGTTGCTTCAAGGGAGGGAGAGAATGTTAAGATTAGATCCCAGGAGGAATGGGTTGGAGGATGGAGGAGGTCTGCAATTGATTCATTTGCTTCTCGCGTCTGCCACTGCGGTTGACGCAAACAACATGATCTCAGCCATCAACGCCTTGCATGAATTGTACCAGCATGTCTCGACGAATGGTGATCCGATCCAACGGGTTGCAGCTTACTTTGCCGATGGCTTGACTGCTAGGCTTCTAACAAAGAGCTCTCCTTTCTACCAAACAATCATGGCCCATCCTGCACCAGAAGAAGAGTTCTTGGCCTTCACCGAACTCTATAAGGCGTCTCCTTTCCACCAGTTTGCTCACTTCACCGCCAACCAAGCGATAATGGAGGCGTTCGAGGAGGAGGAGGAGCATAATGGAAGAGGCTTGCATGTGATAGATTTCGATGTGTCGTCTGGATTCCAGTGGCCTTCTTTAATCCAATCACTTTCCGATAAAGCCACAAGGAGCAAGCCGATCTCTCTTAGAATTACTGGAATCGGTAGAAGCGTTGAGGAACTCAGAGAAACTGAAATGAGGCTCGTCAACTTCACAAAAGGCTGTGATAACTTGCAAATGAAATTTGAAGGGCTGCTGAGAGGTTCAGCACGTAGTGATTTTAAGATCGAAAAGAATGCGACGCTCGTCGTAAACTTGGTTTTTTACCTGCAAAACTTGAGGAGCTCTTCGGAGATATCTGATGTTTTGATGGGTATCTATTCATTGAATCCATCTCTGGTGGTCGTCGTAGAGAAAGAAGGTGGCCAAAGACCACGTACCTTCTTATCAAGATTTATGGAGTCTTTACATTATTATGCAGCCATGTTCGATTCGCTGGATGACTGCCTTCCTGCTGAGAGCACTGAGAGGCTAAAAATTGAGAAGAACCATCTGGGTAGAGAGATCAAGATTGCCATGACTGAAGAGGAGAAGGAAAGGAAAAGCATCTGAAGTTTGAGAGGTTGATACATGGAAGGGAAAGATGGAGAGCTTCGGGTTCCAAGAAATAAAATTGAGTTCAAGGTCTGTGGGCCAAGCAAAGCTTCTCTTGAAGATTAAGAGTCACTTGTCAACCATAGAGAATGATGGTGTCTGTGGGTTTCGAATTCTTGAGAGAGATGAAGGGCGGGCAATATCTTTAGGATGGCAAGACAGGCACCTAACAACGTCTCTGCATGGCACTGCGTACGGTCACCCAATCACTCACTTGATGCAGCTTGTAGCTGGCCAAATGTTTCCAGCCTCCGTCCACAGTAATTATTATATAATTGTACAATGCGCTAATCCATTTAGTTTTTTTGTTATTTTTATCCCGGATAATGTTGATATTTCAAATAAAGATTATGCCTGTCTCATACACTATCACTGCTTTCATTTGTCAAAAGCATCGATGAATCAGTTGGACATATTTTTGATTTCTTCATCATTTTTTTTTTTAAATGTTCATAATGTTATTTGTAAACAGAGACTCACCTTTATTGCAGATGAGGAGAATGAATCTCTCTGCTATAAACTCTAAGAGCCAAGTTTGCGAGAAAGATCTCTTTCTCATCTAATCTTGCTTCAAAGATAACTGAGGAATGATGAGGGAGTTTCTCATATTTCGATACTTATGGAACAGTAGATACTATCTGTTTGCAGATCCAAAATTCTTTCAGGGGCACTTCTTTTTCTTGTATACCCAATAACAGTGCCTGCATTTGAATCAAACATTTTGCTCTAGTCCTCCTTAATTAAGGACAAAATTGTGACATTTCTCAAATCTAGCCTGATCATATGCTTCCATTAAACCAATACTTGTACGCTTGCATGCATGCAGAGATTTTTTTTTTTAATCTTTTTTTTTTTTGATGAAAAGGGGGGCAAAAACAGCCATCCGGCCTTCATTAGAATTCAGAAAAATTTAGTGCATGCATGCAGTGATGGTCATGATATAAGAACTCGTGCATTAAAAGTTAGATATTACAACAAATTGAAAATGGCTTTGGATACAATAGCTGCAGCTGATGATAACAATCTAAATTCACTCGTATCCATTAAATTTAATTTTATTTATAGCAATTTTTGGTTTTTAAAGCAAAAACTCAGGAAGCGGTTTGTTGACATGTTTCTGTCTAACATCTTAATTGGCGCTTTTCTGAAAAAAGAAAAATCTTAATTTGCACCAAAACATAATCTATACCAGATTTTATATTGCTTGGGCCAGTTTTTTGTCCTGATGTGGGAGATAAGGTTGCTCCCACAACATCTGAAATGCAGCAATATTCTTTAATAGTTAACTTTGGACGTACCTAACCAAGAGTATGTTTTTGAAATGCACCTCAATCTAAATATGGTATCAAGTAAATGATTCTAATCTTCTGATTATGAAACTTATCATAGAATATGATCATGACTTTGTCAAACCTTCCGGCTGAGGCTATGTGCTGATGGGGCAGACAAAGAAGCGACTTGTTAATGGATAGAGATGGTTTATATGCTGTTTATTTTTATTTTTACATTCTTGGCAGGACCTGTTCTTAAGTATTTGAGTCAATTCAAACAACTATGCATTGGTACGAGTGGATCTCCAATATATAAGATTCCACCTAATGAAGATTTGCAAGGATATATATCAGTCGTAGAAATTTATATATAGTCATCTACTTGGGTTCCACCGCCAGAGTATGGCCGGAGAATATTTTGCTAGATATATTGTTTCCTTGTGTCGTAGAACATTTCCTTGCAGGAGAATAAACTTTTAGCAATTATAATTAAGTTGGTTCTTCCATGTGAGGATAGATTTCTTTATTGTCGTCTTAAGGGGGTTGAACTGCAAAATCCTATTGTTTCGTGTTCCACAAAGTTTATATGAGAGATCCAATGCTCTGAAACCGTTAGTCAACTTAGGTAATCTCATGATAATAAAAAACTGCATACAATTGAAAAGAAGATTTATTATGGAAAGTATCTCCTGCACTAGGTTTTGTTAAAGTTTGTTCACATGACTCCTTTGAAAGCAAATGACAGAGATCAAAAGAAACTCCCGATTGTTTATTAAAATAAAACAAAATAATTCAAGGTATAAATTAAGCAGCAAAGGAGGGGAGAAAGAAAAAATGAAATTAAGCCAGAACCAAAACCATACCGTGTTGAAGAACCATTGAGCTGGTAGGGAAAGGGTCAATGGTGTATATCAAGCTCAACAACCCCTGCTTTACGTGTGGCCCAGCCTATGCATGTAAACAATTAACGTTGACGGATTCGAAATCATGACCTCCAGCAAACCTAAGCTCTGGTATCGTGTTGAATAACCAATTGAAAGAAGGAACGAGAGAGAAAAAAAGAAGACATCTGATCAACAACAAAAAGAAGAGAGAGAGAGACTGGTGGGCAAAACTGCATAAGCTTGCTGTTCTTGAGCATTTTGCTGATCTCTCAATACTCCTGCTTCCTTTAGAATTACAGAGCAGAGACCATTCTCTGAAATAGTTAATAGCTGACATTTTGCTGACTTCTATAAGTTCCTTGATCTGGTCTGAAGCCAAGTGCCAGCCATTCTTTACTAATGCATTGTTGTTCTTTCGGCATTTGTCTATTGATATCTGCTGCATATGAAAGAGGTTAGAATGGTTTAGCTATGATAGAAAGGGACCATGTTTAGGTTTACTTTACCATTTTAAAATTACAGAGTTCACTCAATTGAAAGTCGCTAACTAATCTATCAGATTATGATGATGTTGAGCAAAAAGGAATGTAATCAACTCAAAGACTGGGAGTTTATTACAATAATGATATAAATGACAGGTTAAAAGTAAATGTTTAACAAGATCATAAGCAATTTCTACGATGCCATTTCAACTCTATCAAAACTAATATTATCTACATGATATAGAACATAATTACCTACTTGATTTGTAGTGTTCTCCCGTTCTTCAGTACAATAAATCAGAAGAAAATTTAATCTTTGATATATAAAAATTAGCATTCTGGATTTGCAAAGAGACTTCAGGAAGAATATCAGAACAAGAATTGAAGAAATTATATGACTGAATCTGGTCGGTTAAGGAAATCAAGCCTTTTTATTTTGTAAATTATGAAGTGGATAAAAGTATTCACTTAAAATGATGGATTCAGATTAACTGATACTGGAGCCAACTTAAAATGACGTAATGTTAATTACTGAGTAAAAGAAATAATGGTCATTGTAGCAACTTGTTCTTTCAATAAGCTAGTACTCAGATCATTTACAGATAAGAGTATGAATAAGCCTGTAAAGATAAGAATCTACTTCCCTTTCAGAGAAAAAACAGGAATCCACTAGAGAAAGTTACACTGGTGTGGGAAAGAGAAATCTTGACTTCAGAAAACATGTCCCAAAAGAAATGATGCTGAATTCCTTGCCTAATTCAGGTGGTAAAATTTGGTGGTCTACATCATTGAGTCTTAAGCTACGTCACATTCCACCAGCATAAGTTGAACAGTAGAAAGATTCCATTTTGGAAGTCAGCATAAGTTATCGACGCATTCAAATGGGTTCCAAGGTCAGGTAGTGGCCGGCGAATCTCTACTCATTTTCCAAGGAGATATATCTACCATTTCCTGGTGCAGGCGTTAAAGAAATGAACACAAGTCTATGACTTGTACAGTATGTTACGGTTTGGAATTTTCTTTCGTCTTCTACCACATGGTTTGAAACTTTGAATCGAAGAATCAAAGAGTGACTTGTTAGGCGTTGTCCAATCAAGGGAAACAGTGCTTCAACAGAATTAGCCAATATGGAATTTCTTGGAAAGATGGAATATTTTAAGCATACCATGGTTGAAGATACGTAGTGGAAGTTCCATGTGTTTAGATTAGCTAACCATATGAATCATGATTAATGATCAAAGGAGTAGAATACGTGATAAGGTTGCAAGCTTTTGGCATATTTATAGACCTTTGCAAATATGGCTTATTGCATAATTTTTTTTAAAACAAACTTATAGATTGATCCATTAGATCAAACAAAGGCTTTAACACGATTTAGTTCAATCCAAGTTGGCATCTTGGATTTGTATCGCACAGGACAGAGGATCTTCAACCATGGTGGCTTGATCATGAGAAAGTCCAAAATGGCTGTAGAGGTAAGAGCATGTCCTTTGTGTGTTTTTTTTTTTTGGTAGAAGAAGGCTGAAAACTAGGTTAACAAAGTACGTAGCTAGCTTACATCATAGCCCAGGAAGAACAAACAAGCAGATGTATGTCCTGGAAAAATAAGCAATGTTACAACAAACTTGGAAAAAAGGTGACACCATGGGAAGTCGTGTAGGCTTGAGAATGATCAGAAATTGTGATTTCAAAGTCATATATAAAATGTTAAATAGCGGCGAAATCCTATAGAGTAGGGAGAATGCATGAATCTTCGAGCGTGTGCACGTGCATGTATGCATGGATGCGTATGCGGGTGCGTGCGTATGCATTGCAAGCACATGCATGCGTGTCTTGAAACGTCTGTGCGCGCGCGCGCGCGCGCGGGTATGCGTGTGCACTGGGATGGACTCCACAACCCACAGGGATGTACGAGAGCTTCTCGGCCCTTCTGGCTCTCATATTATTTTAATCAGCAAAATTAATACAGATCCATCCCACAATAATAACGGGGTATTTTATTAGGACGCTTAATTATCCATTTTTTTTAATTTAATTTAATTTTATTTTTGAAAATCTTTAATTTTTTTTTAAAAATTAATTTAATATAATTAAGTAATTGGACTTTCAAATTTCTTCAATTCAAACTATGATTGTAATTTTCATGAATCTATTGTAATAGAGTTACGATGTGGCTTGTCTATAAAACAAAAATTTACTTATATGATAAAAAATGATGACGAAGCAGAATGATGCAACAGAATAGAATATTAGCAACGAAAAAATTAATCATTAATAATAGATTTTTATCACTAATAGTTATTAGCGATAAAATTATCGGCGCTAATATTTGATCGTAAATAATGACGTTGCTAATAACTTTTAACGATGAAAAATATTTTCATCATCAATAATCGATATTACCGACGAAAAGCTTTCGTCATTAAAAATTATTTTTTTGAAAACTATTCAGGATGAAAAATTTTGATCGTAAAAAAAAGATAATTTACGATGAACTATTACATCACTGATGAGAAAATAATTATTTACGATGAATATTATTTGTCGCTATTAATTAAATTAAATTTTTTTATGAAAATCAAATTTAAAAATATTAGCAACGTATATTTTTCGTTGTAAATATGATAATTTTAGACGTAAATTTTTGTGGCTAATAAATTATCAATTATTTACGATGAAAATATTTTCGTCACTATTAATTTAATTAAAAATTTTATAAAAATTAAATTAAAAAAATATTAGTGGTGTAAATTTTTCATTGCAAATAAGATAATTTTTGATGTAAATTTTTATCGTTAATAATTATTTACGATGAAAATATTTTCGTCGCTATTAATTTAATTAAAAATTTTATGAAAATCAAATTTAAAAAATATTAACGATGTACATTTTACGTCGCAAATATAGTAATTTTTGACATAAATTTTCATCGATAATAAATTTTTAATTATTTACGATGAAAATTTTTTGTCACTATTAATTTAATATAAAATTTTGATATTTTAAATTTATTAAAAAATTTATTTACAATTAATTTTTATCTCTAATATATTTTTTGGCAATCAATATTTCGTTTGAAATAATTCTGTCGCTAATAATTTACACATATTTTTTAAAAAAATAATTTATGAATATATATATATTTAATTTATATTTATAATATTTTTTATAAATTAAAAATATAAAATTAAAATATAAAATTCACACAATAAATTTACAAATAAATTTTATCATTTTATTATATTAAATTAAAATTATAAGAATTCTAAAATAAAAATAAAAAGCTATACAAATAGGCCGTCAAGTATCAGCATTTGCAGAAGGAGAATGGGCTGGAGAAGGAGAGCACTCGGATAAGCTCGAACCAGCCTGCTGCTGCCTTATCAGCTGCATCATCTGTTCCATCTGTGTTATCCGCTCTATCATCTGGATCTGGAGCCATTGGTACTCGTCGATGTGTGCAGTCAACTCATCAGCTCACTGCTCAGCCTACCTTTGCACCTCCGCCAGCTGAGCATCGCAGGCAGTATGGATGTCAGTCCTGGACGAGCATGAGGATGAGGAAGCAGTGATCTCATGCTCTAGACCCCTAACATAATACAGTTTCATACCAAACATCTGATCATAGATCTCATCATTTGTGGGTGCGGTTGAGCCCTTAGGAGTAGATTAGGATTTGATGTCTATCATACGATTTTGAAAATTAAAGTTATAGCTATTTTAATTTCATACTGAAAATCAAACTATGAATGAAAAAATAATTGAATAAATTTACAAAAAGCTCCTGACTCCCATCGTCTACTCCTCTAACTGTCGTTGGTGGATCCGCTGGTAGATATCGATCCTACCAGGAAGCTCGCCACTCTCTGCATCTCTCTGCAATTTGAGAATAATTAATTAATTTTTTTTAAATAATTAGAGAGTTAAAATATACTAATTAGAAATTACTTACTATCTACTCCATGTGACAAGCGAACGACCTCGAATCCCCATAATACGATACGGTCTGTCTCGCCCGATTCGCAATATTTTGGGCACATTTTCTTTATACAGTTAGTAGTAAAATTAGTAGGTAATAACTGAATTTAAGAATAAATGATTCAATCATTAAACTCTAAAAAAAAGAAATTTGGATATATAATTTGATATGCTAGATCCTCATAATGCCGGCATATGAGAGTCCAATCATCCATAGTGATGCTGTTATAAGGCCGCTGCCACGCTACTTCCACCCCATGATTCTGCATCACACGGTACCAATGCTGATGGATATGGTGGCGATACTTCTTAAAATGCAAAGATAAATGAGCGTCCACATCTCGCCGCAGTGATTCTTTTCAAAATCAATAATATCAAATACATCCTGCCAATAACAAATATTAGAAAAATATCATGCTAATTAAATATTCACAGTATAATTTATTTTATCTGTAACTGGGTGTAGAAAATTTTTCTCTGAGCTGGTACAATATAATGCTAATTGAGTAGCATCACGGGGCATAACTATGGCGTATGATGTCCAGCTCGGTCTGCCATGGCTTGCACTATCTCCTAATGGGTCTGGTGTAGATGGATGGTATCTCAATACGGAGATGCTGTCTTGGGCGCTCGCATCTCTAATACTCTAGAGCAAGATTCTTTGATAGACCTCGCCCTTACCTCACTACTGGTAGAGACTGGCCTGAAACAACAATAAATAAATCATTAGTATGATAGCTATTCAAATAAAAAAATTAAATTTTATTATATAAAAAATATAATAATATCACTTGGACCCATCTTACTCGGACTCGTCTCATTGGGACCTGCCAATGCAGGACCCTCTGGCGACGGAGCTAGTGCGGCAGTGAAAATCAATGAAGGTGCCTCAACCTCCAGGGTAGACTGCGAACACGAACGTCGTCGTCTGTCTCCTGGTACCATACCTATAATTTTTGATAATAAATGAATATAATATTAAATAATAAAAAAAAAATAAATTATATTTTAATGAATAGAATTATATCGCATACCATTATTACAAGAGAAGATTGAACAAAGAACATAAATCTATTCATCAATATTCATATTTTTCTCGATGTGTAGATCCTCCTCCGAATCACAATAATCAACATATTTATCATCTTCTATCTCTTCATCATTTTTGAACTGATTATCACTCTCTGACTCATCAAGATTAAATACAAAATCAGCTTCAACTTCGTTGAGCTGCAGATCAGCCCTATTCAAAAGAGCTGTTACAAGTTTTTCATCAACAAGAAACTCGGCTAATGTTTGTTCTTCCTCTTGAAAAGTTTCTCTTCATGTAAATTCAAATTTTTATCCATCTTTAATCAGATTGGTATGTCATGTACGTCTCTAGATATTATTTTTTGTACGACATGTCAATTACCTCGATATTTTAGATCCTTCAAATATATTACTTGTTTCGCTTGAGTTACTAATATATACGGCTCATTCTGGTATCATGTTCATGCAAAATTTATACTGATAAAGTATGGATCGATATGAATATCAATCTTTTTATTGCTAATATCCCACCATTCACACTGAAACAAGAATACAGAATTACTGGACCTATACTTCAGTTCTATGATATCTATCAGTACACCATAATATTCAATCTCTTCTCCTTCATATCCTATCGTAGTAATCCTACTATTCTGAGTCTGTCATTGCATCTCAAGCTTCTTGTGTGAAATCTCATTCCTCCAATGATACAGGATATATAGTGGTTAACCTTTCGATCGAGACCACATGCTAAATCGTACAATTCAGCGGTTGCACCCTCTTCTTTATTGAAATACTTATATTTCATCTACACCATAACATAAAAAATTATATTGGTTCAAATAATTATTTTTATAATTATTTAAAAAATATATTACTAGTGCAACTTACAAGATCATCAAACTATTTTATAAATTTTCTTCTATATCGATCATCAGCATTCGTATTATTTTCTCTGCGTAGTATACTCTTGTGCTCACTGCAACAAGTCATGATTTTTAATATTGCATCGATATGAAAAAATTATTTAGAATATTAAACAGTATGCTAAGATGGTACTTACTCAATAAAATTTTTAATTTCTTCATAATTATTTAAAACGTATAAGTGTGCCTTGGATAGCTTATTCACGTCTATAAATTCATATTTTTTTCCATCAATGGATCAAACCATTTGTTTAAATGTAGACAGTGTTGGTTCATTGTCATCCCATTCACGATCTATGTTACGATCTGTACGATTGAATCTTATTTCGATATCGTCAACATACATCAAGCAGAACGTGACACACTTCGTAGCTATGTATGCTTTCGTTATAGATCCTTCAGGCCGTACTTTATTATGCATATATTTTTTAATAAAATTTAAATTTTAAAAATATATTTACATCTTATAACTGATATGACAAAGTACGTACAATTTCTTTATCTTTCAATAAGATACATCCACCGATAATGTACCGATCCGATTAATAGAGTTTTTTTTGGAAGATGAATAGCCAGATGCACCATAACATCAAAAAATGATAGTGAAATTTTTTTTTCTAACTTACAAAGAATGAGTACGATATCCTTCTCAAACTTTTCAATTAAGTTAATCTTCAATTTTCGACAATACAATTCTCAAAAGAACACTCCCAACTCAATCAATGCAATTGGCACAGCACCATCCAAATAGCCATGCATGACCACAGGAAGCAAGCGTTGCATCGTCATATGGGAGTTATAACTTTTTATGTCAAAAATATTGCCATTGTTGTTCCCAACACACTGCGATACGTTTGAAGCGTATGCATCAGAAAATTTTATGATTTTGAACCATCCATAAAAACTCTTCTTTTCCTCACCAAATAGCGAATAACATGCAGGTGGCATAAAAAATCTATCACCTCGATGAAATAAATACAACTTCGATCGGATTTATATTTTCTGCAAATCAAGACGAGCTTTTGTACTATCTTTTATTTTTTCTGAGATGTTCAATATAGTATTGATGATATTATCACAAATATTCTTCTCAATATGCATGACATCCAGATTATGATGAAGTAGTAGCTGCTTCCAATACAGTAGTTCGAAAAAATATTTTGCTTCATCCAATTCAGCTCAGCTTCAGTACGCTTCCACTTATGAGTATCTGATATTTTTTTCAAATTGAACATTTTCAATGACTTCAAGTTGTTCTAAAACTTCTGCTCCACTTAACTCTTTAGGTGGTGGATGCCGGTCGGATTTTTCATCAAAGTATTTGTTGTAATGGATCTTCTAAAAATGATTATCAGGTAGAAACCACTGATGACCCATGAAGCATATTTTTCATCTATGCTTTAAATGTAAGGAGGATGCATCCTTGTTGCATATTGGACATGCCAGATATCTTTTGGTGCTCCATCCAGATAAGTTTTCATATGCAGAAAAATTATTTATGGTCTATAAAATCGAAGCATATAACTTAAAACTTCTTCGACTCACAGAATCATATGTTTGTACTCTATTTTTTCATTGCTCCTTCAGATCATCGATTAACGATCGTAGATATACATCAATTTCATTATCTAGTGCTTTCAGATCCGAAATCAACAGTGACATAAAAATAAATAGTTCTTTCATGTACTTCAAAGATGATACATTATATACAACTAGTATCACAGGCCACATGCTATAGAAAGTACTTAAATTATCAAAAAAATTAAATCCATCTGTCGCTAGACCAAGTCGGATATTGCGTGGGTTACTCGCAAAGTGCGAATACTTTGCATTGAAGTTTTTCCATACTACGAAGTCGGTCGGATGGCTAAGTATGTTCTTCTCTAAAACCCACTACTCATGATGTCATCTCATTTCTTCTGCTATCTTTGTGGGCATAACAGCCTTTGAAGTCTTGAAATCAATAAAAAATACCTCAAAATCTTTTGAAGTATCTTTTTTTTTTCTATTATCGGTTTTATACCTAGACTCACTGTATTTTGGACATTTAGTTGCCGGTTCGTTATCCTTATAAAATATTATACAGTCATTTTTGCAGGCATGTATAGAAATATAGTCAAGTCTCAATTTTCGCATGTATATTTTGCTTCAGAATATGATTTTGGAAGACTCTTTTTATCGGAAAGAGCTGCTTTAATCAATATCAAATTTTGATCAAATGATTTCTGACTCCATCGGTTCATGGTTTCAATATGAAGTAATTTTATCAAAAACTCTAACTTGGACAACTTTATACAATTTGGATAGAGTGGCTCTTGTGCATCCCTTACAAGCTTTGCAAACTATTCAGAAGTTTCTTCTACCTTAAGTCGGATATTGTGTTCATGATCAAAATTGCCTTCAGATGCACTAGTACTCACGTGTACATTTGAACAAACACCCTGATGTAAATAATCCAATGGTTCTCCTATACTATCATGTTCGATAGGTTCAACAGCATCATTATCATCTTTAGTATCGTCATCGTCGTGTATAATTTTATTTGGATCACCCTCCCCATGCCATATCCAGTAAGTATACTTTTTATCCATACCATAACGTAGCAGATGCTCCTCAACAAGTATTATGTGATAGTATATCATATTGACACATCTCTTACATGGATACTTTATCCGACTAGTACTGTCAGTCTTATACCGTGCAAAGTCAATAAAATCTCGAATACCTTCTTGATATTTAAGTAAAAAAATACCTATATCATTCATCCAACTTTTGTTGATATCCATCTAACAACAAACATGAAAATTATTAACAACAAAAAAATTTTTAGCGGTATTCATCTGAACCGGATCTCGATTCAAATTTTAAATCGAATCCCGACCTAAATTTTGGACCAAATCTTGATCTAGATCTGGACACAAATTACTTTATACAAAATAGCATGCATTAAAGAATACAGACTGAATAGTAACACAGAAAATCTCCTTCCACCAATTTAATGAAGCAAAAATGCATAATCCTATCCATTTCAAATCATTACTAACAGATGTGGTCCTATCCCTTTCAGAAAAGTAATAATCTTATTATTGTAATTAGTCGATATTTTATTTTATTATTGTAAAAATTTCAACAGCATCTCCCCATGGTTTTTCAAATATACGACATGAATATGATGCCTACGCACCCTATCCAGTATATATCCAAAGAACAGTGGATAGATAATTACTGAGTACCACATAATAAAATAAAATATCAACCATTAACTATAATAAGATTATTATTTTTTTCAAAAAGTCTGAATACAAGACATCCAAAAGTCGATCTCGATCAAGATCGACTCTTGAACGAAAATCTACAGCTCAATATAATTTAACTACTATCCTTGAACATACATTCAAAAATAGATTTGTAAATCATCAAAAAAAAGTAACTCTATATTAAAATTTTTTTATCAAAAATTTCAGTAGAATTTTTTCTAAAATAAAAATATTTTTTTATATTTAATTATAATAAGCAAAAGCATACAAAATATCACATAAAATAATTAAATTATAATAAGCAACAGTAATGTGCATTGTGCTAGTGGAACAAAAAAAAATTTATAAATTTTAGCAGTAACACTAAAAAATTTATGCAATAAATATAAAATAAACTATAAGTTATTGAGCATGCAAAATAATATTAACGTAAAATAATAAAATGAAACATAATTTTGAAGATCCGATGGTTTTTTATTTTTTTCTAAAATATTTTTTATCTAAAAATTATAAATAATTTTTTTATTTTTTTAAATATTTTTATATAAAAATATTTTTTTAAAATATTTTTTCTACTAAACGAGCTTCGGACTCGACTGCCCACAGCCCCCGCTCCTAGGGTGCCGGTGTTGTCACCCAACCCGCGCCGCCCAGACTTGGCCTCCGCGACCTCCACTCCCATGGTGCCGCCACCGTCACCCACCCCTCACGATCCACTCTCCACGGTGTCGCCGCCCTTGCCAACCCCTTGCAATTTGGATCCCAACTCAAATCTTGATTTGGATCCCAATCTGAATCGAGATCTCGACCTGGATCCCGACCTCGATCCAATTCGAATCATAATTCAAATTTTTTTATTGATCAAATAATAAAATATTTGATTAATATATTTTTTTATTTTTTTCTCCCTCATTTCTCTCCTCCTAGCTGTCACTCACCCCTCCCCGACCGACCCCCTCCCTGCCGTCACCCACTCCTTGATCGATCCCCTCAACTGATCGACCCCCTCCCCGGCCCTGTGGCGCCGCCAGCTGTCCACGACCCCCTCCCCATCCTTGTTTCGCCCCCGACAGCCCCCCGACTCCATCCCTGCCCCCATGTCGTCCCCTGCTGACCCCCTCCGCGGCCGACCCCATCCCCGGCCCCGTGGCATTGCTAGCCGCCCACAGCCCCCTCCCTGCCCTCGTGTCACCCCCGACTGCCCCCCAACCCCATCCCTGCCCCCGGCTGCCCACCCCCACCCTGCAACCCCCTCTGTCGGCCGACCCCCTCCTCGGCCCGTGGCGCCGCCGACCACCCACGGCCCCCTCCCCGCTCCTGTGTCGCCCCCGACCTCCCATCGACCCCATCGCTGCCCCCGTGTCATCCTCGGCCGCCCACCCCTACCCTGCAACCCCCTCCACCGGCCGACCCCCTCTCTGGCCTTATGGCGTCGCTGGCCGCCCACGGCCCCGCCCCGCAACCCGCTCCGCCCTCCGGTGGCCCGATCAACCAAAAAAAAAAGGTTGGAAGAACTCTTATCTCTGGCGGATGGCAGACGGCAATGACGGTGCGGCAACAGTGTGGACGGCGGACGGCGACAGCGACAGTGGAGACGGGCTCGCTGGTGACAAGAGGAGGTGAGAGCTTGGAGAGGGAGAGGGAGAGGGGAGAGTGAGAGGGGAGAGGGGGGAAGGAAATGGGTTTCGCACAAAGGAACGTTGAGTTGATGTGCATTGTGTTAGATGTGTGCCCTAGATGCCAGATTGGCTGACACATTCCTGTACAAATCTAAAGGCAAATTTATAATTTTGACTATAAATCAATAAATGGGTTATTCTTCTATCACATTGTGTACATTGTGTCTGTAATACATCTTTTGAGTTAGTAGGAATATCAATTCATATTTTCAAGAGTTAAAAATTTAAGGCATAAATTTACATAACTAACTCATAAACAGCTCTTGACCATAGGATCATCACGAGGATGGTGATCGATCCGGAAGGTTGGTGTACGATCGTTTCCTTAGGGTAGATGTGTCTTGAATCTACGATGTGGAGACACCGAAGCGAGAGTATAGATATTCATTGAGAACGAGAGTACTGAGCGTGACCATATCAAGCAATCATAAGAAAATCTACCTTCTCGTTGATGACTAGCTCAATGCTGCAGTTGTATATCTAGTTCTTTGACTTGAGGTATATCGACAGCTCACCTTGAGTGTGTTATAGTTTAACTACACTATAACTCGATCTCCTAGCTATTCGGAACCTTAAGGTGTATGTTGGCTATAGTATATTCATTGTAAGAACTAGGTCGCACCAAGATGGGATCTATCAACCTCGATAGATGAGAGGAGTAGTCCTATGATGATCGAAAGATCGAGTTCTTAAGCCTATGGCCATGGCAGAATGAAATAATGAAAAAGAGTTTTCCATTGGGATTTCACATCGGACTTGGATCGATCGATTAACTCATATGATTGATGTTGGGTTTGACGAGTTCACCTTAACCCTAATTCAATCGGGACTCATGATAGAGGAACTCAATCACACAGGTAGCTGCACCGAGAGGTTCGTCTTCAGTTTTGATGGATTGCCACCATATACTGCTAGGTGTCACTAGTAGATTTTGAGAGCAATTAGAATGATCTTGATGATCGATCATTCTAATTGTCTGAATCAGAAGAGTTCTGGTCCATCAAAAGAAGTTTCGATGATGTCGATGATGAGATCACGACATGTCTCATTACTGTACGGAATTGAACCTAACTGGGTCACACTAACAAGGGTTAGGATCTGGATGTCATCAATTGGGCTAGCCTAATTGATTTGGATTAGATCCAATTAGGTTCAAGAAAATCGTGCTAGCACACGATTGAGCCTAACTTTTTCCTCGTGCAATCTTTTTCATTTCGACTGAGCCAAATGTGATTTGACTTACTCAGAGAACTTTGAAAAGGTATCTCTCAGTCTGACTGGAGCCAGTCCAGCTCAGAAAAATCTTATCTTAATTCATGAGATGAATTTAAGACAACACCTGCTAATTCCTGATACCTGTCATTTTTATTTTAGGACATCTGTCAAATGTTGACATATGGATCTTAAACTGAAGGCCACTTAGCAAGAGGTTATTGAAGGCTTTTTATGGAGTGTTCATCTGCCAAAAATAAGCACCAAAGTGGATGCCATAATTGGATAAGGCTTGCGCCCCAAGTGGATAAAGATCAAGAGGAGTCTTGATCAACATGGACTCTTTGGCGCCAACATGATTGTGCTTATCCAATGTTGGCACCAACATAGGAGAGGGGGTGGGGGTTCTTATCTGATGTGATCAGATGATATCACTCCATCAATCAAAATTTTTCTGAAATAAATAAAATTTTTTGATTGATCGAATGATGTGGCACTGCGCAGCACAGCAGGGTCTATATAAACCCTGTCTGTGCCTAGGGTTTAGAGATTCTGCTCCCTACCCAGCAAAAGCCAGTCACCCCTCCTCTTCTCCATATCCTCCCTGGTGCTCCCTCTCCCCTCTTCACACCCAAGAGGTTGGGCATCCATCTGGTGAAGG
The DNA here is from genome assembly GCF_000442705.2 of Elaeis guineensis. Taxonomy (NCBI): domain Eukaryota; kingdom Viridiplantae; phylum Streptophyta; class Magnoliopsida; order Arecales; family Arecaceae; genus Elaeis; species Elaeis guineensis. The sequence goes on from NC_026001.2 coordinate 6,587,948, forward strand.
ATCAAGGCGTGGTGACACCTTGAACAGGAAGACTGCAGGAGTTCTTCGACAAGCTGCTGCTCCAATTTCAGGAAGACTTTTGAAGATTTTTCTAATTAGATTTAGTTTTAATTTTTGGAGCAGAGATTCGCGAGGAGAAGATGATCCAGGTCCTGCCCGAGTGGATACTGATAGAGGCCAGACAATTGCGTGGCTAAATCAGAACCTCAGGTTTGCTGCGATCATCTACAGGGTAATCAGATTATCCTTGAGGTATTTCATATTTTCTCATGCTTTTAGATTTATTTTAGAATTAATATCAGATAATAAAATTAGATCTAGAGATTTAGATCTAAAATAAATATAGGATAAATTTTTTTTAAATTATTCCATCTCAAATTTGATGAAATCTGAAAGATCCTACAAAGAAAAAGATGATTTTTCCTTCACATTGAATGCAGAACTATTAGTGATAAAAATTTTTATCGTTGATACAATTATTAGCAATGAAAAATTATTTTTATCATCAATAATTTTCGACAAAAAAATTTTTTCACTAAAAAATTTTTTGTCTAAAAAAATTTTGCCCAAAAATAAATTATTGACGATGGAAATTTTTTTTCATTGTTAATAACATTATTAGCAACAAAAATTTGATTTCTGTTGCTAATAATTACCGCCAAATTTTTTTTTTCTTTTAACAATTTTTCTTCAAAAAAATTATAAAAAAATTATTTTTAAAATAATTTTTTGATAAAAATACTTTTCATCACTAATAAATTTTTTCAATTAATAAATTTTTTATTCATAAAATATGATTAAAATAATATTTTTAAAATATAATTATCGATGAAAAATAAATTTACATCACAAATATATTTTCTTAAAAACTTTTATAAAAAATTTAAAGACTATTTGCAATGAAAATTAGTTTTATGTCGCTAATAATTAAATATCTTTCTAATGATAATTTCATAAAAAAATAATTTTAGATTTCTTCCATCAAAAAAATTTTTCATCCAAAAAATTTAACAAGAAAAATGATATTAAAAAAATATTCATAGTGAAAAATAAAATAAATTTTCTTTAATCTAAAAAATTTTTGGTCTAAAAAATTTTTTGAAAATAATTTCATCAAAAAAATTAATTTTTTATTAATCAATAAAAATTTATATAAATAGTTAATTTATGATTTTTTTTCCAAAAAATTTTTTTTCTCTCAAAAAATTACGTACATAAAAAATATAATTACGATAAAAAGTTCAATTTACGTCACTAATAATTGTTATAAGAACAGCTCTTCGACTTCCGCTATGGAATAGGCATTATGGGAGATCAATAGCTTTGAGGTCTTCGATCTCCAAGGAGCTCGTCTTCTTTTTGGAGTCCTCATTTCGAAAGTCAGAGTTTTCATTCCAGAAGCTTGTATATTGCGTACATGTAAGGATTGAGATTGATAAATTCGTCAGAAATTATATGAGCATCAAAGATCTAGCAATTAACCAGAATCAAAGCAGACCTGCGGGTAATGCAAGTTGTGTTATAAAGCACAAGCTCTTATTTATACTTTACATTGCTAGAAGATGAGTACTCGTATTATTTATCTTCTCATGATTAGAACTCTTATAGAGATACATTTGAACATCGATCGATGTAAGAAGTATGGTACCTTTTGAGATCGTGGAAGTCATGCTAGAATACGCTACTTAACTATATAGTTTCTGAATGAAAAGAGGCTCTTTTGATGCAGCTTAAGATAGACACTCTATCAGAAAGATTCATTGATATCACTAGTAACAGTGACAGTGATGAATAAATGAATTTTATGCACAAATAAATATATGGCTCATTTTATTCAAAAAGATTTATTCATTCTATTCACAAATATCATCCACTTTTATATAACTATTTCATACAAAAAGTTCAGTCTGGATCATAACTCATATTTATTTTTTTATCATGTAAAAGGATAAAAGATACATACAGCTGCTACAAAAAATAGATGTAATTATCTTACATAAAATCAAAAATTTAAATTTTATGATTTTTTTAAAGTTATGATTTTTTTACATATTAACGATGAAAATATTTTAATCATAAATAAAAATATTTATGATAAAAATAAAATTTTTATCATAAATAATTATATCTCAAATAATAAGCAACTTTTGATTTTTATAAAGTACTAATTTTTTTAATTAATTATGATTAAAATATTTTCATCGTTAATAATCCAGTATTTATGATGAAATTTTTTTATCGTAAAAAGATATTATTTATGATAAAAATTTTTATCATAAATAATGATCAATTTTTATTTTTTTTTTAATTTTAATTTTTTTAACTATTGATGATGAAAATATTTTCGTCGGTAATAATATCATATTTATGATGAAAATTTTTTTCATTATAAAAAGATCTTATTTATGATGAAAAATTTTTATCGTAAATAATGATCAATTTTTGATTTTTTTTAAATTTTTAATTTTTTAACTATTGATGATGAAAATATTTTTATCGCTAATAATCTTTTATTTATAGTAAAAAAAATTATTGTAAAAAATATTTATTTATGATGAAAAATTTTCATCATAAATAATGATCAATTTTTGATTTTTTTTTTATTTTTTAACTATTGGTGATGAAAATATTTTCATCAAAAATAATCTCATATTTATGATGAAAATTTATTTTTTATCATAAAAATAGCTTATTTATGATGAAATATTTTTATCATAAATAATAATCAACTTTTTGATTTTTTTAAATTTTTTATTTTTTAACTATTGATGATGAAAATATTTTCATCAAAAATAATCTTGTATTTATGATGAAATTTTTTTTCATCATAAAAAGAGCTCATTTTTGTTGAAAAATTTTTATCACAAATAATTAGTAACTTTTTATTTTTTTTTAAATTTTATTTATTTTTTAATTATTTATGATAAAAATATTTTTATCATAAATAAATTTATTTATGGTGAAATTTTATTTTCATCGTAGGTACTCAATTATTTATGATGCAATGATTTTATCATAAATAATTTATAATTTTTTAATTTTTTAATTTTTTTAAAAATATTGGTGATAAAAATATTTTTGTTAGGAATAAATTTATTACCAACAAGAAAATGATTTGCATCGTAAATACTTAAATTATTTATGATGAAAATATTTTCATCATAAATATTTAAAAATTTAAAATTAAAATAAATGATGAATTATTTATGATAAAAAATTTTATCATAAATAATTCATATTTATGATGGAATATTTTTTCTGTCGCTAATATATAATTATTTATGATAAAAAATTATTTTATCATAAATATTTTATTATTTATGATGAATTTTATTTTTTATCATAAATGATATTATTGACAACGAAAATATTTATGTCACAAGTAATTTCGTCATAAAAATGTTCTTTTCTTGTAGTGATTTTTATTTTATAAATTTGCTTATCTTCAGTTAGGGTTTTGACTTATTCTGATACAAAGCCCTTCTCACCTTTTGGATGCTTGAACACCAATGACCGCCTTAAGAGAGGTGATGTTTATCTTCGGTGACGAGTATTAGTGACTTGTCCTCGATTTCAGAGATGGAGATAATATTTTCAGTTTATATTAGATTGTATTTATAAATGTGTTATGATTTTATGCAATTTTTTTCCATTATCGCTAATCTTTACATCATAGATCCTTAGGTTAATTTGAAAAATGATATAAGGATTGCTTTAGCTTCAAATACTGATAATGATTTTGAGCAGAAAGTGACCCAAATCATTGATGAGAAGTGAGTGGAATGGTGAAGTTAGGATGAAAGGAGATTGGAGGTGATAGAGTTGCATTAGTCTTAATCTCTACCAATTTAAAAATTAAATTTTTTCTTTCTATTCCAAGAAGACAAAAGGGAGAAAGGATGGAGATCCAAAGGGAGAATTTTTTTCATCTTTCAATGATAGAAATCCTAGATGGAAGAAGATAAAAAAAAGAAGAGAGAAAGATTTTTCAAAATTTTTTCTAGATCAGCAAAAAAAGTATCACGTAAGTGGATCACATGTATCACGTGACAACCCAGTCATGGCAAGTAGACGTAAAAATTAGAGTCAGATCCAAATTGAAAAAATTTAATTCAATGACCTGATTGTACTACATAAAAATTTAGAATGAAATTAAAAATCTCAAAAACTTTTAAGATTTTTCATATATTTAAGCCTCATTTGGAAGAGGTTTTACATCTTACCTGTCAACATCGAGAGACATTACCAATTGGTAAATTACCATGCTTATCTCTCTCTCTCTCTATCTATGGTGAATTTGTAATTCACTATTTTTTTTTGGAGAAAATGGAAAAAGTAAGATACTTTCACCAGCTAGATATATATTAGAAATTGTAATAAGAGAGTTACAAATATGAAGAGCGATTCAGTATAAGGTTGCGAGAATATAGGGATAGGCGAAAACCTCATCCAAAACAACATTACCCTTTAAAGACAGATAATAATATTGAGCTGAATGAGGAGATGACTATGAAAAAGTATCCAGAAATAAAATATTATAGAAAAACCCGCCCATGCTTCTCCGCCTAGATAATATATTATCCATCTATCCATTATCGAGACTCCAGTCAGGGAGCTCCTTGGAAGTGAAGAATTCATGAAACTTCGTGGCCCTAGCTAGCCGAAACCTATCATAGGGTTACGTTATCTCGACACTTGAAATTGCTGGGATAACTAAGAATGTGCGAAAGTAACATTAGGGTGAGGATCATCCGCTAGCCATTCAAGAAAGACAGAGGCAGCTTTGCGAGTTGCGGCATGTGGCATGTGAGTGAAAAATCTGAAAACTCTAGAGATTTGTTCCTTCCAGAGGCTCCACACCGAGGTGATAAGCAGGCAGTCTAGGGCTGAAGACATTGCTCTAACTTGGGGAGAGTGACACCATGAAGTCCAAACCTCCGAGAATGATAGCGGTAGATTGGGAATGCTGAATGGGGAGAAGAGATTATACTAGTAGGTTGTAGAGAAAGAATACTGCAGCATTAGATGATTCAGGGTTTCGCTGCTTTCATTATACAGTGGATAATTTTTTGAGGATGAGACATCTCTTTTTTTTAGGTTCTCGCTGGTTAAAATTTTATCATAATAAGCTAGCCAGAAGAATAATTTGGCCTTCTCCAGAATTAGGAGGTTCCAGAATAATTTTTTCAGAGGGGAGATCACTCCACCGTGAAGTAAAAACTTATAACAGGAACGAACACTGAAAACACCACTAGAACTCCACTTTCAATGCCATGTATCTGATTCTAATGAGAGTATAAAGTTCTATAGAAGTGAAGAGAGAGTTTGAAGTCTTCTATGTGCATGAGAGTTCATGAGGCTTCTGAAAGAAGTCAGTAGAACTGGTTGTTGCAAGAATTCAGAAATTGAGCAGTTATGCTTCGTTGCAAAGAAGTAGAGATGAGGAAGTAAAGAGCATAATGCACTATCACCGATCCAATGATCCATTTAGAATTTGATTGAGCGGCCATTGTCCACTGACAGTAAGAACCATCCTACAAATGAAGAAAGGAGCCTAAGCACTTCCCTCTAAAAGGGAGAGATAGTTTGAAGCAGGCGACGAGATGGGTGAAGTAGGGGCCTTCGTGAGTAACAAGCATGCCTAATAAAAATGCACCAAGGTTTCTGGAGGTACCTGAGAAATCTCCACCACTACTTTAAGAGAAGAGCCTGATTGAGAGTGAGAAGGTTCTTGATTCCAAGACCTTCATACAGTTTAAGTCGATAGGCTTGATTCTAATTTACTAGATGCTTGATGGAGCTGTGCGATGGTAAACTATTCCAAAAAAATTTTTTGCACTTCTGATTTATTATCTGAATGATAGATGACGGAATTTTCATGACCGACATCCAGAATACTGGAATAGCACTCAGAACGGAATTAAGCAGTGTGAGGCAACCCACCAAAGAGAGAGTTTGTTGCTTCCAACCACTAAGCTTTTTGAAGATTTTATCAATAAGGAAGGACCAACCTGTTGGGAATAGTGTCCCAAAGCCAATCGTCAGCCTGTTGACGGTTGTGCTCCTTTTGTATTAGTACATGAATTATAAATAAATAAAAGTTATTTTGGTATTTTTTCATCACAAATATTTCATCTTCTAATGAACTCCTGTGTTGCGGTGAAGTCCTTAGGACTATTTAGACTCGACAAAGGAGGATTTGTCGCTTAGTCCTTAAACATGTTCGCGACCAAATGATACGTTGTTACCAAGGACGACAACGTTTATCGAGCATAGGTCGTTGTGTGCCATATGGGTTGGTTGTCCTCATAACCAAAGAGTGTGGAGACACTGGTATGGCATACAGGTGAGATGTAATGGTACATCTGCACTGAACGTGACCAACTCCGGAACTATTTCTGCTGTCAAGATTTGCTCCGATGAGATATGGGTATAAATGTCCCTCCGACCTGAGACTGCCACGGTGACTTGCAAGCAACTCACTGCACTTAGGCACTGGACTACCTGAATTTTTAATTCAATGACGGAAGGCTGCTGGGTGTAGTCAAGTACTTGACTTGTCGGTGCGTGTGTCAAGATGGGATTGACCACTCCAGTTTAGGAGCTGTGTACAGTCGTGTTTCAATTTAGCAAAACCTTGGCCAGGGTAGTCCTAGTGAGGAGTCACAGGACTAATTGAGTTGAGCACGATTCGGATGATATCATCAGGGTTGACAGTTTAACCCTGAGTCGTCCTAAACAAAGGGGTCAAAAGGGATGAATTATACGGTAACCATATTCACGTAGGTTCTGAATTTTGTGATTGCGATTATTCGACCTATCCGGTCGTCGGGTATCATTGCTAGATGGTCACTTCGATTAGTACAAAAATTGGTTCCTGTGCTACCGGCTTAGGTTCGAACCTGCGGGGTCACACACATTAGAGGTTCCTTTCTGATCTGATGGCTGATTATGAGTCTTATCTATCTGGAACTCTATGATTGAGAATTAAGATTCTCTGATCATGAGTTCCACACATTTTGGATACCGGGGTCAAAATTTTGAATTTCAAATTTTGAATTTGAAATTTGAACTCTTTGATCAGTGTTTCATATCGATGGTCTCTGATGCCTGATTGCCCATCGGATTTGGACTCAATATTTATGAGAGATTTAATTAGTGATTTAATCATTAATTAACTCAATTTGATTGAGTAATTATTTTTGGATCAAGTCCAATTGAATTGGATTCAGTTTGGATTGACCCGATTGGTTAAATGTTGACCTAATCGCTAAGGTGGTTTAGTCCCTGATTTGATCAGGGGTTAGGTTTAGTTAATTTCTGATTTGATTAAGATTTTATTGAGCCTAATTAAGTCTAATTATGTTGGGTTTAATCTGGTCTAATTATGCTTAACCAATTTTAAACTAGGTTGGCTCAATTTGAATCAAACCACCTTGTTTTAAATTCCCTGCGACACCCAACTTCCTTGCACCCATTTGAATTCACGAGAAGAAACTTCTCGTAAAATTTTTCTCACGCAAAACCCTTCCCCACGCCCTCATTTGTGCACCATATGGATGGATAAAATAATTAGTTAGCCATTCAAATTCAAAGTATGTTTGAATTTGAATGGATAACTTATCACTTGCCCCTTCATCCTTATCCATTTTGTGCGCCACATTACTTATACGAGAAAAGGTTTCTCGTGAAACATTTTTCATGCACAAAGAGCCACGCCCCTTCTCTTCTCACGCCCAAAAGGATAGGGATAAGTTGGTTTTCGTTTGAATTCAAATTTGATTTGAATTCAAATGTGCAACCACTTATCTTTATCCTCTCACGCGGATAAGACACGTTCGATGTTGTTTTAAAAAGAGGAGAAAGGTGGGACGTGCGTAAAAATTTTAGGAGAGAAACTTTGGGGCGTGAGGAAGGTTTGTGTGCAAGGTGAAGGTCCAAAACCTTCCGAGAGAAAAAGAAAGAAAAGAGAGAAAATTAGGCGCAGGGTTTTTGGTGTGTACCCTAGGGTTTCTACCTAGGGTTCGGGAAGTGAGATTGGTATGCCACGAGTGTCGTGAGTCCACCAAATTTCAGGAAGAGATCCATCAGCCTCTCAAGCAACTGTGCAGTTGATCTGGAGCATCCGAAAAGTCGACAAACATCGATTGAAGGAGTTCGATCAACATCTGCCATCAAAAGGGTGAAATCACGAACTAGCATTCGTGAGGAGCTGATCAGAAGGGAGCTTCGTGTGGACGATCCGCAGAGGTCAGACATTTATGTGGCTGTGACGTGACGATCAGAGCCCCCCGACGGTGATCAGATTGCGGTGATCAACTACCCGCAAAAGGTGATGTGTTCTAAACACAGTACTGTAAAAGGTTTACTGATTCAAATTTGAATTTCAAATTTAAATGCATGCTGTTGTATCATATTTAGATCCTAGTGTAGGGTTAATTAATATTAATTAATGAGATTAATTAATAATTCTGCTGTAAAATAGTAATTTTGAAAAAGTTTTAAAATTATCATTTTGCCCCTGCACTAAATTTTTGCTACAAATGGTATCAGAGCATGGTTCTAGAATATGATATACATATGTATGCATAGATTAAGGTGTAATCTATAAGTTTAAATTTGAAATTCAAAATTCAAAAAAATTTAAAATTTAAAATTTAAAATTTGAAATTTGTTAGAAGTTTTAAATTTGAAATTCAAAATTTGAAATTTGAAATTTGGTTGAAATCTCAAATTTGAAATTTGAAATTTGAAATTCAAAATTTGAAATTTAAAATTTAAAATTCAAAATTTAAAATTCAAAGATTAAAAATTCAAATTTGAAATTTGATTGAAATCTCAAATTTGAAATTTAAAATTTGAAATTTGAAATTTGAAATTCAAAATTTAAATTTTAAAATTGGTATATTTAGATATACTTGATCCAAGTAGCAAGTAATCTAATTGGGTTGGTTGCCATGGCCGTCCGGTCATAGGAGAAAAGTAGGGTTTAAAGGCTCTCTCTTCCCATTCGATGGGGTCTCCTATGGCAGTAGAGGTGCCGATGCAATTATATCTCATGCTGATGAAGCAGCGAAAGAACTTAATTAAAAAATTTATCATGAGAGTGTTAGATTAGATCTAAAAGAAAATTTATGATTTATTTTGAGTTATTTTCTGTTATGAAATGAGCAATAGAATTGCTATTTATGAAATGTGCTGACCCGTTTGTGAAATGAGTCAACACATTTGGTAAACAGAAAAATAAAATCTTTCAAAATTTAAAAATTATTTTCGAAATGCCAAACCCTGACCCATCAGTCCAAGTACTTAATTAAAAGAATTAAGTGTTGTCTAGTAGGTCTAGAATTGTGAATTAAGACCTAAGACAATTGCATAAACTTGTGGGTCAATGGGTTAGATGAATTAGGTCCATAATTGGGTTAGACCTAAGGTTAGCTTAAAAAATGGACTAAATAGAGTAATTGGTCAAATCTAATCAAAAGTTGAATTAGATTAGGTCAAGGATACTCTAGACTCAACTTCAATAGTTGTAGTTGAATGGGTCCATGTCTTTAACTAGACCAAGATGGACTTAATTCATGGCTACGCGGTGGAGCCCTATTTACTAAGTTGATCAAAATTAAAACTAATGAACCGGTTGGTGTCTAAGGTAAGTTCGGCAGTTTTGACCAGTGGTTCTTAAGTGGGAGCTACTCGCATTGATTCGATCATTGACGAGTTAATGGTAAATCCCCACCACTGATCTCACTTACCTGGCCAATCTGGTAAGTTAGATTTTGATTAGATCACTTGGTGATTAGAGCTCACCCATGTCATTAGGTAAATTAGTGTGACTGATTTAGGTGCTCCTAATGCCAGCTTTAATTAAATCTTTTTTTAATCTAACTTGGTGAAGTCAGTGGGAGGATTGAAATTGGCTAGATTATTTCTTCTCTACTATTCTTTAATAAAATCATCAAAATTATTAGGTCCCTAAAATGATTAAGTTATAATGATAACTAAGTCATAGCCTCTCATTAAGTGAATGATAATGAGTCCATTAGTTCAATGATCATTGGAGGCCCAAAGGCCTGGTGCTCATTGGCTAATGGAATTATTATTCATAATATGATAATTTGATTGAGTCTTTCTGATGGTGGTTAGGTTGGCCGGCCAAAGTCGGGCCTGATCATTTATTGGTCCGATTCACTAAATTAAGTCATGTTAATGGTTGGACCTAACCAGATCTTTTCAGTGGAGGCCAAAGCCTACTGATTAGGTTCTGGGGCAAAATCAATTACTAGAAGTTGTTTAGAGAAATAACTGGTTAAGAACCTATCCATAGATGCACATGGGTTGACCAACCAAAATTGGGCTCGTGTGTAGTCTGTGTGGATTCTAGTACCCATTAAGGAATTAAAGTAATTCCTCGAATTGGAGGATGAGGCTATCAGTTCGTAAAAATATTGGAAAAAATTTTAGACTAAAGTCCAAGTCTTTAGTATTAATTTATGTACTAATAGAGGTCTCATTTTTCTTTATGCAGCTATGGCCACTATCCTGTCGCTCCGGTCATTATTAGATAATGACAAGCTCATGGGACCCAATTTCGATAGCTGGTATCGAAAATTGAAAATCATCCTTGAGCATGAGCGGATCCTTTATGTAGTAACGGATCCAGCACCTGAGGAGCCAGCTCCGAACGCTAGTAAGGCGATCCGAGATACTTACTTGAAGTGGCTCAATGACCGCACCACCGTTCGATGTATTATGCTAGCAGCAATGAATGACGAGTTCAGCCGAAGGTTTGAGAACGCCTAGCCACAGGAGATGCTTCAAATGTTGAACGACTCCTTTGGCATGCCTGACGATGTTGAAAGGCACAAAACTAGTTGTGCCATTTTCAATGCTCGGATGAGGGATGGGGCCTCAGTCACTGATCATGTACTGTACATGATTGAGATGATTGAGCGCCTAAGCAAATTGGGCTTTCCTCTGCACGAGCAGCTCGGTAAGGATGCGATCCTTAATTCCTTGCCCAAGTTCTTCCTCCCATTTCTTACTCATTTTGAATGACAAAGCCTGCAGTAAACTACCACGGATTGTTGGGGTTGCTGCAGAACTTTGAGAAGGATCACCAACTCCATAAGGAGTCGGTGAATGTAGTGGGAGGGTCTTCTTCTCGTCGTCAACCCTTTGGAAAGGGGAAGAAGAACAAGAAGAAGAAAAATAAGAAGGTGCAATCTCATGCTGGGACAGTAGCACAGGATCAGACCAAGAAGTGCAAGTACGACCAGAGCCAGGCGGAGTGCTTCTTTTGCAAGAAGCACGGGCATTGGAAGAGGAACTGTCCTCAATACATTGCCTCCCTGGACCCGAACAGGCTAAAGAAGAAGCAAGGTAATTATATGATAACTCCTTGCAACTTTTTGATTTGTGATACTACTGCCTGGGTATTGGATACCGGAAGCCCTTATCATATTTGTAATTCGATGCAGGGTCTGCAGGTCAGTAGGAGATTTGATGAAGGCGAGAGGTTCCTGAACGTTGAAGATAGAAGCAAAGTTCCAGTTCTAGCTTTAGGAATCATGAGTCTTGTAATCAATTCTCGTAATGTAATTCTGAGTGAATGTTACTATTGTCCAAGTTTTTTATTAAATATTATTTTTGTAGGCCTTTTGGCCATGTACGATTATGATTTTTTAATAAAAGAAAATATTTACAATATCATTTTGAATGATGTTACAATATTTGTTGGATAATTAAATAATAGAATTTACTTACTATCACAGCCTGTTAATGTGGTTCAAAACTTCGGTAAACGCTCTAGAATAGATAATGTGCCAGAAGTCTACCTTTGGCACTGTAGGCTAGGTCATATCAATAAGAACAGGATAAACAGGTTGGCTCAAGAAGGAATTCTTGAAGTTCGTGATTGTGAATTACTTCCAACCTGTGAGTCCTGTCTTCTTGGGAAGATGACCAAGTCACCTTTTACTGGAAAAGGTGAGCGGGCCAGTGAACTCTTAGGTTTGGTACATTCTGATGTATGTGGACCCATAAGCTCAAGTGCAAGAGGTGGATTTTTCTACTTCATAACCTTCACAGACGACCTATCTAGGTATGGGTATGTCTATTTAATGAAGCATAAGTCGGAATCATTTGAAATGTTCAAACTATTCCGAAATGAGGTAGAAAAATAAACTGAAAAGTGTATTAAAACTCTTCGATCTGATCGAGGAGGTGAATACCTTTCAATGAGTTTCTGACGTATCTAGGGGAGAATGGGATTCTCTCTCAGTGGACTCCTCTTGGAACACCACAGCATAATGGTGTGTCTGAAAGGAGGAATCGGACCCTGTTAGACATGGTTCGATCCATGATGGGGTTTGCTGGTCTGTCGATCTCCCTCTGGGGATATGCGCTCGAATCAGCTTGTTACCTTCTAAATAGAGTTCCGAGTAAGTCTGTAGCCAAAACGCCATATGAGATATGGATAGGACGTAAGCTAGTACTCTCGCACCTTAGGGTTTGGGGGTGTCCGGCTTATGTTAAACGTTTAATTACAGACAAGCTTGGACCTAGGTCTGACAAGTGTAATTTTATAGGGTACTCAAAAGAGACCAAAGGGTATTATTTCTACCTTGCTGATGAGCAAAAGGTGTTTGTCAGCCTTAAGATAATTTTTTTAGAAAAGGAGTTCCTTAGTGAAAAAACTGTTGCCTCTAAGGTCGAACTTGACGAAGTTCGACAGGTGGAAAAACCGACACATATTACTGAACCTGAACCGGATTTGATTAGATCAGATCTGGAGCCCATTGATTATGCACCCTTAAGGCGGTCTGGTAGAGTACCACATCAACCGGACAGATACTATGGTTTCTTGGTCCGGGATGGTGATCCTGTCGTACTTGATGAAAACGATGAGGATCCGATCACCTACATGGATGCAATGCAGAGACCTGACTCTGAGAAATGGCTAAAGGCCATGAAATTCGAAATGGAGTCCATGAAGGTCAACGATGTGGGACATTGGTTGACCCACCCGAAGGAGTAAAACCCGTAGGGTGTAAGTGGGTCTTCAAAAGGAAGAGGGGCGCAGACGAAAATGTGGAGACCTATAAAACCCGTCTGGTTGCCAAGGGATATCGTCAACGTTATGGTATAGACTATGACGAGACGTTTTCTCCTGTGACAATGCTCAAATCCATTCGGATTATGCTTGCGATAGCTGCCCATCTGGACTATGAAATCTGACAGATGGATGTGAAGACAGCTTTTCTAAACGGAGAGCTGGACGAAGAGGTGTATATGATACAACCTGAAGGGTTCACATCCACAGATGAGTATAAGGTGTGCAAGCTATAGAGGTCCATTTATGGACTTAAGCAGGCATCTCGGAGTTGGAACATACGTTTTGATAGGACGATCAAAACATATGGCTTCATTAAGAACGGAGAAGAGCCCTGCATTTATAAGTGGGCTAATGGTCCAGTAGTAGTATTTCTTGTATTGTATGTGGATGACATTCTCTTAATCAGGAATGATGTCCCTGCATTACAGGGAATAAAGATTTGGCTATCGTCACAATTCTCCATGAAAGATCTGGGAGAAGCTTTCTACATCCTAGGGATGAGGATCTATAGGGATAGATCCAAAAAGTTGCTTGGCTTATCCCTGTCCACGTACATTGATACTATGCTGAAAAGGTTCAGCATGAAAAATTTCAAGAAAGGCTATCTACCGATAGGCCATGGAATTTCTCTCTCGAAGAGGGATTGTCCGACAACACTTCAAGAGAGAGAGTATATGGGTAGGATTCCATATGCTTCGACAGTGGGATCTATCATGTACGCCATGACATGTACACGACCAGATGTGGCATACTCACTAGGGGTAGTGAGTAGATACCAATCTGATCCAGGAGAGAATCACTGGAAGGTTGTTAAAACCATCCTGAAGTATTTAAGAAATACTAAGGACCAGTGGCTTATATATGGTGAATCGGACTTGAGACTTATAGGGTTTACAGACTCTAGTTTCCAATCTGATCGCGATGATAGCAAGAGTGTGTCAGGATTTATTTTTACCCTTAATGGTGGGGCTGTTTGCTGGAAGAGTTCCAAGCAGCACACTGTGGCTGATTCAGTATGCGAGGCGGAGTATATTGCTGCATCAGATGCTGCCAAAGAAACGGTGTGGCTGAGAAAATTCATCACCGAGCTCGGAGTAGCACCCTTCCTTGTTGGTCCAGTTCTGCTCTACTGCGACAGCTCTGGAGCCATTGCTCAGGCGAAGGAACCAAAGACACACCAGCGGACGAAGCATATTCTGCGCCGCTACCATCTCATCCGGGAGATCGTGGATCGAGGTGACGTCGACCTTCAGAAGATCGACGAAAAGGAGAACCTGGCCGACCCATTCACTAAAGCCATTGCGGTGAAGGAGTTCAACGACTACAAGTCGAAGATGGGTATTAGATACTGCACCGATAGGCTTTAGGCCAAGTGGGAGATTGTTGGGAATAGTATTCCAAAGTCAATCGTCAGCCTGTTGACGGTTGTGCTCCTTTTGTATTAGTACATGAATTATAAATAAATAAAAATTATTTTGGTATTTTTTCATCACCAATGTTTCATCTTCTAATGAACTCCTGTGTTGTGGTGAAGTCCTTAGGACTATTTAGACTCGACAAAGGAGGATTTGTCGCTTAGTCCTTAAACATGTTCGCGACCAAATGATACGTTGTTACCAAGGACGACAACGTTTATCGAGCATAGGTCGTTGTGTGCCATATGAGTTGGTTGTCCTCATAATCAAAGAGTGTGGAGACACTGGTATGGCATACAGGTGAGATGTAATGGTACATCTGCACTGAACATGACCAACTCCGGAACTATTTTTGCTGTCAAGATTTGCTCCGATGGGATATGGGTATAAATATCCCTCCGACCTGAGACCGCCACGGTGACTTGCAAGCAACTCACTGCACTTAGACACTGGACTACCTAAATTTCTAATTCAATGATGGAAGGCTGCTGGGTGTAGTCAAGTACTTGACTTATCGGTGCGTGTGTCAAGATGGGATTGACCACTCCAGTTTAGGAGCTGTGTACAGTCGTGTTTCAATTTAGCAAAATCTTGGCCAGGGTAGTCCTAGTGAGGAGTCACAAGACTAATTGAGTTGAGCACGATTCGGATGATATCATCAGGGTTGATAGTTTAACCCTGAGTCGTCCTAAACACAGGGGTCAAAAGGGATGAATTATACGGTAACCATATTCACGTAGCTTCTGAATGTTGCGATTGCGATTATTCGACCTATCTGATCATCGGGTACCATTGCTAGATGGTCACTTCGATTAGTACAGGAATTGGTTCCTGTGCTACCGGCTTATGTTCGAACCTGCGGGGTCACACACATTAGAGGTTCCTTTCTGATCTGATGGCTGATTATGAGTCTTATCTATCTGGAACTCTATGATTGAGTATTAGGATTCTCTGATCATGAGTTCCACACATTTTGGGTACCGGGGTCAAAATTTTGAATTTCAAATTTTGAATTTGAAATTTGAACTCTTTGATCAGGGTTTCATATCGATGGTCTCTAATGCCTGATTGCCCATCGGATTTGGACTCAATATTTATGAGAGATTTAATTAGTGATTTAATCACTAATTAACTCAATTTGATTGAGTAATTATTTTTGGATTAAGTCCAATTGAATTGGATTCAGTTTGGATTGACCCGATTAGGTTAAATGTTGACCTAATCGCTAAGGTGGTTTAGTCTCTGATTTGATCAGGAGTTAGGTTTAGTTAATTCTTGATTTGATTAGAATTTTATTGAGCCTAATTAAGCCTAATTATGTTGGGTTTAATCTGGTCTAATTGTGCTTAACCTATTTTAAACTAGGTTGGCTCAATTTGAATCAAACCACCTTGTTTTAAATTTCCTGCGACACCCAACTTCCTTGCACCCATTTGAATTCACGAGAAGAAACTTTTCGTGAAATTTTTCTCACGCAAAACCCTTCCCCACGCCCTCATTTGTGCGCCATATGGATGGATAAAATAATTAGTTAGCCATTCAAATTCAAAGCATGTTTGAATTTGAATGGATAACTTATCACTTGCCCCTTCATCCTTATCCATTTTGTGCGCCACATTACTTACACGAGAAAAAGTTTCTCATGAAACATTTTCCACGCACAAAGAGCCACGCCCCTTCTCTTCTCACGCCCAAAAGGATAGGGATAAGTTGGTTTTCGTTTGAATTTAAATTTGATTTGAATTCAAATGTGCAACCACTTATCTTTATCCTCTCACGCGGATAAGACACGTTCGATGTTGTTTTAAAAAGAGGAGAAAGGTGGGACGTGCGTAAAAATTTTAGGAGAGAAACTTTGGGGCATGAGGAAGGCTTGTGTGTGAGGTGAAGGTCCAAAACCTTTCGAGAGAAAAAGAAAGATAAGAGAGAAAATTGGATGCAGGGTTTTTGGTGTGTACCCTAGGATTTCTACCTAGGGTTCGAGAAGTGAGATTGGTATGCCACGAGTGTCGTGAGTCCACCAAATTTCACGGAGAGATCCATCAGCCTCTCAAGCAACTGTGCAGATGATTCGGAGCATCCGAGAAGTCGGCACACATAGATCGAAGGAGTTCGATCAACATCTGCCATCAAAAGGGTGAAATCACGAACTAGCATTCGTGAGGAGCTGATCAGAAGGGAGCTTCGTGTGGATGATCCGCAGAGGCCAGATATTTATGTGGCTGCAACGTGACGATCAGAGCCCCCGACGGTGATCAGATTGCGGTGATCAACTACCCACAAAAGATGATGTGTTCTGAACACAGTACTGTAAAAGGTTTACTGATTCAAATTTGAATTTTAAATTTAAATGCATGCTGTTGTATCATATTTAGATCCTAGTGTAGGGTTAATTAGTATTAATTAATGAGATTAATTAATAATTTTGCTGTAAAATAGTAATTTTGAAAAAAAATTAAAATTATCATTTTGCCCCTGCACTAAATTTTCGCTACACAACCGCCCTTGGTAAGCTTAGAGTAATGGAGTGGGATGCCCAAATACTGAGAGGGAAAGGACGATACCTTGCAGCCAAGCATGAAGGCCATTGTAGAAATTAAGTCAGTGCTGAGGTTGATATCGAAAAGCTGAATTTTGTAAAAGTTAATACTGAGATCCGATGATAATTTGAAATAATATAAGATCAGCTTAAGGCAATTGATGTCAGCTTTCGAGGCACGAGTGAAGATCAACATATCAGCCGCAAATTGAAGACATTGGGAGAAGCCATCCAGTCCACAAGGACCATTGTAATTTAACAACTGCTGCTGCTGAGCAATCTTTAAGATATTGATGAGAACATCTGTAATCAAGATGAAGAGCAAAGGTGAAAGGGAATTTCCTTGTTTAAGCCCTCGTCGGTTTTTAAACCAATTGCCCACTGAATTATTTATAACTAGGGCTGATTTGTAGGTTGCAAGAAGGGTTTAGATCCAACCAATCCATCTGACCCCGAAGCCCCTGTGATATAAAAGGTCAAGCAGAAAATCCCATGAGATGCAATCAAATGCTTTCTCAAAATCAATCTTGCAGAGGATGGTCAGAATTTTTGGGTGTCTTATGACTGAGATTTGTTCAACTGCCAAGATGTAACTCTCAAAGATTAAGCACCCTTTGATGAATGCAAATTGACAGTCAAACACCAGTTCAGCCATTTTAGCCTAAAGTCGGTTTGACAACACCTTAAAGATGATCTTAACTATCCCGTTCTCAATACTAATCGGCCTATAATCATGAACTATAGGGTTGTTGGCTTTCTTAAGGATTAATGAGATGCAAGAATAATTGATCCTGTGGAGGTCACACTCACCGGCGTAGAATGCAGAAAACAACCTACAAATGTCTTGACCAAAACACTCCCAATATTTCTGATAGAAGGACAATTGGAACCCATCTGGATCGGACAATTTGGTTTTTGCTAAGCTGAACACTATTGATTTAATTTCTTCAATGGAGAAAGGGGAGTCTAAGGATGCCAAATCAGGTTGGAGATCGGGATAGATCCTCGACCAATCTATATCAGCTCACTTCACTTTCAGGATTTCGAGGAATGATTGATAGTAAGATAGAAATGCCTGCGCACAATGTCTGATTGTGTTTGGAGAATTTGGCCAGAATGATGAATCTCAATGATCATATTTTTTTTTCAAGTAGTTTGAGGCAGGATGTGAAAAAACTTGGTATTCCTATCACCCTCGTGAATCTATTTGGAGCGAGAACGTTGCATCCATATTATCTCTTCTTGCTTGAGGAGAGAGTTGAGCTTAATCTTAAGTTCTGATCTTGAGGCATGCTCATCAGCAGTAAGGTCCCGTTGCTCTTCCAACTCATCGAGAGCAGTTATGGAATCTGAAATGATGTTCTTGTTGGCTAGGATGTTCTCGACTGAAGATTTACTCCAACTTCTAAGATTGGCTCGCAGATGTCGAAGTTTGAGAACCAAATTTGCTGTACTATTGATGGAGGATGGGGCTTCAGACTATCATTTTTGGATCAGATCGTCAAATCCATCGTAGAGGAACTAGAGATTTTCAAATCTGAATGGCTTCATAAGGGGACCTTGTTTGGAGATCAAAGGCTTGGTAGAGAGGAGCGGAATGTGATCGAAGGTAATCCGAGGGAGTGGGGAGAGAGAGAAAGTGGGGAACTGGCTGTGCCAAGCAAGGGACACCAGACATCTGTCAAGTTTGGCCAGATAGGGCTGCTCTCTGAAATTGGACCAGATGAACTTGTGTGAGGGTAACTAAAGCTCGATCAAGCCAAGAGAGAAGATAAATTTATTAAATATTTGAGAAGACTGACGACTTTCCAAGGCACCCACTCTCTCGGCTTGAATCGAATGGCATTGAAATCTTCGATCAGAGTCTAGGGCAGTTGTATAGAGCAAGCAAGGTCTTTAAGCTTACCGAAGAAATCCACTCGGACGGGTTGATCGTGTGGGCCATAAACGTTGGTGATAATGACCTTAGCATTAAACCTTCTGAAGCTAAATTTAGTACTTAGTGAATACCGTCCTCGATGGCATGGTTTTTCCTTAATTTCGTTAGAATCCAATGCTGTTAAAAGACCCCCGACAGATCCTGTTGTCTCCAGTGTGAGATATCCATCATATTTCGATCCACAGATAGATCGGAGGATGGGGGGAGAGAGGTTGCTCTGCTTGGTTTCTTGAAGGCAAACAATCATGCTGTTGCCTTTCTTAATGAGCTCCTTGGCCATACATTTTTTATATGGCAAGCCTATGCCACGTATATTACATGCATTCCAGAAAAGTAGTGACATTGATTTTGAACAAACCCAATAGATGAGAAAGGATAATCCCATAGGTAGTAGAAGGGGGTATCCATAAGCGCATGATAGACGGCATGTAGAAGGAGAACCAGGGGCAGAGCAAATAAGTGGACCATAACACAAAATAATACGATAAGCGGTTTGGAGGCAGTAGTAACCGCCTAAAACACAAAATAATGCCAAAAGTTATCCATTGGTAATTCTAACCAAAATAATGCAGAACTCTAGGATGAGAGGATTCTTATGCAGATGCAAATGCTCCACCAGGCACGAGAGAGAAGGAGCATCGCTCTCGCTTGAGAGACTTCAAGCGCTTAATGGGCGAAGCCCGATCATCATCGGGAAGTAGGAGGCCACACTATTTGGTGAGCTAGAAATATCTCCGGTCGTGAGCGAGTTGATGTAGAGGAGATCATCAACAGAAAGCGAAAAGTCTTCAATACCCAGAAACTTGAATTTTTTGGAGTGAATACAGGCACTGTGCTTGTGAGAGACCTGCCTCGGCGAAGGGGACTTGTCAACAGTCGGGCCCTTTAGAATGGAGGCAAAGGCTTGAGCAACTAGAATTGATGGTTGGGAGGGCAAACAGGTGATCGTCGGGCCTACAGGGAGGCAGTGATCTGGCAGCATTTTGGGACCTACAGGCAAGCTAAGGCTAGGAGAATGGATAGGGGGCTCAGACTCCACATCCGACGAATTAATCAGGAAAAATTTTGAATTCGAATCCCGAGCTAGAGAGGTAGGCACGACATATAGGAAGGATAAGGCGAGCTTGAGCAGATCCTGAGGAATGTTGATAGTAGTATTTCGGCTAATCTGATTGAACAGGAGGTCAGAGAATAATCGAAAACAAGGGAAAGGACTGTTGGGATGCTCCGAGACAGAGAGAGCACCCCGATAGGCAGACTACGAACTGATAGGAGAGTGACGCCTATCCAACGAGTTACCATCAGAGGAACTACCTCGACGGTGATCAAGACCTCGAGGATGAGAACGATGTACCGATCCAAACCAGAATTTCCACTCAGAGTTGCCAAGGTCCGTCGGATCGTTGCTGAAGGAAGAAGACTGATCTAGGAAAGGGTTGAAAGGTATAGAGAAGTTAACGACAAGTTGGATATGGTACCGAAAAGCTCCAACGGTGACCTCGATAAAGACAAGGATGGACTCAAGGCTTTCACACAGGAAGTGGAGATCGAAGCTAGTCAAATCGTCTATACGGATACTCGAGTGACTGGCTCGAAGGAGAATACCAAGACTAGAAATGATGCTGGCCACAGCATTCACATTCCAGCAAACAAGAGGAAGGTCAAACAAACTTGCAGATACCTTAAAACATAATTGATGAGGAACTCCATCAATTGTCTGATCCCAGGGTGCAATAAGAAGGGTGAAGCCATCACCACAGATACTCCCCAAGGAAGCAAGGCTTTGAACAATCTCAAAGGAAAGACAAGAGATGAAGAAGGTATTACTCGGGGAGAGTTTTTTGGCTGACCAGGAGCTGCAAACTCGAGCTTTTCAAGAGAGGATGAGGGATACATCATTATTTTGATATTCTGGCCAAACGTCTTGATGAAGGCTGCGTGAGTCAAGTAAGATGATGTGTCGATCATTTTTTAGGTGAAGGCTAGGAAGGCTTTGGTGGGGAGACCACTCTGCGGGCGCTCTATCCTTTCTATAGCTGGATAGGGGGTTCTTGACTAGCTAGGGGAGTGGTTTTTGGTGGAGAGTTTTTGGTTTGAATGTGGAGAACGTCTTACAATGCTTGAGGGGGTGATCAAATTTTTTGCAGTGGAAGCACCGCAAAAGATTGTGGCACTCAGATTTGAGATGGTTTGAGG
This sequence comes from Elaeis guineensis, assembly GCF_000442705.2. NCBI lineage: Eukaryota > Viridiplantae > Streptophyta > Magnoliopsida > Arecales > Arecaceae > Elaeis > Elaeis guineensis. Next base: position 6,609,154 of record NC_026001.2, read on the forward strand.
CCCCACAGCGGAAACAGCACCCCATTTTAAAAGCCAAAGGATGGAGGAAAGCAGAAGGAGGAATGGGATTTGAAAGATATTGATCGAAGGTATTGAGCGGCGCAGACGCCAACTGCATGGAGGAATGATGATTAGCCGAATTGCCGTTCTGTCGAACAAAAGATTTGCTGCAACAAGCTCGCTGACTGAAGACATGATATCAGAATTAATGAATCGAACCATAGAGGCCGATATCGAAGGTGAGAAGGCAGTTAGTGAGACGCCTTAATCACATTATTAATGGACAAACTACCGACTGCATGAAATGGTGAAGGACGATGGTGTAAGAATATAGCTACGTGCCAATGATCATGTGTGCCTGAGTGAGGTATCCGGACGAACTTTGGAGCTTTACCCAAAATTTTTGGCTTAGGTGCAAATCTGAAAAGGAACTGTCAGAAAGATGAGAATGACAAAGAGTATTAGTAGCACGAAAACCTAAAAAGCCTAGGGAACGATGTTTGCGTCGGTAGCAGGGGGCCAAGACCGACCCAAACGTTAGCACTAGATTGCGGTTGGGGCCTCTAGGAGGGAAGACGATGGAGAGCAAAGCGAGAGGGGGGGGGGGGGGGAGCTGATTCCCTCCGTTCATTCTCTATCAAGATTATGAATTTGTAATTCACTGTTTTCTAGGTTAAAAAGGCGCAATAGAGAAATCTGAAGCAACTTGAATGCCCTTAGATAGGACCTCAAATGCCATGCATCTAGCTAGAATCCAAGTTGCCCACATCTGCCTAGGCATCAAGACGCTGGTAGGAAGGCTCGTACTTTTTTTCATTTTTTCCCTATGCGTTTAATTCTCTTCTAAGAAATGATATGTTCAAGTTCTTTAAACATAGAATGGTTAAGAATGGAGAGCCGTATGGATGTTTAAGAATGGAGGTGCCATCAATTGGTGGTCCTGAGGATGGATCTCCATCAACCTTTATCCACTGTCATCGATGCAGCAAGCTGGCAGTCTTCGACAGGAACTGCCATAGATATAGAAAGAGTCACCAATGAGGAAATAGCTCTCCAGCAACAGAAATTCCCAGAGGCTATGATCTTCTTCGACAGGGAAATTGAGAAGGCTAAAGCCAATTGAAACATTCCCTGTTAGGGAAGTATTTGGCTTGGCCATTCACACTCCATTATTAAGGAACTCGAGCTCTCATGAGGTCTTCCTTGAGGGTTCCAAACCATAGCATTGTCACAAGATTCAACTGCATTAGATATAACATCTGACAATAAGGTTACAGCAGCATAACATGAGAAAGATGAGTTAGGTAATGCTGCTCCATATATATTTGAATGGATTGGAAACCACTCAAGAATGATGCCCATCTGAACCTCAGCTCGTTGCAGATTGGAGTCCATACTCATGCCAAGGAACAGGTAACATGAATCATGATGGGACCTTGCATCAAACTCATCTGGACAATGGAGTACTCCTAGTAATGCTATAGCAGAAAAAATTCAATTTTTGGACCACGAGATGCCAAACAAGGACCTACCTAGTTGCCACACAGCATGAGAAATTTCTTTGTACAGAGTCAGCAAAAGATGAGCACCCTCATGTTGCGATAGGATGCAACTGGAGAAGTTTTTTGGTGACTCGAATTAAAACACGCAAGCCATTCAAACACTACAAACAAGCAGATGAACCACATTAAGGTATTTACCTCTAAAAGGAGGAGTGTGAAGTGCTGAGAAATTTGCAATTTGGATATGATTAATGCAAGCTTTCAGCATAAGGGAAAAAGTCCCTCAAAGACTGAAGTTTCTATATATAGGACTTGAGATGATAATTTAAAACAAAAGTAAAGAGAAAAAAAAGGGTAAAACGCTGCATTCCTAGTGAAAAATGACATCCAAATCAAAAACACATTTCCCAACACCTTCATAACTCGGTAGATATAAAAAAATATAAGATTGTACAAATTAACTGCAGAAACATCTGCATCCAGACGAGGGGGAGGTTAGGGTGTTCAAAGTTTTCCATCGCCCTTCTGTTGGTATATAGCTTCTAAACATTCCTTGGCCCGGTGAACCTTTGACTGCAGGTAAAAGCTTCCATGTTTGGCATTCCTCTCAAACAAGATATCATACCTCTGCACAGTTGGCAAAACATATGACTCAGATTCAAATACCAAACTATGTTATCATCTAGAAATATGTCGGGGATGAGGAGATAAGACAACTTATTTCAGAATCAGCGACCACAACAACTTAATATTCTAAAACTTTTGTGATGTCAAAGGGGGTAAATTATATGCATGAGCTGGGTATGCACTATTCAGAATAGCGAGTTAATTAACTTCGTTTGTTCCAAGTATTAAGCATGAGCAGCCTCGGATCAGGAAGATTCATCAAGTGTGCAGTCAGACTCACTTGATGCTTCCCAATAAATTCAACATAGGAAAATGATTAAATGCATGAAGGGAAAACCATCATATTTGTATTGCATGAATAGATGCAGGATTTTTTGGAGAATAACAAATGCAAACACTCAGCCAAGAACTGCAACAATCACGTACTGCACATGTGAATAGGAAAACCAACCTGCACAATCTCTTCCCAGGTTGACTGCTCACTGATTCCTAATATCTGCCTAGCTTCCTGTTCAGTCATGGCTTTACTAGCTCTGCGTATATTTTGGACAGCTTCATGTGCAACACCAGTTTTATTTGCATCTGCAAAAAAAAAAGGAAAAAAAGCAAAAAAATCAAGCATAGCACAAATGAAGGCATGCATCTAATATGCTATAAACATAAAGAGGAATCCATACATCTCAGCTCATCATGCAAATTTTATATATGACAACCTAATATATAGCAACAAAAGAAAAGGAAAGTGAATGTTGATCACAATGAAACTACAAGGAAGACAGTCTGCCCAAATGAAGTTTGGATGCTGAAAGATCTTATCAACCTGATAAGATCTTCTGGCCTCTAGGGGATTTTAGTTTGAAAATGAGTTGGAGGCCAGGTGGAAGAAAGAGACCAGGCAACTGGAAGGGGCACTAATCTCTGTTTTTTAGTGATAACATAAGTCATCTTGGAAAAGAATTTGATCATTCCTAAGAGGATTAGTTACTCCTGGCACATGATCTATTTCTCCTACAAGTTTCCAGCATATTTTTTTAAATAGAAGCCTCCACTAAAAGATCTTATTGGGCTTCTAAGATCAACTAGCATCCAAACAGGCCAGTGTTTTTCTCATGCAAAACAAGTCAGAGACACATGAATCTGCCTAACTCAAAATGCATCGTTACTTCTATTGGTAGAATGACTTATGCTTGCATAAAGTGTCGATTTACTTTAGAAAATGCTAAATTCTATCCATTGCCAATGAATGCGAGCACTTTTTCATCAAATTTTTGATAAAATCAACAACATCATTATGCAGACAATACTTTTCAAAATCTTCCTCTATTTTAATCTGTGTCAAAATAATGGTTCAGAATGGTATAGAAGAAGTTTCCTCAATAACACGTGTGAACTCTGAAAATGTTTTATGATAACTAAAATTATGATATATAAGGGTGGCAATTGGATCAGATCAGATCGGATCGATGCGAGTCGGATCAACAAATCATCAACCCAAACCCAACCTATTTATTAAAGAGACAAAAAATTCAAATCTGAATCCGATCTGTTTATTAAATAGGTAACTTGATCTAATTCCCTTAACCCCTTTATTAAATAGATCAAGTTAGGTTAAATGGGTTAAATAGATTAAATGAATTTTTAACAGGTTAAACAGATTAAATAGGTCAAGTTAAACGGATCAGAAATAGATTAAGCAAGTTTTAAATAGGTTAAACATATTTTAAATAGATTAAACAGGCTAAATGGATTAAATGGGTTAAATGAATTATCCGACTCAAACCGACCTGAATATTAAACAGATTAAATGAGCCAGATATCTGAAACTCAAACCCAATCTAAATATTAAATGAGTTAAACAGGTCGACCTGTTTATGGTCTGAATCCATTTAGCCTAAACCCAAACCTATTTATGGTGGGTCGAACACGGATTAGGTTGGTGGGTCTGATCATATTTTGCCAGCCTTAATGATATATCACATATTCTGTTCACAATTTTCTCACTTCTCAAAAATATATTTGTTGCACTAAGATTAGCTTTCCCCAATAAATATATGTTTTACCAGAGGATATCTTCTCATCTCCATCAAGCTTGAAACTTGAAAATTTTTAACATGGTAATATAACAATCTACTTATGGTTAGACTATTTTTAAGCCTCAGAAGTTTAAGGAATACAAGGTCATCCTATAGATAGATTTATCCATTTGTTTTGCCCTGAAAGTGAAAAGTCTGTCCTATTCCATAAGAGAATACATGCGCATAAACCAGGTCTCCACTAATAGGAGAGCGTAATTCATTTATTCCCCTGGAAGTGGACACATGTGCATAGACGAATAGTCTGTCCTATACCGTATCTACATATAATGCATCATTCCACACTGTACTGATAGACAAACACTTTCGTATGCAAAAACATACATAAATACACATAATGGAGTAAATGCTTGATACTGATGCTTATATAATTCATTTTCAGGTTTGATTTCTCTAATAAATTAATGCTAAATCTTTACTTGATGATTTGGAATTGTACAAATTCATCTAAAGAAATAATAAAAAAATAAATAGACAGATTTCGGCACTAGGTTATTAGCCATCATGTTTAACACCATCCAACTATTATGTACTTATCATACTACAACTCGAACCCCATGTTGACCCTAGACCTCCTATTCAAGAATACATCCTTGCAGAGAAATGTTCAAGACCCCTTCAAAAGTCTCTAATTTCTTGTACAGGCTAAAGGGAATAGACATCTTTTGCAGCCAAACTGTAATAACAGCAATGCCTCCAACAATACATTATCTTAAGAAATGTCAACCTAGTTCAAATGGACAGTTCTGCATATGCCTCATAAAATTGAGGATTTCAAAAAGCCTCCATTTTCATCATCTTTGGGCCCAATATTAGAGTGATCATGGAAAAGTGATATGAAAGACGAGAAATTCATAAACAACTTAATCCAAGCGTACAAGCCATACAGGAATTGCAATAACAAAGATAAAACAGATAAACCAATTAAAGATGAACTTGCAATAAAAAAAATGATAATATATGGCACTAAACTTACTTTCTAGTGCCTTGCGATATGCTTGTAAAACCGCTCTTCCCAATATCCCAGAACCCATAACTATCAAGTTGGCCAGAAGCTTTGCAGCCTGTGTAAAGAAAGAAAAGGTAAGATATAACATCAAGAAACGCTGAAGAGAACGTATGCAGCCAAGATTGTAAGTATGCCATGAGAAAGTCGAATACATCAAAAAGTATTAATATTTTTTCAGTCCTCAATAAATTAAAATTAAGTTTGCATCTACGAATGAAATTGCCACTACTATCTTATGCAGAATAACTAAATAAATATAGACAAGCCATCCAATTAGTCTACCCTGTCCATGAATTCAATAAATTTAAAATATCATCTTAGCATAACTGAGAAGCCTTAAAATCCTTTGTTGAACAGTTGAGGCACGAGAATTGAATGAACAGGAGGTAATGGTGGATACAAATGTGAATAGTAACATATAGAGAAGAAATTTAATCATCTTCAATTGTTTCTCAGATTGTAGCTTGCAAAATGGGAAATGTAAATAAATTTTGGCATCATTAGTTAGTCCGTGACATTTTAGGGAGGCTCCACTGGTTTAGTTTGGAAATTCTGATAGCTACAATAATTAAGTTAAAATCGCATTTTTACGAATAGATGAGAGTAAAACCTAACATTATTTTTTTGTGAAATGTCCACCGAGGTCTCCGAACCTACGCCTATCCTTCCCACCAATAAACTTGCAGGATCATACTTAAATCGAAAACTATAACCGAGTCCACTCCATAACTATCCATGACTCGGTTGGAATTTTACAATAGTTGGCATTAAAACAATAAGAGAACGAAAAAAAAATCAAAGATGAAATCTTTTTTTCACCGACCCATCAAAGATTCCCCAAAAATCATGCCCATCCGCATGGGGTCTCCAAAATCCCTATAAGCCCGAGCTTGACCCGAGTAAACGAAATCAAATCCCAAAAGGGAGTAAAGATGGGAAAAGCGTACCATGGCGGCGTTAGAATGCGGATAGTTTAGCTCCGGCGGGACGGCGTCGGATCGATCAATCGACTCGAAGACCAGAAACCTCGCTAGATCAGGGAGGCGGAGAGATTGGGGGAGACGCGAGGAGCCCTAAGTCCTAACTGGAAGAACGGGGGAAGAAGGCGCTGGATCCTCGAGCGATTCGCGGTCGGGAGGAGACGCGGCTGCCTGCGGCTACGGAACCGAAAGGGCTCAGAAATATCCGACAACGAATTGCGGGCAAAAGCGCCTAAATTCGATGAATGCTTTGGTTTTGAAGGAGACTCGAGACAACGCATGGGCCTAGACAGAGGGCCATGGCGAGCCATGATTAATCTTAGTCTGGCCCCATTATTAGAAAAAAAATCAGAGGTTAATTCCCACCTATTTTATCCCGCCCATCCTCAGGAAAAATTAGTTGTTACAACATTCTATATGTATTTTAGGTCATCCAATAAAAACTAATCATATTATTTATTATTGGAGAGAGATATGTTATTATCAAAATTTAATTAAAAATTTTGAATGAAAAAAATTTATTATTAACTATGATCGATTAGCTAGCAATTTTACTATTTTGAATAGAAAAAAATTTACTTTGATGATACAATGGCTTTTATTGGATAATCCAAAATATATGTGGTAGAACAGTTGTAATCAATAACTATTCTCAGACCAGAGTCTGAGTCCCTAATTAGATGAAGACACTACTTACAAAACCAAAAATTTACTAACCAGAAATTGAAATGCGGGAGTTGCCATCAAAAATGGAATCCCCAATCCTTTGTTTAGGGGGCAAAAGAAGGTAACATCTAGACCAAATTTTGATGGTAGGCACTCATGAGGATTATTCTGTAACTGTGCATGAACTGGACGCCCCATCCAACTCACCTGAGCTTGAAGTCTTGCGAGCAGGCTAAGGCCAAAGATTTAGGCTCGTCAAGCCGAGTTAGACTTTAAAAGTAGTTTTATTTAATAAATGGGTCGGACTTGAGCTTGAAGATGAAAGCCAAGCTTGAGCCCCATCTAGCCCGATTTTTTTTTTTTAATATTTAGGTCATTTTAGTTGTTTCTATTTGTTGTGTTTGTAGATTTAATAGTCAATGGTTGTTCATAGTGAACTTAGTGGAATAATAGATATATGTAGGTTGTTAGCAATATTTAATTATTTATATTTAATATTTTATAAAATATTTTGATTATTTTTAATAATTTTAGAAAAAAATAAAATGATCATGAGACCCAAGGCCCAACCAAAAATTGGAAGATTGAGTAAAAGCTGTGCTTGGGTCCAGAAGGTAGGCCTCAAGGCTGTGAGCTAAATCTGAGCCTAAAAAAATTGTATTGACTTTTTGACAAGATCCGACCCAAACCTTATTTTGGTCGGCCCTGAAAAGATCTAATTACACCCCCAATTTGAGATCTCTTAGGTTGGACACATGGCAACCACCTCATTTCATTGGATATAGCCCTATGAGCATATAAAGCATTCGACATATAAAACAATCACAATATGCACTCAAGTCAGATAGATGAACATTCAAAAGGGTCTCGACTTTAATAATAAAATAAAAATTCAATTCAACCATCAAATAAGATATCATGTAGCATCATTTCATTTTTTTTATGTTCAAAAATAAAAAATACAGATTTTTTCATATTTTATTCATAAAAATTTAAATAATATAAATATATTTTATTTAATTAATTATTTTTAGAGAAATAAACATGATCATGATAGCTCAAGTTGATATTAGTAGTGGAGACTATGGAGGTTATGGTTAGGGATGTAAACAAGTCGAGCTGCTTCGAACTATTCCAGTTCGATTTGAATTTAAGCTCGATTTTGCTTGATTATTATCAAGCTCAAATAATTTAAATAATTTTTCAAATCAAATTTGAAAAATAAAATATTGAAAGCTTGCGATCATATTTTTTTTTTCCTAAATCAAGCTCAAATAATTAAATAATTTTCAAATCAAATTTGAACAATAAAATATTGAAAGCTTGCGATCATACTTATTTTTCTCCTCCTTCATATTCACTTGCATAGGGAGGAACAATTTGACGTAGTAGTGATGAAATGCTGCTTAACAAACTGTCAACTCAAAGACCTGCTCCGCATTTTTAGCAATTGGGCTTTTCCATACTGATACACTTATATATTTTGAACCACTGCTTCATGGTGAATTCCAATCGCCTTATTTTTATTTGAGACTAATAGCACTCACCTTATTATTTAGAGTACTCTCTGTGCATATTTACATGCATATGAATATGATGAATTTTGCAGCATCTGGAATTTAAAAAAAAAAAGATTTTGCATAGATTTTTAAATACAAGATCTTAAATGATGATTTATATTAATTTCTCAATCAACAATATCATAAGTATACGGTTGAAAGGAATTTAAAAAGCATTAGTATGACAAACTTTATGATACTCTGAATTCAAATTCTCTCTGCAGACTGCAGTTCAGCATGGGTCCGGTATAGACAACTTTGCTACAGTATGACAAACCCTTTTTTTTTTTTTGGTAACAGTATGACAAACCCTTTGGTAATTGTCTATAGAACAATTGTCAACTGGCCTTTGCGTTAGCTTCTTTCTTCTATTTCCTGCATTATAAGAGCCACCAAATTGAGAGTTTTTTCCAAAATAATACAAAAAAAAATTTATTTACATAAATAATATAAAATTTAACTTATTTACACAAATTATGCTAAAGAAAAAAAACCATTTTGAATGACGTTTCTTTCTCTGCCACGTCACTTCTTTTTTTCCACGTTGGCATCTGCCGAAAAAAAAAAAAAATACTATTTAAAATAGGTTTTTAAAAACGCCATTCAAAATGGCGTTGCCTATTTTTTTCACCAAAAAAAAAAATCAAAAAAGAATGGAAAAAAATAGATTTTAAAATTTAAAATTAATAAATAAATTAAAATTTTAATTTTGAATAATATTTAAAATATAAAAATTTAAATTTGTAATTCAAATAAAAAAGATAATTTTAGATGATTTTTTTTCAAATTAATTTTTTTAAAAAATATCTAAAAAAATCTTAAAATATAAAAAATTAAAAATATCATAGAAAAAGAAAAAAAGAGAAAGAAATGTGAAAGAAATAAAAATTATAAATTTAAAATTAAAAAAAATTAAAATTTAAATTTAATTCAAAAACATCATTTCAAATTCTTGTAAAAATATTCAAAAAAATAAAAACTTAAAAAAATAAAAAGTGTCATTAAAAAATCAAAATTTTTTAAAAATTAAAAAAAATAAAAATTATAATTTGAGATTTAAAAGAAATAAAATTTTTAAAATTAATTAAAATAAAAATATCATTTCAAATTACTTTTTAAAATTCAAATTAATTTATTTAAAAATATTCGAAAGGAATAAAAAAATAGCCTAAAATATTTCATAAAAACAGAAAGAAATAAAAAAATAGAAAAATTATATAATTATAAATTTGAATTAAAAAAATTAAATTTTAATTTGAATTAAATTTTGATAAAAAAATAAATGTATAAAAAAGTGAAAAAATGAGGAAAAAATGTGAAAAAAAGAAATTAATTTTTAAAAAAATTATCTCAAGAAAAGAAAGAAAATGTTGTAAAAAATAAAAAATATCCTAAAAAATAAAAAAAGAAAAAAATAGAATTGAAAAAAAATAGAAATTATAATTCTAATTGAAAAATAAAATTTTATTTTTAATTTTAAGAAATAAAAATTATAATTATAATTCAAATAAAAATATTATTTTAAAAAATAAAATTAATTTAAATATAGTTGTTTAAAAAATATTTTAAATAAAAAAAATGTAATAGAATGTCAAAAAGATAAAAATGGAAGAAAAGTAAAATTCTAATTTCAAAATATAAAAATTTTAAATTAAATTAAAAAAATTCATAAAAAAGTAAATAAAAGAGAAAAAATGATAATAAAATAGAAATTATAATTATAAATTAAAAGAAAAAATTAATTTTAATTTAAATTAAAAATTATCATTGAAATTATTATCCTCATTATTTAATTAAATTTACTTATTTAAAAATCATAAAAAAATAATTAAAAAAATTAAGAAAAAAATTAAAAAATCAAAAAAAAAAAAGAAAAAAAAAAGAAAACGCCAAAGGAAATGGTGTTTTCTCCTTTCCCCTCCCATCTTCTCTCCTTCTCCCTTCTCCCTCTTCTCCTTCTCCCTTCTCCCTCTTCTCCCTCTTCTCCCTTCTCCGGCGTCTCTCCGACGGCATGGTGGCACGACGGTGAGCACCTCCTCTCTCTCTCCCTCTTCCCCTCTCTCTCTTTTCCTATTTTTCGTTGGCCGACGGTGGGCCGTGCGCCGGCGGGGCCCCGACCCCTCCTCTCTCTCTTCCTCTCTCTCTCTCTCTCTCTCCCTTTTCCTTGGCCGCCGGCCACAGAGGGCCGGCGGTGGGCCGCACGCCCCGATGGCAGGCCCCGCGCCCTGGCGACGGGCTCCGACCCCCTCCTCTCCCTCTTCCTCTCTCTCTCTTTCTTCCTCTCTCTCCCCTTTTCCTTGGCCGCCGGCCACAGACGGCCGACGGTGGGCCGCGCACCCCGATGGCGGGCTCCGCATCCCAACGGCGGGCCCCGACCCTCTCCTCTCCCTCTTCCTCTCTCTCTCTTCCTCTCTCTCTCCCTTTTCCTTGGTCGCCGGCCACAGACAGCCAGCGGCGGGCCCCGGCCCCCTCCTCTCCCTCTTCCTCTCTCTCTCTTCCCCTCTCTCTCTTCCTTTTCCTTGGCCGTCAGGCACAGATGACTGGCGGCGGGCCGCGCACCTCGATAGTGGGCCCCGGCCCCCTCCTCTCCCTCTTCCTCTCTCTCTCTCTTCCTCTCTCTCTCCCTTTTCCTTGGCCGCCGACCACAGATGGCCGGTGGCGGGCCCCGGCCCCCTCCTCTCCCTCTTCCTCTCTCTCTTCCTCTCTCTCCCTTTTCCTTGGTTGCCGGCCACAGACGGCCGGCGGCAGGCCCCGGCCCCCTCCTCTCCCTCTTCCTCTCTCTCTCTCTTCCTCTCTCTCCCTCTTTTTCCTTGGCCGTCGGTGATAGACGGCCGACGGCAGGCCGCGCGCCCCGACGGCGGGCCCCGACCCCCTCCTCTCCCTCTTCCTCTCTCTCTCCCTCTTTTTCCTTGGCCGATGGTGGGCCCCGACGATGGCGGCGGGCCCCGACGGCAGCCCCTGTGGCAGGCCCCGACGGCGGCCTTGTGGGGGTCGGGCGGTGGGCCCCATCAGGGGGGCCGGGGCGGCGGGCCCCATCGTGACGAGGCAGCAGCCTCCTGTGGCGGGCCCCGCGACGGGCTGTCTATTTCAATCTTTTTATTTTTTTTATCTCATTATTTTTTATTTTTATTTTTATTTTTATCTCATTAGATTCAGGTGTATTTTAAAATTTAATTTGATCGTATTTTAAAAATTTTAAAATATATTGCATTTCATGAAAACGTAGACCCGTTAATTGACCAATGTAGAATATTCTACGTTATCCGTATAAAATATATATTAAATATATATTTTTGTACGGATATCGTAAAATATATACATTGGTCAATTGATTGTGCAGTTTGGACAGTTTGAGAATTGCATTTAATTCTATAGATAATTACATTATTCGAATGATATGCGGAGGGTTCGAAAGAAATTTTGGACAGTATTTTTCTTTAGTTCTCCTCATACATTTTGAGTCGTGTGGGGAGAACTAAGGGAAAATGCTGCCAAAATTTCTTTCGGTCCTTTTTGCGTATCGTTTGATTAATGTAATTAATCTATAGAATTAATGCAATTCTCGAATGGGATAGGATCTATCTGTACCTATTTGTTGATGATATGATACATGTATCATGTAAATTTTTTGAAACGATAAAATAATTAATAATATTAAATATTTTGATTTTGATTTTATCGTAGGTTTCTCTGAAAAATGGCCAGTACTCGAGTTCGTGTACTATTGTATTATGATGGCATGATACAGAATGATAAAACTGGTGTGCAGTACAGTCACCCTACAAATTGGATGATTAGAGTATCTTCATCGTTATCACGTCAAGAATTATTGGATCATTTATATAGCAGTATTCCTATAGACAAAGAAAAATATGAAATAAAATTGAAATGGAAATCTCCTAATCTGTCGGGACAGTTAATGCAGAGTAAATATATCTTGGTTCTAATTGATGACGATGAAGATGTCGAAGAAATGCTGACCTTTCCTTTGAAATATTCAGAATGTCGATTTTTAGAATTATATATTGAAAAGGAAGATGTACCAAGCTTTGGATATCATAGTCGGCTTTTAACTCAAGCGGACAATAATGTTGGGCCTTCCTCACCTTTTGTAACTCCTATGATGCAAACCGATAGTGTTGAGGTCGTTTTTGCAGAACAATATTCTACTACTGTCGGTCTAGTTGTCCAATTATTCTAAGTCCTATGGTGACTTCTCTTGTGTCTTCTGCTATGGTGACTTCTCCTTTGCTAGAAGTAGTGGTAAGTGCGGGAGACGACACTCATATAGAAAATGACGACTGTGTAGTCGGTGGAATAAATTCTGATAATCTAGGCTTGAGTCAGATGAAAATGGAGATGAAGACTGTTGGATGGATGAGGACAGTAGCAGTAATGATGATGATGGTGAAGATGAGAATGATGATGAAGATGTTCAGGCTAATATTAATGTGGAAGAACCTCAACCTCATTTGCACGAACCTCTATAATATTTTAATAATATAAATTTAGATGATGGTGGTTGTGTTAGTACTGGTCGAAGATTGAACTCTGACAATCAGTTTTGGGACTCCTCGATGACTGAATTTTCTAAAAGTCTAATGTTTGAGAGTAAAGATTATGTAAGGAGAGCTGTTGATCTTTATCACATTATGAAGCATCGGACATACAATGTAGTTCAGTCGCATTCGAAATTATGGTCCATACGATGCGCATCATCAGATAATGTTCAACATTGTAAATGGAGGCTTCGTGCTGCATTGTTGAAAAAACATAGATATTTTCAAATCACAAAATATGAGGATCCTCACACTTGTTTGTTTACGGGATTGAGTCGAGACCACAAACATGTCAGTGGAAGGATGATTAGTACATTAGTCCAACATATTGTTGAGAAAGATCTCGATGTTAAAGTTGAAGCTATTGTGGTAGACGTTAATGATCAATTTCAATATACAGTATTGTACAGGAAAGTATGGTGTGGAAAGCAGAAGGCATTGGTTGATATTTATGGAGAATGGGAGCTGTCTTATGCTAAATTACCTTATTATATGGCTGCACTTCAACATGTAAATCCAGTACAGTTGTTTCATGAAATTTTTTTCAAGCTGTGAATTTCAATGTCTGAGTTTTAAATTATATTTTCTGGACTTTCAAACCATCTATCCAGGGTTTTACGCACTGCCGTCCTGTAATCAGCATTGATGGCACGCACTTGTATGGAAAATTTAAAGGTAAGATGTTAATTGAACAGAAATTGATGCAGAGAATGGGATATTTCCATTAGCATATGCAATTATCGATGAGGAGACGACTGCAAGTTGGAGTTGATTTTTTTTCCAGCTCAGAACACATATCGTTAAAGATAGAAATGGAATATGCTTAATTTCTGACAGGCATCCAGGTATAATAAATGCCATCGCAGATGAGTCTATTGGATGGAGTCCACTACGTGCCTATCACCGATACTGTTTAAGACATATCTGCAGTAATTTCAATACTCATTTCAAAAATGTGCAGCTGAAAAGAGCAGTATGGCAAGCAGAAAGCGCTCATCAAGTTCGCAAGTTCAACTTTATCATGGGTAGGATCAGAACATTGAATGAAGAGGCTTGGAGCTGGTTGTTCGAGATAGAAAAGGAGAAGTGGACGTTGGCACATGATGATGGCCTGCGCTATGGTGTCTTAACTACAAATTTGTCGGAGGTTTTTAACAATATTTTACGATGAGCTAGAAATGTGTCAATTACAGCTTATGTTCAAATGATATTTTATCGTCTTATGAAATACTTCAATACGAGGCATGCCCAAGCCTTGAGATATGTAGAGGAGAATCCAAATAATCTTTTTACTCCTCATGTTGCAATTAAGATTGCTGAAGATCAAGTTAAAGCTAACCAGCACCGAGTAACAGCATTCAACCTTCAAAGAAGTATATATGAAGTGCTTACGAGGAGAGCAAGTGGAGGTTACGAGTGGAGAAAATTTTCATACTATTACTTTAGCTGAAAGAAAATATTCTTGTGGAAAGTGGAGCATGTACAAATATCCATGTTCACATGTTTTAGCTGTGTGTCAAAAATTGCTGTACATTTTAGTGGTTTTGTGGATAATGCATATACAATTACAGCATATATGAATGCTTGGAGCGATGATTTTAATCCATTACCACATGAAGATTATTGGATGCATACACGTATGTTCAAATGTATTCCTGATCATCATCGTTTGAGACCCAAGCAGAAAGGTAGACCAAAGTCAACGAGACTACGAAATGAGATGGATGATAGGCAAATAAGAAGTAAGAACCACTGTGGCATTTGTAGAGAACAGGGTCATGACCGCCGTCGCTGTCTCTGGATACTTCAACATACTTCAACTTCAAGCAGTGGAAGAAATTAAAGGCTTGAAGATTTATTTTTGTCATTGTTTTATGTATTTTTGTGAGATTGTATTTGAATTTACGTGTTTAATATCCTGAAATGAACTGAATTTTGTGTTTAAATTGTATTGTGTGACAATATTGTGTTTAAAAAAAATTTAAAATATATTATCTTATTTTTTAATACATCTGTGATAATATTGCTTGAGACAGCGTATTATGGCTTACGATCCGCGGTATCCCGGTCCTCGAGATAGCAGTATTCTTACATTGCAGGAGCACCATCGATCATAGACTATTTTAGATGGCGGCGTAAGCATTACAATCCTATTTACTATTTAAATTTTTATTTTAAAAATCATGTACATTATCTAATTATTATATTTTATTGCAGGAGCCCAGACACATTCGTCTACGACGATCCGATGCTGATTTCTGGAGGACAGAGGACATCCCACATAGAGTGTTAGATTATTTACGATATCTGAGATTTTATGGAGTATATTGGATTGGTCGTATACAGATGGACGTTGGTCTTATTACTGCTTTGCTTGAGAGATGGCGTCCAGAGACACACACATTTCATCTTCCATTTGGTGAGGCGACCATCACTTTACAGGATGTCAGCATCCTTACTGGACTACCAATTGATGGAGATCCATTACCGGAGTTGATCCCACACTTACCATTTGGAGTGGCAGGCTTTGTGCTTGCGATTGCTAGGGTTTGAGCCCAACGCACATTTTTTCGATCATTCATGACTCAGGATTGAGTGTTTGGATGAGCCAACCATCATATTGCAGATGATGCACCAGAGGAGATGGTGCAGCAGTATGTTAGGGGTCAGGTGCTGCGGTTGTTAGGTGGTGTCCTGTTATCCGATACTTCATCGAATAAGATGAAGTTGATGTTTTTGCCATTATTAGAAGATTTAGACTTCGCTCGTCGACTTAGTTGGGGCAGTGCAGTACTAGCTTGCCTATACAGAGCTATGTGTCGGAATTCTTATGCTGATCAGAGCGAGATTGGTGGTTATCTTGTATTATTACAGGTATGTGAATTAAAAATTTTTATTTTTACTATTTAATTATATTTTACATTGGGTATATCATCTATTTAATTTTTAAAATTTGCAAATTTGGGTATGGGAGCGTATGCCGACTATCAGTCCATTACGACGACAGTTGCTCGAAATGCCATCAGAGCAGCAGGATCCTGATGTTCCATTCAGACCAGACGGACTATTGGGATATAGGTATCGAAATATTATTTTTTTATTTTAAATTTACTATTTTAAATTTATTTAATATTAATACATTGTGAAACAGATGGAACGTTACATTCAACGTTCATCATGTATCGACGAGAGTGGCACGGGTTTATAGGTGCCAGTTGGATACATTAGTTGATACATCTAGACGGGTAAATTTTGAATTTTTTACAAATATCATTTTACAGTATTCATAATCTATTAAAATTTTAGTTTACTAATTTTTTTTATTTTAACTATATCAATTTTTGTGGGAGCCATATACAGATGAGATATTGGCTATACTGCCGCAGATGTGTACAGTTGGACACAACATATGGACTGCTAGGGTGCCACTTATTTATTTTGATGTGGTAGAGTGGCATCTTCCCGATCGTGTCCTGCGGCAGTTTGGTCAGACTCAGGACATTCCAGAGTAGTTTGATACCAGCCAGAGACTTCATCGTATTGATCGACGAGGGAGAGCTCGTATTGACTGGCGTATCAGACATGTAGAGTACATCGATATTTGGGATGCACGTCGAGATCACATTGTTCATGGTGATCCTATTTTGAGAGGTCGTTCATATATCGATGACTACATGGCTTGATTTTTTAGCATTACGGTGCAAGTCATTGGACAGTCCCGGTATGCAGTTTCTGGATATGAGGGCGAGAGTTCTACTGTGCGTCTTTTGGTAAGATTACGAAAATTACTTTATGTTATTTGTATTATATTTTTATTTTATATTTTACACTATACTGACTGTTTTATTTTTATTTTGTAGACTGATTCTATGTCGGATCTCGTGTTGGACGCTCGTCGTGCTTTATCTACGACTGATGAGGACGAACGGATTCGGATATTGCGGGAGATAGAGAGAACAAGTTTCGGAACATTAGTGGCAATTGGTGTTGATCCATATAGCTGTGCGCCTTGGTATGGAGCAGCTCTGGCACCAGATATGAGTTATACGCCGTCATCATATGTTTCACATATGCCATCACCGCATATTCCGCAGATGTCATCATTCGATGCTGCACATATGCCACCACCTTTTGATTCACAGATGGCAGTGCCTTCTTCTTCCTACATCCCCCAGATGACATCATCGAGTACCAGTTGGCCACATGAGTATAATACTTTCTTTTCAGGTCCATCTGTGTATCCAGATGAGAGAGTTGAACGGGTCTCTCAGTCCGTAGATGATCCGACAGCATCAGTTATTCCTGAGCAGCATGATCAGCAGATCTCCTCCACTGATATAGGGGAGGAGCCATCATAGCAGGAGCAGCCGGCGAGGACCTTCCTGAGAATGTCCAAGCGACCACGAGCACCGTGACGTCTTTGTGGGACTTAGTCTTTGTTATATTTGTATTTAGTATTTTTTACATTTTTATTGTACTATTTTTTGTACGTTTGATATTTTTATTCTATTTAATAATATTAAATATTGATTCTATTTTATATTATTTAATTTTAAGTGATCGGATATTATGTTTTGTGCATATGGATACACATACTCGAATGTGTCTCAGAACATTAGGAGAGAAAAAGTTATGCTAAAAGACTATAAAAATTATAACGTAAATAATAATATATCGAATGTTGCTCTTTGAATTGATTTTGATGATTACAAAGCATTTGAGGGGATTACTAATGATTTTGGCTTGGAAAAAGATTTATTGTATTTCAGGGGTAAAATCATAATTTTATCAGACCTGATTCGAAAGTCTCAAGAGCAAGAACAAAAGATGTGTAATCTATTGGAGGCAATTTCAACATTTTTAGAAATATATTTTGTAAGAAAAATATGTTTATATTTTTGAGTCAACCCCATGAATCAACTCATGGCTAAAAGGGCTGAACGGCACGCAAAATTTTTGGCTGGCACACTCTGTGAGTCGACCTCTTGGCTTTCTTTCTGATAATTTTTATTTTTTAAATTTATTTTTTTATTATTTTTTTTAATTTTAATTTTAAATGAGAAAATAAGTTGAAATGATATTTTTTAATTCAATTAAAATTAGATTTTTTTTAAATTCAAAATTATTTCTTATATTTTTTTACCAACCATCTGACGCCGGCGGCCAACGAAAAAGAGGGAGAGAGAGAGAGGAAGAGGGAGAGAGAGAAGGCAGCTCATCGCTGTGCCGTCGTGCCGCCGGAGAGATACCAGAGAAGCGAGAAGAGGGAGAAGAGGGAGCAGGGAGAAGGGAGAAGAGGGAGAAGGAGAGAAGAAGGGGGAAGGAGAAAACGCCATTTCCTTTGGTATTTTCTTTTTTTTTTTTTTTTTATAATTTTTCTAAATTTTTTTCTTAATTTGTTTAATTATTTTTTTATGATTTTTTAATAAATAAATTTAATTAAAATTTATTAATTAAATTTTTTAATGAGGATAGTAATTTGAATGATAATTTTTAATTTAAATTAAAGTTAAATTTTTTTAATTTATAATTATAATTTCTATTTTATTACCATTTTTCTCTTTTATTTACTTCTTTTATGATATTTTTTTTAAAATTTAATTTATAATTTTTATAATTTGAAATTATAATTTTAGTTTTCTTCCATTTTTATCTTTTTGGCATTCTATTACGTATTTTTTTTCTTTATTTAAAATATTTTTGAAACAATTATATTTAAATTAATTTAGTTATTTAAAATGTTATTTTTTATTTCAATTATAATTACAATTTTTATTTCTTAAAATTGAAAAATACAAATTTCATTTTTCAATTAGAATTATAATTTGTATTTTTTTCAATTCTATTTTTTCCCTTTTTTTCTTTTTTAGGGTATTTTTTATTTTTTTATAATATTTTTTTCTTTTCTTGAGATAATTTTTTAAAAAATATTTTGAAATGGACAACGTAATTTGAAATGATATTTTTTATTTGAATTAAAGTCAAAATTATTATTTTTTTAAAAAATTTAATTTATAAATTTCTTTTTTTCACATTTTTTCCTCATTTTTTCACTTTTTTATGCATTTATTTTTTTTATCAACATTTAATTCAAATTAAAATTTTAATTTTTTTTATTCAAATTTATAATTATATAATTTTTTCACATTTTTTCATTTCTTTCTGTTTTTATGAAATTTTTTTAGGCTATTTTTTTTATTTCTTTCGAATATTTTTTAAATAAATTAATTTGAATTTGAGAAAGTAATTTGAAATGATATTTTTATTTTAATTAATTTTAAAAATTTTATTTCTTTTAAATTTTAAATTATAATTCTTATTTTTTTTGATTTTTTTAAAATTTTAATTTTTAATGATACTTTTTATTTTTTTAATTTTTTATTTTTGGCAAGAAATTGAAATGATGTTTTTGAATTAAATTTAAAATTTTAATTTTTTAAAATTCAAATTTATAATTTTTATTTCTTTCGCATTTCTTTCTCTTTTTTTTCTTTTTCTATGATATTTTTAATTTTTTTAATTTTTAAGATTTTTTAGATATTTTTTTTAAAAAATTAATTTGAAAAAAAATCATCTAAAATTATCTTTTTTATTTGAATTATATATTCAAATTTTTATATTTTAAATTTCATTCAAAATTAAAATTTTAATTTTTTTATTAATTTAAAATTTAAATATTTATGTTTTTCTTTTTTGGGGGGAATAAGAAACGCCATTTTGAATGACGTTTTTAAATGACTTTTTTTTTTCGGACGATGCCAACGTGAAAAAAAATTGGGTGACGTGGCAGGGAGAAAACGCCATTCAAAATGGCATTTTCTCCTTTTGTATTATTTTGATTAAAAAGTTAGATTTTGTATTACTTATTGTTGCGGCCAATCCCCTCGTCGCCTGATCGTCGGGAACGAGCGCCTGCAAAAGAAAGTCCGCACCGACCGGAGGCGGCTCCGGCGGGGACCCTCCGACGGTCAAGTCAGAGAGGAGACTAGGCAACAGTGAGAAGAAAGCAAAGAACTCAACGAGAGAGAGAGGGCAAGCCTGTCAGTTTTCAAGGGCCTCTAGCACTGTAGCCTTCCCTGATATATATAGTGGAGCGTAGTATTGCGCCATCATTAATGGTGCAGACAATTGAGGAATTGTCAACTCACTGTAGACTGTCAGAGTCACCGTGAAAGTGTCACGTCGCCGTGGGACTGTCAAATCACTAGGGTTGACAATGCCCTAGGTGGGATAATGCCCTTAGGCGGCAGTGCCGCATGCTGCTGTCAGGACTGACAGTCACTGGCAGTAGTACGGCGATCGGAGGAGTCGACCGACCTTAGGTCGGTGGCCAGCTGAGCGGTGTCGGGTGGAGATTCGGACCCCTCCGACGGTCAGTCAGGCACATCGCGGGAGTCGGCCATCGGACCCTCGGGTGCAGTCGGTCGGGAGAGCGAAAAAGGTCTGCCCGACAGACATATCCTCGGTCGGCAGAGAGCTGTTGATTGGTCGGTAACGGCACCCGACGATCGATCGATCGGTCGGTCGGGTATGCCCGATTATAAGTCGGCATGAGTGGGGTCGGTCGGTATTCCCCAACAGTTGCCCCCCTCCTCTCCTTAGTCGGACGGCGTGCTGGCCGATGTCTTCGTTTGGACAGTAACGCGGGGCGAAAAGGAGTGGATTCACTGTGTGCCAAGTTTCGACCGTACCGCGGGTCGATATGATGTCAGGCATCTCATGAATGTCGAGCGATTTGCTGGCGTCAGATGTCCAGTCGGTGTCAGATGTCCCGTCCCGTCGGCGTCAGACGTCCTGTCGGCGTCAGGTGTCATGTCGGTGTCGGACGTCCTGCAGGTGTCAGACGTCCCACCGATGTCAGACATCCTGTCGATGTCAGATGTCTCGTCCCATCGGGAAGGAAAACCGTCGTTCCGCCATCCCTTCGGGGATACGAAACGTCGCGGCCTTTAGCCACGTGGCGTGCGGCCATTGGGACGGGTTCGTTGGAGCGGATGGAGGTGACGTGGCTCGATCTGAAGATAGGTGCGTCGAACCGTCGGGCTGACAGACGGTCCGGATGATGCCACGTGGCAAGATCTGGGGAGTCCTCGTTGGTCGTGCCTTCATCTCGACCGTCGGGGGGTACTATATATACAGGGTCGCCCCTATTCAGTTTTTTACCCCCCTCATTTTGCTGTCGAGACTCTGCCCGCATAATTCCTTATCCCAGGTACTCTCCTTCTTCTTAGTAGTTCCTTCTCCTTCTTCTGAGGGCCATCATCATCTTCACCATCTCCTTCTTCTTTATTCCCTGTCATTCGTTTGAGTCCATGGCTAGAACGTCTCCACGAGGTGGTCGGTCGGGAGAGCCGGCTGATGACACTCGGTCGACCCCGGAGGTGGAGATCTCTTCACTTTCGGGGCCGAACGTCGATTGGCACCGGGAGCAATACCGCATCCCGGGGCAGTTTCGGCTGTTCGCCCCTGGTGCCGATGGTCGGGTTAACAGCCCGCCTGAGGCCCAGGTGGCCTTTTACTTGGAGGACCTCCGGACTGGCCTTCGTTTCTCAGTTCCAGAGTTTGTCCGAAATATTCTTGACTATTACGAGCTGTGCCCGGCATAACTCGCACCGAACTTAGTTCGGCTGATAGTCAGCTTTGCGCTGCTGTGTCGACTTTTGCCGACCGATCCTCGGATCTCCCTCTTCCGAGCTATCTTCGTCCTCCGACCCCACCTTAAAGCCCGAGGGTGGTGGTACTTCAATCCTCGGAAGGGGCTTTCCTTCATCACTGGTCTTCCGTCGTCCATTCACGGATGGAAGAACCAGTTCTTCTTTGCATCGTCTTCCACTCCTTGGGGGTTCCCTGTCCATTGGGGGAATCCCCGAACCGAACCGAATGAGAACAGTCGGGTGGAAGCTGAAGATCGGGAAGACTTCCACCGGCTAAAAGATATCTCGGTGCCGAAGCAGAGGGAGCTTGTCACCGAGCAGGCCCTGTACGACGCCGGCCTCAGCCCGGTCCCTCGCTTAGGTCGGTTTTTTGTTTTTCTTCCCCTTTTTCTCCTTTTTGTTTTTTCTTTACGGTACTGACCGTCTGTTGTTGTTCGCAGATATGCCGTCGAGATCACGACTGACGGCAGCCGACGTACGTCAGTACGCCGTCCGAAAGAGGCCTACGCAAGGGGCCGGACCGTCGCGACCTCCCAAGAGGCCCCATGCAGCCCCACCGAGCGAACTGACTGGGTCGGGGGCGGAGCCCGTCATCGCACTGTCGGTGCCGACAGTGCTTGTCGAAGTCCCGTCCGAGGGACCGTCGGGCGAGGGCGCCGCTTCGCCCGAAAGAAGGGCGGCTGAGTCGGGAGATGGCGCACCGGCCGTCCAGCAGGCAGAGGAGGATCGGGAGGAGGCTCACGAACCCGAGCGACCAACGCCCGCTGCTGCTGCGCCGTCGGTCGAGACTCGGTTGGGCTCAAGCCTGCCGTCGATCTCCGACGTCAGGGCCTGGGCGTCCGACCGAGGGAAGGCCCCCATGGCGTCGGGCGACGAAGGACGATCGACCGTCGGAGGATCGACCGACTTCCCGCTCTCCGAAGGAGCGTCGGGCCTGGCCAACCATGACTTGGCCAGGAGACTGTGCCAGGCGCTCCTTCTTCCTGCCGACATCGATGCGATGAAGAACCAGCGTGTCTCCGACATGCTGTCTTCATTTTATCCGATGATGATCCGGGTGAGTTTCTCTTTTCTTTGCCTTCAATGCAGTTCCCGTAAGTTTGATCCCCTAACGGTTGGTTTTGTTTTGTGCAGCTGGTCTTCAATATATCCGAGCTAGAGGCCGGATACCGAAAGTTCGGCGACATACGCATGGCTTGGAGAGACAAGGTCGCGGCCCTTGAAGCCGACAAGGTCATCCTGGTCGACCAGCTGCAACAGTCGGTCGAACGGGAGGGCCGACTTGAGGGGGAGGTCTCCCGACTTATGGAGGAGGTCTCCCGACTCAAGGGAGCCTTGGCAACGTCGGAGTCGGAGCTACAGTCGGCCAGGGACGACGTGAAGAAGAAGTTCCGAACCGTCCGTCGGCTCCGGCACGAGCGAGACAGCTTCGCCAAGGAGCTGGATGCCGACCGCGAGCAGCTCCGAGTAAGCCTCAGAAATCTTGCCAAGGCCGAAGAAGGTTTGTCCATCGCCCAGGCCGACGCAGACATCGCGAAGGCCGAAGCAGAGTCGGCGAAGGAGGCCTTGGGTCGGGCCATCGAAGACTTCCGTGACTCGGAAGAGTACCGAGAAGAGCTTCTGGAGAGCAGCTTCTTTTCGTACTGGGTCGGGTACGAGGATGCTCGGGAAGCCGTTCGAGGCCTGTACCCGGAGCTTGATCTCAGCAGCATAGTTCTGCCAGAGTCGGAGGCCCCAGCTGCGGAGGAGACGGCCGAACCAATATCGGAAGGCCTTTCCACCAGGGCGGAAGCCGAAGAAGACGCAGAGCAGGCTACCGAAGATCAGGCGGCCCCGACTGCCGAAGCCAGAGCGGATTCGTCGACCGTCCCCCGTCGCTATCCAGTGGAGGAGGCCGACTCCGATGATTAGTCGATTTTTTTGTTTTTCTTTTTTGCTTTTGCTCCGGCTTGTATTCGGGCTTTGGCCCAACTTTGTAAAGCCTATTTTGGCCTTCAATGAAATCAAAGTTTTGGACTTAACTTTTTTCCTCTGCTTGTCTTTCTCTTTTCATATGTCGTGGAACGCATTCGAACACGTAAGTTGCTAACCCATATAGATCAGTTAGGACGTTCGGCAATTCGTGCCGCCATGAAGGTAGAACAAGTCCCGACTTTGGATCGATCTTTCGATGGTCGAGGGCCTAAGTCGGGCGTCCTTCGCCCGTCTGTGAGTCGAAAGCCGACCGACCGCCGGATAAGACTCAGCAGTCGGGTCTCTTTCAACGCATTCAGTCAAATATCGTCCGACGCGTTTAGTCGGGAAAACGATGATAAGTCGGATCCCGATACCCTTATGTCGGGTACTACGCGCGCGTGATATACAGTGATAAGCCGAGTATCCACCGGCCGATCGTGGCTCGGTCGATGAGTCATGAATGCGACTGTGGTCGCATCGTGTGATAGACGATTGTTGCCCAGCTATGCAACCCAAGAGGGGGGGTGAATTGGGTTTCTAAAAATTTTAAGCCCAACAAATAACTTATGAAGAACAAAACAATGGCTTTAAATCAATATTAATTACCTAAAGTAGTATTGCAAGGATATAATAAAGAAATAAGATAAAGCGATAAAGCACACCACAAACACAAGGATTTATAGTGGTTCGGTGCTAACCTTGCACCTACATCCACTCTCCAAGATCCCACTTGGGAATTTCAATCCACTATCCTTTGTATTCAACCCGAATACAAAACGTCGGAAACTCCGACACTAGCTATCCCAAGCTAGAATACAAGACGTCGGAAACTCCGACCCTAGCTATCCCAAGCTAGAACACTTGTTTTCCGGGTACAAGCAAACCCAAAACACTCCGATTTCAGGTTCGGATCAACCTTTCCTTGTTTTGGAAATCCTCCAAAAACAAGAGCAAGAACTCACAAAGAGTAAGAATATTTAGAGCACAGATGAATACAATAACAGCTCCTTAAATGAGCAAATATAACAATAAAAGCTTTACTCAAATGAAGAACCCCTTTTTCAGATTTTCTCAAGATGAATGAACGGTTGAACGCTTGAGAAGAGGTTGATTGTTGATTGAAGATCTCTTGAAAGCTTTGAACGATCTCTAGATCAAGGTTGAAACGATAGGCGTGAAGAATTCTCTCCTTGAAAGATCTTCCTTTTCTCTTTCACAATCTCTCTGGTATATTGTGGATCCTCTCTCTTCTTCTTGAATATTTCGTTGATCTCAGATTTCGGATCCTCTCTTCTCTTTTGATCTCACGTTTGATCTCCCGATTTCCACACTTTTTCTTTGCAATTTGATCTGCTATTTAATCTGCAATTTCCTTTCACCATTTTAAGCATTTTATGGTATTAGTAGCAAGAGAAAATAATTTAGGCAGATAAAGAGCCGTTAGAGGATTTTTAGAAAGCATAAATGGCAATTAAAATGGGCAAAAAAATAGCCGTTGCTGACATTTCCCATCGCAGGGGTCGACTCATGAGTCGACTCATGCTTCAGGGGTCGACTCATGAGTCGACCTCTGTTGCAAAAACCAGAGAATGCTTTTCTGGAATTTCTTGGCTCAAATTAGCAGGGGTCGACTCATGAGTCGACTCATGCCTTGTGGGTCGACTCATGAGTCGACTCACAGGTCGTGCCAAGCCAGAAAACTAGCGTGCCAAGGAGAATTTTTGCGTGCCAATCAGCTCACAGTGCCATGAGTTGACTCATGAGTCGACTCATGCACTTCAAACCTTCATAACTTCAAAAATATAAGTCCAAACACAATGAAATTTTCACCAATAGATTTCAAATCATTTGTTCTACCAAATGGTACTATCAAATCAGGATTTTAGTGAAATTACAATTTTGCCCTTGAAGAGCATAAGGACTTTTTCATTTTAAAATTTTGTATCCCTTCAATCTGCTTTATAATCATCAAAATCAATCTAGGAGCAACAATCTCCCCCTTTTTGATGATGACAAAACATATGAACAAAAATATTTATGTTAATGCATTAATTTCAAAAGAATCCATTATAGGTGTATATGCTTGAAAAGAGTATGATTCTTTTGGCATGTAATATAAATGCAAAAATAGTTTGTCCATTTTCTTAAAAATTTGAAAAGGGTATTAGATCATTTTGAGTTCAAGATATATCAGAGCAAGAGAAGATAAATAACTTTTTCTATGTATCAGAGCAAAAATAATTTTTACAATGATATCAGAAAAGATTTTATAATGTATCAGAGCAAGAAAATTTTTAATGTATCAGAGAAAATTTCATACAGTATCAGAG
The DNA here is from genome assembly GCF_000442705.2 of Elaeis guineensis. NCBI lineage: Eukaryota > Viridiplantae > Streptophyta > Magnoliopsida > Arecales > Arecaceae > Elaeis > Elaeis guineensis. The sequence continues at coordinate 6,635,089 of NC_026001.2, forward strand.
CAAATGTTATAATATATTAGAGAAACCTTCACACTGTATCGGATCAAATGTTATCATGTATCAGATCAAGTTGAAAGAAATTGTAGGATGTATCAGAGTAAAACAAATTTCTTATTGATGTATCAAGGTGAGTAAAATTTCAAAAGCAAGTTTGAATATCAGAGCTTATATATAAAAAAAATACTTATTTGCATTGTACTCATGATTTTGCTTTTGATGGATAACTTTTTGTTAAAGTTCTGTCTGATACCAAATTTTGATACCAAAATTTCTCAAAGTTTTATTTAATCTTTCAATCCTTGTTTTTGTCTAATTTCTTCAATATTTGTTTAATTTTTTCAATATTTGTTTTAATTTAATTTCTCCCCCTTTTTCTCATAATTTAGGATTTTGCTTTTTGTCTAATTTCAATTTTTATTTAATTTTAATTTCTTTTCCTTTTTGACATCATCAAACATAGTTAACTCTTTCTTTTCTTTTTCTGAAATATTCTTTAATTTTTTCCTCTTAAAAGTTTTTCACAGATGTTTGCTCCCCCTTAATATAGCAATTATCAATAGCAAACAACAACAAGGAGAAGATAATATTTCAATAGATGTATCAGAGATTGAAATACAACCAAAATATAATCATTACAAAGATATAGGTAAAAGATGATTCCATTAATATCATAATTGTTTCAATACATAAAATTCAACCAGCTAAATGTCAATACATGGCCCCAAGGTATAGATCCTAGAACAAGATACTAACTCCTAGAACCTAGTAAAGATCAAGATAAGTCAATGATCAAGACAAATCATGGAGTCATCAGATATAGGGTGAGGAGATGATGGATCAGAAGTGCGTCCTCTACCTCGTCTGCCTCTGCCACGAGTAGGAGAACGAGATGAACTGGGAGGCTGAGAACGCAGAGATACTAGGGCTGATACCATGAGTCTGATAGAATCAAGTACGTTCAGTGCTCTGGAAACAGATTGAAGTAGAGCAGTGAACTGGGTGGTAGCATGCTCACTCGATCCTCTGATCTCTTTCCTCAGTAGCTCATATCCACCTTCTAATGCTCCTCTGAGCCTTCCAGCCTCTGCAGTGAGGTCTGTGACCTCAATAGTAGACTCCTGTGGCTGGAGATGGGCCAATGCAAGAACTTGCCCCTGTAAGTCAAGAACTCTGCCAGTAAGTCTCCAGACTGTATCCTCAAGCTGCTGTATCCTGACGGACTGATCTGAAATCATCTGAAATACAGTGGAGATGTGGGGAGTAATGGTCTGATCAGAAGAAGTAGCTCCAGGTGCAAAAGAAGTACTACTCCACTGGCTAGACAACAAAGAAGCCACACGCTGAGATATATGCTCGATCTGATCATCAGCCAGTCTGAACTCTGATGGAGGTGCTCTGCTCTCTGGCTGATACACTGGTGTGAGCATCCTAGTAAACTCAGAAGGGCCAGCCTCAGTATCAGAAATGAACTGGGTATCTGGTGAAGCTGCCCTGAAATCATGTACAGGAGAAGATGGACCTTCTTCTTCTACTCTGCCTTCAGTTCTGTCTTCAGCTCTTTCCTCAGCTCTCTCCTCAGCTCTTTCTTCAGAGCCCTTGATCCAACCACCAACAGTCTTTGTAATTCCCATTCGGTGCAGGCTGTGTTGGTTGAAAGTGTCCACATGTGAGAGCTTGGTAGGTGTCTCCCCCTCACAGCTAACTCCAAACCTCCTAAAAACTCTAGTAAGGGCCATACCATAAGGCAAGTGTGCCTTGGATCTGTTCAAAGTTTCTCTCATGGCCTCTATCATAAGTGTAGGGAGGTTTAGGGGGGTCTGAGTGATGATATGAAACATGACACATACATCTCTGCCAGATAGTAAGTCATGTCTACCACTCCTAGGAAAGAAAAGTTTTGTCACAATCTGATGCAGGACCCTCATCTCAATGGACAGTAGCTTTGCTTCCAATCTGTTTAAATTTCCTGAAAAATCTTCTCCTAAGATTATTCTGATCCCTTCTTCTTTAATTGGGAGTTCCATATATGAGTATCCTTCACTAGGCAACTGAAGTATCTCTCCCAATATCTTAGAATCCAAACAGATGTCAATCCCCTTAACAGTTGAAGTCACAGACCCGTTTCCATAATTTAGGTTCTGGTAGAACTCTCTGACTAGATCAACATAGGTGACTTCCTTAAGAGAGCAATAAAGTTTCCATCCTTGATTTTTGATCTTGGTAGCAAAAGTAAAGCCTTCTTTCTCAAAGAACCGAAAATCTATATTTTTTCCGGTTTCTACTTTTCTATCAGAAAGAAGATTTACACTGGGGCTTATGGAGGATTGAGAGGGACCTTGAGCAGGTACTGAAACTGGATTGGGAACAGTGGAAGACTGAGCATGCCTTTTCTTTCGGACAATTTCCTCAGGCTCTCGAATTGATTTCCTTCTTTGGGGAAGTTTCATCTTTGGAGCCATATCCAATAAAGTAGCAGACAAGAAGACTTGAATTCAGTGGAGGAGGGATTACAAAAGAGTAAAGAAGAATTTTGGTGGAGAAAAGAAGTGGATTTTGAATGAACGGTGAAGTTCTAGGGCATGTTCCACCCGCGCCTATCACTGCGAGAAAGCACAGAAAAGTCCTTTTCAAGGAGGCGATTTTTGGTGGAGAGAAGGAGGGAGAATTGCCTCAGAATTGATCCTTGGATTTGGAGCAAAACAAAAGTTTGGAGAGGACGGCTTTCGGAAGAAGAACGATGAGAAGAAGAGTCGTCTCACAAACAGGGTTTTCCATTTTAAAAACAATGAACCCGATGGAAGTTGGTGGGATTTACAATTTGCCATTGAGTCGACTCATGGGGGTCGACTCATGAAGTTCAGAAAATCAGGAAAAATACAAATAAATTCCAGAAGAATTCAAAATTTTGGGAGAAGGAATTTTGCTCGATGATAAGTTTTTAGAGTGATAAAACTGAGCTTTTGAAACCAGGATAGTTGTTGGAAATTGAGCTCTAAGAATATTTGATAATAATTAAGAGAAGTTTAGGCAAATGGATCTAGAATTCCTAGATTTCTCCTAATTTCACAGAATCTATCCTCACTAAGGGCCTTTGTAAAGATATCAGCTAATTGATTTTCAGTGCTAATATATTCAAGAATTATATTTTTATTTTGAACATGCTCTCTTTGAAATGATGTCTTATTTCAATATGTTTAGATCTTGAGTGTTGTATTGGATTTTTAGATAGATTTATGGCACTTGTATTATCACATTTTATTGGTGTTTCATTAAGTTTGATTCCAAAATCTTCGAGTTGTTGCTTAATCCATAAGATTTGAGCACAACAACTTCCGGCTGCAATGTATTCGGCCTCAGCCGTAGACAGTGCCACCGAATTTTATTTCTTGCTAAACCATGAGATTAGGTTAACTCCAAGAAATTGGCAAGTTCCACTTGTGCTTTTTCTATCTAATTTACATCCAGCAAAATCAGCATCAGAATATCCTAACAAATTAATTTGTGAGTCCTTAGAGTACCATAACCCTATAGTTTGTGTACCATTTAAGTATCTAAGGATTCTTTTAACAGCATTCAAATGAGATTCCTTAGGATTAGATTGATATCTTGCACATAAGCAAACACTAAACATGATATCAGGCCTACTTGCAGTTAGATATAATAATGAGCCAATCATACCTCTGTAGTATTTTAAGTCTACGCTTTTACCTTCATCATCCTTGTCAAGCTTACTTGAGGGACTCATTGGTGTGCCAATAGGTTTGCAGTTCTCCATTCCAAATCTTTTGAGTAGTTCCTTGGTGTACTTGCTTTGGGTGATGGAGATTCCCTCTTTTGATTGTTTGATTTGGAGTCCGAGAAAGAAAGTGAGTTCTCCCATCATGCTCATCTCGAACTCTCCCTGCATAAGCTTAGCAAAGTCTTGACAAAGGGATTCATTAGTAGACCCAAAAATTATGTCATCAACATAAATTTGTATAATTAGCATATCATTTTCTTTCTTTTAATAAATAGGGTTGTGTCTACATTGCCTCTTGAGAAACCATTATTTAGTAAAAATTTGCTTAGCCTTTCATACCATGCTCTAGGTGCTTGTTTTAGACCATATAAAGCTTTATTTAATCTAAAGACATGATTGGGAAAAGCATGATTTTCAAATCCAGGGGGTTGTTCTACATATACTTCTTCAGAAATATATCCATTTAAAAATGCACTTTTAACATCCATTTGAAATAGTTTGAATTTCATAAAGCAAGCATAAGCAAGTAGAAGTCTAATGGCTTCTAATCTAGCAACAGGTGCAAAGGTTTCATCAAAATCAATTCCTTCTTCTTGATTATATCCCTTAGCAACCAGTCTTGCTTTATTTCTAATTACATTTCCATGCTCATCTAACTTGTTTCTAAAGACCCATTTTGTGCCAATTATTGAATAATCTTTAGGTCTTTTCACTAAGGTCCAAACATTATTTCTTTCAAATTGACTGAGTTCTTCTTGCATAGCATTAATCCAGTTATGATCATTTTCAGCTTCTTCAAAAGTTTTAGGTTCAAGTTGAGATACAAAAGCACAATGATTAAGTACATCTCTAAGTGAAGAACGTGTTTTTACCCCATGCATAGGATCACCGATAATTAATTCCTTAGGGTGGTTGTGAACATACCTCCATTCCTTGGGTAAGTCATTTGTACCTTGAGGTTGTTCTTGAATTTCTTCACCTTTCTCATTTTGTTCATCTTCTTGATCCTTGTCTTCTGGAGTTGCTGAATCTTTCAGAGTGATCTCCTTCATACCTTCTATTAGTGGATCTGCATCATCAACACCCTCATTCTTCCTTGAAGGAGGATCGTTAGATTCATCAAAGACAACATGTATGGACTCCTCAACTACTAAGGTTCTTTTGTTGAACACTCTAAATGCTTTACTAGTGGAGGAGTAACCTAGAAGGATTGCTTCATCTGATTTTGCATCAAATTTATCAAGTTTTCTTTGCCATTATTTAATACAAAACATCGGCAACCAAAAACATGAAAATAGGCAATATTTGGTTTTCTTCCTTTCCAAAGTTCATAGGGGGTTTTCTTTAAAAATTGTCTTATTAAAGCACGATTTAAAATGTAACATGCTGTGTTAATAGCTTCCGCCCAAAAATATTTTGGAAGGTTGCTTTCACAGAGCATGGTACGGGCCATTTCTTCTAAGGTTCTATTTTTCCTTTCAACTACCCCATTCTGTTGGGGTGTCCTAGGAGCAGAGAAGTTGTGGCCAATTCCATTTTCATCACAAAAATTTTCAAAGTCATGATTTTCAAATTCTGTTCCATGATCACTTCTAATATTTTGAATTGAAAACCCTTTTTCATTAGTGACTTTTCGATGAAATTTCGTGAAAATTTGAAAAGTTTCATTTTTGTGAGCTAAAAAGAAAACCCAAGTAAAACGAGAGTAATCATCAATTATTACAAATCCATATCGTTTTCCTCCTAGACTAGTGGTTTTAGTTGGTCCAAATAAATCCATATGTAAGAGCTCTAAAGGTCTAGAAGTTGAAATAGTGTTTTTGGATTTAAATGATACTCTAGTTTGTTTACCTAATTGGCATGCATCACAAATTCTATCCTTTTCAAAATTCAATTTTGGCAAACCGAGAACTAAATCCTTTTTGATTAATTTTGAAAGAGAATGCATGCTAATATGTGCAAGTCTACGATGCCACAGCCAACTAGTCTCATTTATTTTAGCATTTAAGGAAACTAGGCATTGCATGTCTAATTTAGTTAAATCATTCAAGTCTACCATATAAACATTGCCATGCCTATGTCCTATAAATTTAATGCCATCGTTAATAGGACTCGTCACAATGCATACAGATGATTCAAAACTTACTTTATACCCTCTATCACAGAATTGACTAATGCTAAGTAAGTTATACTTTAAACCTTTAACAAGTAAAACATTCTCAATGTATTTGGAGGGAGTGATACCAATGTTACCTATCCCGATGATCTTTCCTTTGCCATTATCTCCAAAGGTGACCATCCCTCCATCCTTAGCATCAAGCGTGATGAATTGTGATTCATCACCAGTCATGTGTCTCGAGCATCCGCTGTCAAGATACCATTTCCTGTTTTCTTCTTGGGATGCTAGACACACCTGCAAGCACAGATCAAGTTTCTGTCTTAGGTACCCAAGCTTTCTTGGGTCCTTTCAGGTTAGTCAGAATGGTTCCTTTTGGAACCCATATTTTCTTTGTGTTTGCATATTTGTTAATAAGACATGTGTATGATTTATGTCCTATTCTTCCACATTTAAAACAAGTAATATTTGTAGGCTTTTTGCTTGAATAATTTGCATAAATATCCTTCAAAAATTTTTGTTTCTTAAGGGGTTTATAACCAAGTCCAGCCTTATCATATATAGCTTTCTGATTATCAAGGATCATATTTAGCTTGTTTGAACTTAAGGTGAACTTATCTACTATAGATTTCAGCCTGTTAATTTCATCCTTAAAGTTTTGATTTTCTTGAATCAATGTGAATTTTTCAATTGAAAGAATTTCAGCTTGTTTCACTAAGGACTGATTTTCCAATTTCAGCTCTTTGTTTTTCTTCCCTAGTTTCTTTAATTCATCAATTGAATCATAGAATGCTTCATGCAATTCTTCAAAAGTAAATTCACTAGTGGATTCAGAAGTTACCTCATTTTCATGTGCCATCAGGCACAGATTGGCTTGTTCGGTTGAGGTTTTCTCGTCGGAGCTTGAGTCATCACTCGCACTCCAGGTCGCCATCATTGCCTTCTTTTTGAATTTCTTTGGACCTTTCTTCAATTGAGGACATTCGGATCTGAAATGTCCTGGCTTCTTGCACTCGTAGCATATAGGGGTTTGATCTTTCTCCTTTTCTATGCTTTGATCCTCTTTTGTGAATTTCTTTCTCATCCCCTGTTTCCTTTTTCTTAGAAACTTCTTGAATTTCCGAGTGATGAGAGCCATCTCCTCATCCTGATCTTCATCTTCAGAGTTATCTGTTTCATAATCAGGTGAAGTTGTGGATTTGAGGGCAATGGTTCTTTTCTTTTTGATTTCATCCTCTTGATGTTGCATCATGCTAAGTTCATGAGTCATCAAAGATCCAAGAAGCTCTTCTAGAGGTAGAGTGTTCAAGTCCTTTGCTTCTTGGATGGCAGTCACCTTGGCTTCCCAAGTTCTTGGCAGTGACCTGAGAATCTTCCTTACAAGTTCACTGTTAGTATAAGATTTGCCAAGACTCTTTAAACCATTGATTATATCAGTAAAATGAGTAAACATAGCAGTTATGGACTCATCATGCTCTATTTTGAACAATTCATATTTATGTACAAGCATGTTTATTTTAGACTCTTTTACTTGATTTGTTCCCTCATGGGTGACTTCTAACCTATTCCATATTTCTTTAGCAGATGCACAAGTACAAATGCGATTAAATTCACTAGCATCTAGTGCACAATAAAGAACATTCATAGCTTTGGCATTTAATTGTGCCAATTTCTTGTCAACCTCATCCCATTCTTTCTCGGGTTTGGTTGACTCCTCACCATCTATAATCTTGGTGGGTGTGTGAGGACCATTCACTATGATACTCCACATATCATAGTCGAGTGCTTGTATAAAAATCTTCATCCGAGCTTTCCAATAGGTGTAATTAGACCCATTGAAAAGTGGAGGTCGGTTTGTTGATTGCCCCTCGGCTAGAGAAGTTCCAACATAGGTTGCCATAGATCTTTGGCTCTTTAATTGTTAGATCAAAGAAGGGCTAGAGCACTGGCTCTGATACCACTTGTTGCCCAGCTATGCAACCCAAGAGGGGGGGGTGAATTGGGTTTCAAAGAATTTTAAGCCCAACAAATAACTTATGAAGAACAAAACAATGGCTTTAAATCAATATTAATTACCTAAAGTAGTATTGCAAGGATATAATAAAGAAATAAGATAAAACGATAAAGCACACCACAAACACAAAGATTTATAGTGGTTCGGTGCTAACCTTGCACCTACATCCACTCCCCAAGATCCCACTTGGGAATTTCAATCCACTATCCTTTGTATTCAACCCGAATACAAAACATCGGAAACTCCGACACTAGCTATCCCAAGCTAGATTACAAGACATCGGAAACTCCGACCCTAGCTATCCCAAGCTAGAACACTTGTTTCTCAGGTACAAGCAAACCCAAAACACTCCGATTTCAGGTTCGGATCAACCTTTCCTTGTTTTGGAAATCCTCCAAAAATAAGAGCAAAAACTCACAAAGAGTAAGAATATTTAGAGCACAGATGAATACAATAACAGCTCCTTAAATGAGCAAATATAACAATAAAAGCTTTACTCAAATGAAGAACTCCTTTTTCAGATTTTCTCAAGATGAATGAACGGTTGAACGCTTGAGAAGAGGTTGATTGTTGATTGAAGATCTCTTGAAAGCTTTGAACAATCTCTAGATCAAGGTTGAAAATAATCGACTTGAAAGATTCTCTCTTTGAATGCTCTTGCTTTTCTTTTTCACAAACTCTCTTGAATATTGTGGATCCTCTCTCTTCTTCTTGAATATTTCGTTGATCTCAGATTTAGGATCCTCTCTTCTCTTTTGATCTCACGTTTGATCTCCCGATTTCCACACTTTTTCTTTGCAATTTGATCTGCTATTTAATCTGCAATTTCTTTCATCAAATTAAGCATTTTGTAGCATTAGAAGCAAGAGAAAACAATTTAGGCAGATAAAGAGCCGTTAGAGGATTTTTAGGAAGCATAAATGGCAATTAAAATGGGCAAAAAAATAGCCGTTGCTGACATTTCCCGTCGCAGGGGTCGACTCATGAGTCGACTCATGCTTCAGGAGTCGACTCATGAGTCGACTTCTGTTGCAAAGACCAGAAACTTGGATTTCTGGATTTTTTGGCCCAAATCAGCAGAGGTCGACTCATGAGTCGACTCATGCCTTGTGGGTCGACTCATGAGTCGACTCACAGGTCGTGCCAAGCCAAAAATCCAGCGTGCCATGGGAATTTTTTGCGTGCCATTCAGCTCATAGTGCCATGAGTTGACTCATGAGTCGACTCATGCACTTCAAACCTTCATAACTTCAAAAATATAAGTCCAAACACAATGAAATTTTCACCAATAGATTTCAAATCATTTATTCTACCAAATGGTACTATCAAATCAGGATTTTAGTGAAATTATGATTTTGCCCTTGAAGAGCATAAGGACTTTTTCATTTTAAAATTTTGTATCCCTTCAATCTGCTTTGTAATCATCAAAATCAATCTAGGAGCAACAGTTACAATAATGTAATTTGTTAAGTGTTGGTGAATTTTAAGAGGAATAGTCAGTAATTAGATCACTGATTAGCTTAATTAGATTAAGCATTAAAGTATGGATCAAGTCAAATTGAATTGGATTCAATTAGGTCAAATCCGATTAGGTTATGAGATGACCTAATCGCTAAGGGGGATTAAGTCCTGATTTGATCAGGACTTGGGCTTGACTAATTCATGATTGGATTATGATCTAATCAAATTAATTAGGAATCTAATTGGATTAGGTTTACTTTAGTTTAATTGGGTCTAACCAAAAGAGTTTTGGTTTGGATCAAATTGAAGAACAAACTTGAAATTCAAACTAGGTTTGAATTTCAAATCCCATGTGCCACCATTTCTTCTCCATGGCTTTTCTCCATGCACAAATTAGATTTGTGCATGAGAAACACTCCAGCAAATACCCCAAAATGTTGACCCCTTATGATAGGATGGAGATTAGTTGGTTTGAATTTAAATTAGATTTTAATTTAAACCCTAGCTAAACCTTAATCTTATTCTTATCTTTCCACCCATCGGTCCCTTGTGAAGGGATCTTATTTATGCGACAAAAGGAAAATGTTCCCAAGTTTTTTTCATGCCATTATCATTTGTTCAGCCCCTCTTTGATATGGCTTTGGATGGGGATAAGAGGCGTTAGAGTTTGAATTTGAATAGAAGTCTGAATTTAAACCTAGATGGGCTCTTATCTCATCCAATCACTCTTGTTCGGCAACCATAAAAGAGTTATGGTTTTGTGTGATGAGAGGGGCTGCTTTTTCACCATAAAAAATAGCAGAAATCAGAGGGCTAAATAGGTGTCTAGAGGCATGAGGCTTGGGGTGGGTTGCCATCTCTTTGGCATGTACTTTAGAGGAGATCTATCTCCTCTTGGGTGAGTGATTTTGATCTTGGCACTGGGATTGTGAGAGCAGAAAATCTATAAGAAACTGTTTCTCCATTTTTCCTCCACCATCCAACAATCTCCTCTAATCTGACTTCAACTTTGGAAGAGTTTGAAAAGTTTGAAGAAGGAGATCCGATCAGATCTGCCATTAGAAGTCTTCTTCACGAACTAGCATTCTCGAAAAGGCTGATCTGTCCGAGGGCTTCGTATGGATAATCCATAGAGGCCGGACATCCTGTGTGGCTGTGAGCAACTAGCAAGATCTTCAAATATTCATCTATAGTTATGGTGTTCATCTATCTGCACTCAGATATAGGGTTCAAATCTCTGGTAATTGTAGATTTGATCTACTGTGTTAACTAGTTTTCATGCATGATATGCTGATTTAGTTGTTCAGATTTTTACATGCATATAAACATATGATAGATCCTTATATAAGGTGTTTTATGATTATACCATATTCTTGCATTATAGATTAAAATATTTAATCTAAATTTGTTCCACTGCAAAAAATTTTAAAATATTCATGAAACCCCTGCGATTATCCATTAGTGGTATTAGAGCCGCATTTCTTATGACATGTATATTATGTATGTAGCTTTAAAATCTAAATTTTATGTATTTAGATTAGATCTAAATAATTAATCTTAATTTTGAGTAGTGTAGTAGTTGGATTGGGTAGATCGTCAAAGTCGTCTGGTCTAGAAGAATGTAAGATCTCATGGCCCTCTCCTCCCATTCAATGGGGTTCTCCTATGGTGTGTAGGGATACTGCATAGTTATTATCCATGAAGATGAATAATAAAAAGAGATTAGAAATTAATTTTAGATTTGATATATTGTATATTAGATCTGAAATCAATTTATAATTGATTGCATGAAAACTTATAAAATATTTTACAAAATTTGAAATTATTATCAAATACTGAACTCCAACCCATGTCATCGCCAAACTTAATTGAGAATTAAGTGATCTAGATTTAAGAATCAAAGATCTAAGACCTTGTTTCATAAATCATGGATTTATGGGTTAGCTCGAGTCAGATCCATTTAACTGGTTTAGACTTAGAAATCACATAGATAATGAACTATATTAAGTAATTGATCAAATCTAATTAATGGTTAATTCTGATTGGGTCAATTCTTCTCTTGATCAATCCTCAATAGTTATAGTTGGTCAATGTATATGTCTTTGATTAAACTAAGATGGATCTCGATCGTAGCTCCGTGGTTAAATCCAAATCTATAAGTTGATCGAATTGATAGCTCTGCAGTCGAATCCATGTCTATAAGTTGATCAAATTGAAACTGATTAATCAGTTGGTGTCTAAGATAAGTTTAGCAGTCTTGACCAGTGGTCATTAATTGAGAGCTACTCACATAGATTAAGTCTGTGACGAGTTAATGGCATATTCTTTCCATTGATCTCACTTACCTGACCAACGTGGTGAATCATATTTTGATCAAATCACTTAAAGATTAGGATTAACCCATGCTTGCTAGGAAATCAGTATGACTGATTTAGGTACCCCTAGTTTGACTTGTCAGTAGTCATCTTCATGACTTGGTGAAGTCAGTGGGAGGATTTGTAACATATCGGTTGGATCGATTTGTATCTAGTTTTCTTTGATCTGACTTGATGAAGTCAGTGGAAGGATTATGATTAGCTGGTCAGTATTTTTTTTTTTCTTAATATATCTAACTAAATCTTTTAAAATTATTAGATTTCTAAAAATAAAATAGTTATGATGATAACTAGATCATAGCCTCCCATTAAGTTGGATGATAATGTGTCCAACAATTTAGATGATCATTAGAGGCACCACATGTCTGGTGCTTATCTGGCTATCAAAATTATCATTCATAATATGTTGATTTAGATATATCTTTCTAACGATAGTCAGATTGGTCGAGTCACACTTGAGCCTGATCATTCATTTATCAGATACACTGAATTTTGACATGTTAATGGTTAGACCTAACCAGGACTTTCAGTGAAGGTGCCACATGCCTGTTGAAGAGGAGCCTGGGGCAAAATTAATTATTAAAAGTTGTTTGGCAAAATAATTGGTTAAGAACCTATCCATGGATACACAAGGATTGGTCGAGCTACACTCAGACCCATGTGCAGCCTGTGAAGATTCTAGTATCCATTAAGAAATTAATATAATTTTTTAAATTGAAGATAGAGGTTATCAATTTATATAAAATAATGAGAGAACCTTTAGACTAAAGTTTATGCCTTTAGGCTTAATCAATTCATATACTAATTTGATTTTTGATTTTTCTTTATCAATTATGGCCACATCTTTGTTGCTTCAATCACTATTAGATAGTGATAAATTGATGGGATCTAATTTTGATAGCTGGTATCAAAAACTAAAGATAGTTCTAGAGCATGAACGGATCTTGTATGTGCTGACAGATCCAGCATCCAAGGAGCCAGCTCTAAATGCTAGTAGTACTGTTTGAGATACTTACCAAAAGTGGCTCAACAACCAAACCACGGTGCATTGTATAATGTTGGTGGCTATGAATGATGAGTTCAGCTGCAGGTTTGAGAATGCTCAGCTACAGAACATGCTTCAAATATTGAATGAGTCTTTTGACACTTCTGATGACGTTAAGAGATACAAAATGAGTTGTGCTACCTTTAATGCTTGAATGAGAGAAGGGGCATCAGTCATTGATCATGTACTGTTTATGATCAAGTTGATTGAGCGCCTGAACAAGCTCGAATTTTTTTTACATAAATAGCTTGGGAAATATGTAATTTTAAACTCTCTGCTTAAATCTTACCTCCCATTCCTTACTCATTACAGAATGATAAAGCCTACCGTCAATTACTATGGATTGCTAAAATTACTGTAAAATTTTAAGAAGGATCACCAGCTCCATAAGAAGTCGGTGAATGTTATGGGAAGGTCTTCTTCTAGGCATTGACCCTTTAAGAAAGAGAAGAAGAACAAGAAGAAGAAAAATAAAAAGATGCAACAGTGTGCTGGGGCATCTGCACCCAGTCAGACCAAGAAACTCAAGTTCGACCAAAGTCAGATAGAATGGTTCTATTATAAGAAGCATGGATACTGAAAGAAAAACTGTCCTCAATACATTGCCTCCCTGGATCCGAATAGGCTAAGAAAGAAGCAAGCTATTGCTGGATAAGGTAATTATATGATAACACCTTAAAATTTCTATATTTATGATTCTACTACTTGACTATTAGATAATGAAAGCTCTTTTAATATATATAATTCATTGCAAAGTCTGTAAATTAGTAGGAGATTTGAAGAAGATGAGAGATTTCTTAATGTTGGAGATGAAAGATCAATTTCAGTTCTAGCATTAAGAATTGTCAAGCTTGTATTTAAGTCTAATATAATTGTTCTTAGTCAATGTCACTTTTGTCCTTCATTTTTATTGAATATTATTTCTGTAGATCTTCTGGCCATGAACGGCTATGAGATTTTAATAATTTTTTTTTTATAATATCATTATGAATGGTGTTGTTGTGTTAAATGGATAATTGAATAATAAAATTTATATATTATCACAGCCTATTAGTATAGTGTACATATCCAACAAACGTCCTAAAATTGATGATGTCTCTGATATCTATCTTTGGCACTGTAGGCTAGGTCATGTTAACAAGAACAGAATAAATAGATTGACTCAAGAAGAAATCTTCGAAGTCAGTGATTGTGAATCACTTCCAACCTATGAGTCCTGTCTCCTTAGAAAAATGATCAAGTCACCTTTTATTGTAAAAGATGAACGAGCTAGTAAAGTTCTAAGTCTAATACATACTGATGTATGTGGACCCATGAGCACGAGTGTCAGAGATGGGTATTACTACTTCATTATGTTTACAAATGACCTATTGAGGTATGGGTACATCTATTGAATGATGTATATGTCTGAATAATGTTCAAATAATTTCATAATGAGATAGAGAAATAAACTGGGAAGAGTATTAAACTCTTCAATCTGACTGAGGAGGTGAATATCTCTCCAGTAAGTTTCTGACATATTTAGAAGAGAATGGGATTCTCTCATAGTGGACTCCTCCTGTAATACCACAGCATAATGGTGTGTCAAAAAGGAAGAATCGAATCCTATTAGACATGATCCGATCCATGATAGACTTTGTAAGTCTACCAATCTTCTTTTGAGGATATGTACTCGAGTCAGATTGTTATATACTTAATAAAGTTTTGAGTAAGTTTGTAAGTAAAACACCATATGAGATGTGGACAGGACGTAAACTAGTACTCACTCACTTTAGAGTTTGGGGGTGTCCGACTTATGTCAAATATTAGAAAATAGATAAGCTTGGACCTAGGTCTGACAAGTATCTATTTAGAGGATATTTGAAAGAGACTAAGGAGTATTACTTTTATCTTGCTGATTAACAAAAAGTGTTTGCCAGCAATAGGACAGTCTTTTTGGAAAAAGAGCTCCTCAAAGAAGGAACTAATGCCTCTAAGATTGAACTTAATGAAGTTCGACCGATAGAAGAATCGATACAATCTAGTGAACCCATATAGTCGGATTTGATTAGATCAAACTCAGAACTCATTGTAGAAACATCTTTAAGGAGATCTAGTAGAGTATCGCGTCAGCTGGATAGATATGATGATTTCTTGATCCGGGATAGTGATCCTATTGAACTTGATGAGAACAGTGAGGAACCGATCACCTATATAGATGCAATACAGAGGTACGACTCCGATAAGTGGCTCGAAGCCATGAAGTCCGAAATAGAGTCTATGAAGGTCAATAATGTATGGACATTGATTGACGCACCTAAAGGATTAAAATCCATAGGATATAAGTGGATCTTCAAAAGGAAGAGGGGCGCAGAAGGAATGATGGAGATCTATAAAGCCCATCTGATTATCAAGGATTATTGTTAGTGTTATGGTATTGACTCTAACGAGATATTTTCTCCTATAGCAATACTCAAGTTCATTCGGATCATGCTTGCGATAGCAGCATATCTGGACTATGAAATCTGACAAATAGATGTGAAAATTATTTTTTTAAATGTAGAACTAGAAGAAGAGGTGTATATGATACAATCTAAAGATTTTATATCCACAGATGAGTCAAAGGTATGCAAGCTTCAAAGGTCTATTTATAGATTGAAGCAGGCATCTCAAAGTTGAAACATGTATTTTGATAAGATGATCAAAATATATGCCTTCATTAAGAATGGAGAAGAATCCTGTATATACAAATAGTTAATAATTTTATGATGATATTTCTTATTTTGTATGTTGATGATATTCTCTTAATTGAAAATGATATCCCTGCATTATAGGGAATAAATATTTGGCTGTCATCACAGTTCTCCATAAAGGACTTGAAAATTGCATCCTACATCTTAGGGATGAAGATCTATAGAGATAGATGTAAGAGGTTGCTTAGGTTATCCTAGTCCACGTACATTGATACTGTACTAAAATGGTTCAGCATGGAGAATCCAAGAAAGGCTATCTTCTGTTAGATCATGAAATTTATCTCTCGAAGAGGGATTGTCCGACAACTCCTCAAGAGAGAGAGCATATGAGTAGAATTTTATATATTTTGGTGATGGGATCCATTAT
This sequence comes from Elaeis guineensis, assembly GCF_000442705.2. Lineage (NCBI taxonomy): Eukaryota > Viridiplantae > Streptophyta > Magnoliopsida > Arecales > Arecaceae > Elaeis > Elaeis guineensis. The sequence continues at coordinate 6,650,938 of NC_026001.2, forward strand.
ATACGCCATAACATGTATGAGAATGGATGTGGCATACTCACTAAAGGTAGTGAGTAGATATCAGTCCGATCTGGATGAGAATCACTAGAAGATCGTAAAGACCATCCTTAAGTATTTGAGAAATACTAAAGACTAGTAGCTCGTTTATAGAGAATCTGACTTAAAACTCATGAGATTTACAGACTTTAATTTTCAGTCAGATCATGATGATAGCAAGAGCATGTCGGGATACATATTTATCCTAAATGGTGGAGCAATTTACTGAAAAATTTTAAGCAGCACACCGTGGCCGACTTTACTTGCGAGGCAGAATATGTCATGGTATCCGATGCTGTGAAGGAAGCAGTATGGTTACAGAAGTTCATCAACGAGCTCGAAGTGGTACCCTCCCTTGATGGCCCTATCTTATTGTACTGTGACAGCACTAGAGTCTTTGCTCAAGAGAAAGAACCTAAGTCCCATCAGCATACCAAGCATATTTTGCACCGCTACCATCTGGTCTGAGAGATCGTGGATCGAGGTGATGTTGAACTTCAGAAGATCAATCAAAAAGAGAACCTGTCCGATCCATTTACTAAAATTTTTGATGTCAAAGAGTTCGAAGATCATAAATCAAAGATGGATATATGGTACTGTACCAATTGGCTTTAGTCCAAGTGAAACTTGTTGAAAATTATGTTCCAAAGCCAATCGTCAGCCTGTTGATGGTTATGCTCTTGTATATCATTTGTATATGAATTATAATTAATAAATATTATTTAGCTTTTTTCATCATATTGTGTATATCTTTTTCTTGAACTCCTGTGTTGTGATTAAGTCCTAAGGACTATTTTAATCGACATAGGAGGATATATCACTTAGTCCTTAAATATGTTCACAACCAAATGATATACTATTACTAGGACGATAGCTATATCAAGTGTAGATCATTGTGTACCATATGGATTGGTTGTCCTCGTAATCAAAGAGTATGGAGACAGTATTATCGCATATAAGTGAGATATAGGAGTACATCTCACTGAACGTGACCAACTCCTGAGTACTCTGTTGTCAAGAGTTACTCCGAAGGGATATAGATATATGTCTCTCTGACCTGAGATCACCACGGTGACTTGCAAGCAACTCGCTGTGCTTTGGTGTCAGACTATCTGAATTTTTAATTTAGTGATGGAAGATTTTTGGATACAATCAAGTACTTGTGAAGTCGGTGTGTGAGTCAAGATGGGATTAACTACTCGAAGTTATTGAAGAGTATGCCTCAATATGTTTCAACTTAGTAAAACCTTGACCAAGATAGTCCTCGTGAAGAGTCACAAGATTAATTAGGTTGAGATGCAATAAGGATGCATTGATCAAGAGTTGACAAATAACTCTGAAGTCATTCTAAGCATCAAAGGTCAAAGGGATGAATTATACGATAACCATATGCCAATAGGTTCTTAGTGTTGCTTTGCATACATTCGACCTATCTGGACATCGGATATCATTGCTAGATGATTACTTCGATTAGTATAAAAATTTATTTCTATATTATCAGCTTAGGTTCGAACCTATGGGGTCACACACATTAGAAGTTTCTCTCTGATCAATTAATAGATCGACGATTGAGAATCATTCAAAGATAAAATCATCAATGCAATTGATGATCAACCCTGTGCAATAGTTGTAATAATGTAATTCGCTAAGTGTTGGTAAATTTTAGGAGGATTAGTCAGCAATTAGATTGTTGCTTAGCTTAATTAAATTAAGTATTAAAGTCTGGATCAAGTCAAATTGAATTGAATTCAATTAGGTCAAACACGATTATGTTATGAGATGACCTAATCGCTAAGGAGGAATAAGTTCTGATTTGTTCAGGACTTAGGCTCGATTAATTTTTGATTGGATTAGAATTTAATCAAATTAATAAGGAACCTAATTAGATTAGATTTGCTTTGGTTTAATTGGGTCTAACCAAAAGAGTTTTGGTTTGGATCAAATTGAAGAGCCAACTTAAAATTCAATCTATGTTTGACTTTCAAATCCCATATGCCACCATTTTTTTTCCATGGCTTTTCTCCATGCACAAATCTGATTTGTGCATGAGAAACACTCCAGCAAACACCCCAAAATGTTGACCCCTTATGATAGGAAGGAGATTAGTTAGTTTGAATTTAAATTAGATTTAAATTTAAATCCTAACTATGAAAGAATTATGCCCTACAAATCAATCGCATATGGGATGTGATCGGGTGTTTTTTTATAAATTATCTTCCAAACTCATGTACTTAATATTGTTAATTAATAAAATAGATATTTCGATTCATTATATGCTGCATCTTATTATTGTCTTAAGATTATAATGAACTCCATAGGTCTGGACAATGATTTAAGAGCCATGATGAGATCACGCTAGTGAGACCTACATCTTTGATAGCTTTGATCTAAAATATTTTCAGTCATTAGTTCATTGAGTTGGAGATCAATGATATCGGTAAGACGGGCACATCCTATTTATGCTCAGTAGTAAGGATGGTTAATCTCACAACCACTTGTGTGGTGATACTAATACATAGATGTAGGTGCTCATTAGATAATGAGTTCACTGAATTGATCTACAAGAGAATATCTGACGGAGTCTTATTTATATGTCAGCTGATTGTTCTCTAGTAGGAGTTGTGTAAGTGATCCTTTGATCTGAGATCACTATGGTATCTTGTGTACATGAATCCATATTTTGGTTCACTTTCTAACTTGATTCTCCGATCTTTGTGTGGGGTGTTTTGGATATGGTAAAGTATGCATGAAGATTATGAGTGGTCAATAAGAGATTGATCACTCTTAATAAGGAGAGCGAACATCCTATGTGATCTTATAAATAGATGATTCTGGAAGTCTTTGGCCAAAGCAGGATGATAATTAGAAAAGAATCACTTTCTGATCGAGATACATTTAGATAAGCAATTGAACTTGACATAATTTCATGCCCAAAACTCATCTGGGGTATTGTTTGACTGAAGAATTGAATTGCATGATAACTTGCCACTGAAGGGTATTTTTAGTATTTTTACCAAATTCCGTCTCTTTTGGATAGTCATGACATATTGCTAGACGTCAATTTTGACATGTGAACTTATAAGAATTAAAAGAATTTAATTTAAAAATTAATTAGGAAGAGTCCTAGTTAATTGATGCAATTAGGCTGACCTAGTCTAATCGAGTTAGGATTAGATCAAGAGCCTGAGTCTACTGCTGGCTAGATTTGGAACCCAATGGATCATACACTTTGAGATTTGATCTTGATCTAATTTAATTAGAATTTAATATAAATTCTAGGGCTCAATTTGATATACTAATGTTGGATTTCAATCACGTAGTGGAAAGTAAATTTTAAAAATTTTTAAGCATACATATCGAAAGCTTTAACAATTAAAATTATCGAATCAAAACCCAAACCCTAGAATCATCTTGTAGATATCGAACAAAATAAAACCAAGAATACAAAGAGATAGAATCTTATACTTCTTCCAACGAGTAGTATGGTAAGTAGGTGATCTTCATGAGACTCCAAAATAGATGTCCTCCAATGGTGATCCACACGGAAGTTGGCCAAGGTCTTTCCTAACTGATGCGCTGCTGCAGTCTTTTCTTCACAAGAATACTGCCAGCTTCAAATTTGAAGAACGATCACACCAATGCTCAGTTGCCTTTGATTTTGTCACTAAGATCATACCAAGAGAATTCTCTCTAGAAGTCTCATAACCTAGAATTTGATTTTATGCTCCAACACATGAAAAAATCAAATTCTAGGTCGAGCTAGCAACACTTGCTATTTTTCTCACCACCATTCTTACAATTTTTTCTCTCAATTTTTTCTTATCTTTTTCACAGATATTTTTTTAGATTTTTTTTCTCTTATCACACATCAAAATCTTTTAATTTTTTAGCAAAATCTAGCACCTAACCCATATGGGATGCCCCATATAAATAGGCCAAGAAGGGATGTGAAGAACCCCCAAAGGGTGCCAACTCTTGGTGCTCCATGTCTTCACATGGAGAATTAATTCTTCATGGCTTTGATGGCACAGAAGAGCCTTCACATAGAAGGACTATCCTCTTCTATGCCCCATAAATCCCTCATAAAAAATTAGCACATGATAATTAAGAAACTGGAGGAAAATGAGGAGATGGATAACAATCTTCATGAAGGACTCTTCCACTTCTCAATGCAATAAAGGGTGGCAGCAATAATTTTTTTGGCATGGAACTTGATAGGTGTGGAGGTCTCCTTCCACACTTGAAACATTTTTAAGTTGGATAAGAGTCTAATTAAAGTACACCCAATCTAATCAGGTCAAAGGCAATAAGTCTAGTTGAAGTCAAACACTTTGAACTTAACCTAATTAGGAACTTGGGTTAACATAATATGCTAGCATGTCAAATTAACCCCTAAAATTTATATAAAATTCTAATTAAATCAGATGAAGACCAAATTTTAAACTGTGTGATCTATTGAGTTTCAAATCTAGCCAGCAGTGGATACAAACTCTTAACTTAATTCTAATATGATCATATTAGATTAGCTCAAGAGTCCCAATCAATTAGGACTCTTCCTAATTAATTCTTGAATTAAATTTTTTTAATTATGATGAGTTCACAAGTCAAGATTGATATCTAGCAATATATCATAACCACTTAAAAGATTTAAAATTTTGATAAAAAATTATCAAAATATCCTTCAGTAGTAAGTTACCATGTAATTCAATCTTTCAGTCAAATAACATCCCAGATAAGCTTTGGACGTGGAATCATGTAAACCTAATTGCTTATCTATATGTATCTCAATCAAAAATTGATGATTAAGTTGGTGATATATTAGAAACTTATTTCTAATTATCATCTTGCTTTGACCAAAGACTTTCAGAATGATCGACTTATGAGATCATATAGGATGTTCGCTCTCCTTATTAGAAGTGACTGATCTCTTACTGATCACTCACAACCTCCATGCACACTTCACCATATTCAGAATACCCCACATAAGGATCAAAGAACCAAGTTAGAAAGTGAACCAAAATATGAATTCATATATATAAGGTACCATGGCGATCTCAGGTCAAAAGATCACTTACACAACTCCCACTAGAGAATCATCAGCTGTCATGTAAATAAGACTCCATCAGATATTCTCTTATAGGTCTATTCAGTGAACTCATTCTCTAATAAGCACCCACATCCTTGTATTAGTATCACTATATAAGTGGTTATGAGATCAACCATCCTCATCGCTGAGCATACATAGGACAAGTCAGTCTTACCGGTATCATTGATCTTCGACTTAATAAACTAATGATTGAAAATATTTTAGGTCATGACTATCAAAAATTTAAGTCTCACTGGCGTGATCTCATCACAGTCCTAAAATTATTGCCTTGACCTGTGGGGTTCATTATAATCTTAAAAATAATAATAAGATGCAGTATATAATGAATCGAGAAGCCTATTTTATTAAATAACAATGTCAATTATATGAGTTTGAAAGATAAATTATAAAAAATATTCGATCGCATCCCATATGTGATTGGCTTGTAGGGCATTATTCTTTCAATCTTCCACTTGCACTAAAGCCAATCACCTTTATACTTGATGCCCATACAATCAAGGAGGTGGTCAAACTGCTACAATGACAAGGTCTTAATGAACGGATCTGCTATATTGTTCTTGGTATCAACTCGCTCCATGATTACATCGCATCTTTTGACTATATGCTGAATGAGGTCCGTCTTAGGATATGCTTGGATTTATGATGAGATCTCGATTCCTTGGCTTGAGCAACTGCCTCAATATTGTCACAATAAAGGGGCACTGGTTGTTCAATCTTTGGATCCACACCCAGTTTTGAGATGAACTTCTTCATCCAGACAGCCTCCTTAGCAGTCTTACTAGCAACAATGTACTCAGCTTCAGTGACTGAGTCAGCAACAGTTTGCTATTTGAAACTCTTCCAACTTATTGCTCCACCATACAGAGTGAACACATATCCAAATATGAATTTACTATCATCCAGATTATATTGAAAATTAGAGTCAGTATAACTTTTTAATTTTAAATCAGATCCACCATGTATGAGAAAAATATCTCTAGTCCTTTTCAAGTACTTGAGTATATTTTTCATAGCTTTTCAATGATCCTCCCTAGGATCAACCTGAAATATGCTTACAATGCCCAAGGCATAAGCTACAGCAGGCCCGGTACACAGCATAGAATACATTATTGATCCTACAGTCGAATCATAAGGAATAAAACTTATTCTATTTCTCTTTTCAGGTATCTTAGGAGATATCTTCTTAGAGAGTTATATGCCATGACCTATGGGTAAGTAACCTCTTTTACTTCCCTCTATGTTGAACCTCTTCAACACAAGGTCTATGCACCTAGATTGGGACAAGCCAAGCATCCTCTTAGATCTATTCCTATAGATTTTTATACCAAGTATATAGGATGCATCACCCAAGTCTTTCATGAAAATTTTTTGTAATAGTCATGTTTTGATCGATTGCAACATAGGGATATCATTCTCAATGAACAGTATGTCGTCCACATACAAGATCAAGAAGATAATAGTACTCCTACCAGTCTTCTTGTATATACAAGATTCATCCACATTTTTGATAAAATCAAGCGATTTGATTGTCTCATCAAAATGGATGTTCCAGCTCCTTGATGCTTGCTTTAATCTATAAATGGATCTATTAATTTTGCATACTTGATTTGCTCTCCCACTAGAGATAAATCTCTCTGACTAAGTCATATAGACTTCTTTTTCAAGATTTTTATTGAGGAAGGCAGTCTTGATATCCATCTGTCAGATTTCATAGTCATGGTATGCAGCAATAGCAAGCATAATCTGAATAGACTTGAGCATGACTACAGGTCAAAAGATTTCTTTATAATCAATACCTTATTTTTGTCTGAAACTTTTTGCCATTAGCCTGGCCTTGTAGGTCTCTACCTGACCATCTACTCCAATGTTCTTCTTGAAGACCCATTTGTAGCCTATTGGGGTCACACCCTCAGGCGCATCAACCAAAGTCCAAACTTGGTTGGTATACATAGAGTCCATTTCGGATTTTATGGCATTGAGCCATTTGTCAGAGTTACTACTCATGATAGCTTCCGAATAGGTCATGGGATCATCATTTTCAATGATGTGGAATGTGTTGTCATTCTCAATAACAAACCTATACCTATATGGTACATTATACACTCTATTTGATCTTTGGAGAGGAGGTGTGTGTAGTAGTTGTGCCTTAAGAATGGGCACATCTGGTTGAAAATCAACTTGTGAATTCTGGATAGATTGTAGGTTTTGAACTTCCTCAAGTTCAACAGACCTCCCAGTGTCTCCTTCTTGGATGAACCCTTTCTCCAAGAAAATGGTATGCCTACCAACAAATATCTTTTATTGAGTAGGATGGTAAAAGTAGTATCTTATACTCTCCTTGGGATAGCCCACAAATCTATATTTTTCTGATCTAGCACTAAGCTTATATCCATCAATATTTTTCATATAAGCAGGGCAACCCTAAATTTTAAGATGTTTAAGACTGGGTCTCTTTTCTTTTCATATCTCATATGGAGTGTTAGAGACAGACTTGGATGGTACTTTGGTCAAAACATACGCTGCAACCTCGAGAGCATATCCCCAAAAGGAGATCATAAGATCCATGAAACACATCATAGACCACACCATATCTAATAAGGTACGATTCTTCCTTTCTGTAATACTATTTAATTATGGAGTGTAAGGAGGTATCCACTGAGAGAGTATACTATTTTATTTTAAATGATCAAGTCACTAGTTAAGTATTCTCCCCCTCAATCAGATCAAAGAGCTTTAATATTTTTATCAGTTTATTTTTCAACCATTCTTTGATACTCTTTAAATTTATTAGACTTCAAATTTATATTTCATTAAATACATATATCCAAACCTAAATATATCATCAGTAAATATGATGAAATAGGAGTATCCATCTCTGGTTTGAGTCAATATTGGACCATAAATATCAGTATGTACAAGGTCCAGAATGTCACTCACCCTTTCTCCATGTCTAGTAAATAGAGTCTTGGTCATTTTACCCATGAGACAAGATTTATAAGTTTCATGTGATTTAAAATCATAAGGATCAAAGAATTTATCTTTGTATAACTTGTTAATTCTTGACTCATTTATATTATCAAGTCGGCAATGCTAGAGGTATGTGACATTCACATCTTCTTTTTTTCTTTTCTTCATATTAACAATATGAAATATATTATCATTAAGTGATAGAAATAGAAGACTATTATCAATAAAAGTATTTTCATAAAATTCGTTAGAAAAATAGATAGAACAACCATTGTTCTTAACCTTTATTTTCAAACCTTGTTCTAATAATAAGGGTACAGAAAAAATATTTCTAACAACATAAAGAATATAATAATAGATTTTTAGTTTCAAAACTTTGTCCGAAGGTAACATCAAAATCTTGGTTCCCACGACTTCGGCATGAATGGACTCTCTACTAGCACCGAATAGCTCAAAGTCATCTTTATTTAGACTTTTTATTTCCTGTAGATCTTGCAATGATTTGCAAAGGTGTGAGCCACAAGCGGTATCGAAGAGAAGAAAAACTGTTTCTCTTCGGATAGCCCAGATTGCATCTAAAATTTTTTTATTAATTTATATGAATAAAAATCAAATTTTTATCTGGATAGCAGTAGAATAGGAGATCAAATCCTCAAAAATCTGAAATTAACTTTCGTAGAGGCCTGAAAGTGTAGACCTTCTACTTCACATACACACTAGACAGTGTAGAAAAATGGGATGAACTCCGATCAAATCATCTTCGCAACCCAACCAAATGAGGGAGGAGAGGTGCTGGTGTGATGCCTCACACTAGCAAGGAGGACACCCAAGATGGGTCAGGGAGATGCCAAGGGAGAAGGAAGGGCTTCTTTCTTCTCACACCTCTCTATCTTTTTATCTTTTTTCAATCTGATTTGTTTGCTATGCATCCATAGATAGAGATCCTCTCTATTTATAGATGATTCTCATGACTCAATAAGTATAGGACTCCTAATTCAAATATGCTTAGAATCAGTCTAATACTCATGAAAGAAAGATTCTTATATGACATAGAATTATCATTACATATGACAACCATATTGCACCCATTCCCACACCCATATGGGATGCCCATAATGAGCAAGATTCTAGGTGTTGATCAGCCCATAAGAGAGGAGATTCTCAATGTAAGTAGGATTTCTCATATCTCATCCAAAATGGATCCGATTTGAATCCAATTCGAAGCTGGTTCGAAATAATTTTGAAAAGCTGTCAATCCTAAACTCTTTAGGATTTTTGTACTAAGTCTAACTTAAATTTTTGGACCTAATTAAGTCTAATTAATTTAGATCTAAATTAAAATTAATTAGCACTTAAATTCAATCTCTTATATGCTCCATGGATCATAGATTAGAAACTGTTCATCTTCGGGATCGAACCTGAGCCTCATGTGTAGTGCTAGCTAGACATGGTCAACTCTTCAATCCTGTTTGATCCATAACTTAATTCTCAATCAAGTTAGCTTACATGTTCAATCAAGTCAAGTACTTCTAAATTGATCATATAAACATAGGCCAATACTTTCCTACGATGTCTGACTTGTATGTGTGACTCCATAGGTTTAAATATTAAGTCGGTAGCATAGGAACCAATTTCTGTACTAATCGAGATATCATCTAGCAATAGTTTCTAATATCCAAATAGGTTGAATTATTGCAAAAAAATATTTCAGAACCCATGCACATGGTTACCGCATAATTCATCCTTTTGATTTTGAATACTCTAGGATGGTCTCAGGTTAACTATCAATCGAGATTGCTTCATTCACATTGTATTTCAATTTTTCAAATCTATCTCATAAATTATCCTGATCAAGATTTTACTAAATTGAAATACAGCAATACATCAACTCTAATAATCTGGAGAGATCAAGTTCATCTTGATCTACATATAGACTTCATAAGTACTTGACTGTACCCAGTAGCCTTCCGTCATTACATTAGAAATTTAGATAGTCCAGCATCAAAGCATAGTGAGTTGCTTGCAAGTCACTATGGTGATCTCAGATCTGAAGGACACTTATACCCATATACTTTGCAAGTAGTTCTTGACAGCAGAATGCTCAGCAGGTGAGTTACTTATTCAGTGATGATGTACTCCTACATCTCACCTGTATGCCATATCAATATCACCACACTCCTTGGTTAAGAAGACAACCAATCCATATGGCACACAATGACCTCTACTCAATAAACTGTTCGAAAATATATCCCAAAAGCCAATCATCAACCTGTTGACGGTTGAGCAACTTTATATTATAATTGATTTGTTAAAAAATAAAATATATTTTTGATATTTTCATCATAAGTTTTCATCTTTTAATGAACTCTATTGTTGTGATGAAGTCCTTAGGACTATTTAGGTTCGATAAAGAGAGAATTTATCGATTAGTCCTTAAAATTATTCATGATCAAATGATGGACTGTTAATAAGGACGACAGCTTCTATCGAGCATAGGTCGCTGTAGGCCATATGGATTGGTTATCCTCTTAATCAAAGAGTGTGGAGACACTGGTATGGCATACAGGTGAGATGTAAGGGTACATTATCATTGAACATGACTAACTCCAGAGCATTCTACTGTCAAGAATGTCTCTGATGGGATATGATATAAGTATCCCTTAAACCTGAGATCATCTCAGTGACTTGCAAGCAACTCACTGTGCTTTGGTACTGAACTAATAGAATTTCTAATTCAGTGACGGAAGGCTTCTGGGTATAGTCAAGTACTTGTGAAGTCAGAGTGTGATTAAGATGGGATTAACCACTCTAAGAGTTGGAGAAGAATGAGTCACTGTATTTCAATTTAGCAAAACCTTGGCCAGGGTAATCCATCAGATGGATTTGATATTTTAAAATACAATGTGGACAACCTGATCAGAGTTGATAGTTGAACTCTAAGGTATCCTATGAGAATTTTAGTTAAGAGGATGAATTATATGAAAACTATATCAGCATGGGTTCTAAGGATGTTGTTCTACACATTCGACCTATCCGATCATCGGGTACCATCACTAGATGGTCACTTCGATTGGTATAAAAATTTATTTTTGTACTATTAGTATAGGTTCAGACCTATGAGGTCACACACATTAGAGTTCATGATCCGATCAGATGGTTGATCAATGATTAAGAATCGTTCTAGGGTTAAACGATCAATACGATTGACATTTAACCTAGTGCAAGTATTGTAGGAAGATCGATTAGCAATTCGATTGCTAATTAACTTAATTTGATTAAGATAATAGGTTAAGATTAAGTCTAATTGAATATGATTTAATTAGATTTGGTTTGGGCTTGATTGGATCAAGTTCAATTGGTTTATTGGATAAGCCAAGTGCAAGAAAAAATTAGTCCTAGTCCAATTAGGACTTGGGTCAACCTAATTTCTAATTCGATTAAAAAACTTAAATCAGATTTAAATATAATTTAATCTAATTATATTAAATTTTAAATTAAGTTAAGATCTATTTTAATTAGATTGATTTGGTTTTGGTTTGATTTGATTTGAGAAACCAAATTTGAACAAGTCATAGATTGAATCCTAGTAAGACTAGGATTCCACCTTGCGCCACCTTAGCCCCCCATGCCCACTCTCTCTTATTTTGTGTGACAAAATCTTCTCTCCCAGGCCTTCATGCATGCACAAGACTTTTCACTCTTTCTCTCTTACATGGAATGTGGTTGTGGATCAAGTCAAAGTAGGAATTAGTTTGGATTTCAAATTCTATGAGATAGAATTTTAGGAAATCAAAACTCTTTCCTTATGGCACTGATTTTATCCAAATTTTTTCTAATATTTTTGTGGCTTTTATAGCACATATTTTGCATCCTTTTCTGATAGTCCATGATAGAAAAAGGAGGGGGCACCCAAGAGTTGGGCACCACTTGTCTTGCCCTGTTTGGATTTTCCTTGACTAGGTATTTGATCTAGATAAAGATTTTTTATATCTCATTATTTAAGATGAATTTCTTCTTAAAATTTTTATAAATTATAGAGCATTGAGAGACCTTTGGGGTGTGTGAAAATTAGGGGGAAAGAGTGTTGGGGTATGGAGATATAATAGACACAAAACTAAGTGTCTAGGTGAGAGCAAAGAGAAGAAGAAGAGGATCTTCTTCTAGGATTGCTGAGTTCACCACTTTCTGAGAGTATCTCATATCTAAAAATCCTTATCCTATTTCTCATCTTTGAAAGAGTCTAAATCAAGAAGAAGAAGGCATCTGATCGATCATCGAAGAAGGATCAGCATAGTACTAGCATACTGTGCTGATTTCCTGGATCAGGACTTCTGATTGTGATTCGTGAGCTCATGTGGATGACTCCTAGAGGTCGGATGCATGTGTGGCTTACAACATCATCCTCAAGCCCAGATCAGTAAAGTTAGAATGTCTAACTTGCAAGATAATAGATCTGATCTATTATATTTTACATACATTAGATGTAGTATAGAAACATGTTGATATGATCAACATATAGTTCTTACTCTTTATATTTTAATTTTTGATTTAATGCCATGTAATAATCATGTAATAGGATCATAGATTTAGAAATTTTCTGATTTGATAAGATAAATTTTGATTTATTTTAGTCTTTTACTACCTGATCTTGAAAAAATTTCAAGATCTAACCCTGAAACCCTAGATCTGGTTCCTTCAATTGGTATCAGAGCCTAGGTTGTTTATTATATGATTATTTATACATGCTTAGATTATTTTTTAAATTAGATATAATTCATAATCTGATTATTAAATATAAAATTAAATTTTTTAGATCAATCACGAACTGTAGGTGGTCCTGCTGTAAGGTTTACCCCTTGTAGTGCAAAGGTTGTTCTAGTTCGTGTAGATCTATCTTTAATCATAAATTTGTTAGATGTGAACTAGATTAAATTTATAATTTATTAGATTTAAAAGATATTTAAATCTAAAATAAAATCTTTTTGTTAATAATTTTCGTGCAAAGAATCATCATATATTTGCTTGAAAAATTTGTGCAGTTTAAAGTTGAAATTATTTCAATTACATGAACTTATTTAGATTAGATCTAAAGTAGTTTCATACTTATTTTACTTGTATTTTGATTATGAATCAAACATGCAACTTGGCTGGTAGAACCATATTGTAAAAATATTTTACAAATATAAAAATTATTTTCTAAAAGCCGAACCCCAACCCTCAGTCCAAAACTTAATTGAGAATTAAGAAGTTGTTTAATTAGGTTCTAGGATTATGAATTGAAGAACCTAAGACACAAACCATAACACATTGAGTTAACAGGTTAGTGGAAATTAGGTCCATTAATTAGGTTAGACCTAAGGTTAGATTAAAGATGGACTTAATTAGAGAATTGACTAAATCTAATCAATTATTGTCTTAGATTAGGTCAAGGATTCTCTAGATCAATTACAATAGTTGTAGTTGGTCAAGTCCATGTCTTTAATGAGAACCAAATGGACTTGATTCTTGGCTAAGCAATCTAGCATGAACTGTTAGGTTGATCTAATCAAAATTAATTAAACCAGTTGGTGTCTAAGGTAAACCAGACCAGTGGTTTTTAATTGGTAGCCCACTTACCTGACCATTTCTGATGGTGTCTAAGGCAAGCTATGGCAGACCCTTCCACCGATCGAACTTACCTGACCTCTTGGTGAAATTATATTTTGATCAGATCACTTAACTATTCGAGCTGACCCATGTCAGCTAGGTAAATCAGTGTGACTGATTTAGGTGCTCCTAGACCAGCCCTTTTAATGGTCTCCCTTAAGCTGACTTGGTGAAGCCAGTGGGAGGATCATGATAAGCTAGTTCATCCGACCTCCTCCTCTAAATCAATTAAATCTTCTAAAATTATTAGGTCCTTAAAATGAAATAGTTATGGTGATAACTAGATCATAGCCTCTCATTAAGTGGATGATAATGGGTCCATCAGTTGGATAATCATTGGAGGCCCAAAGGCCTGATGCATATCGGCTGATGGAATTATCATTCATAACATAATTTCTTGACTGTATCTTTCTAAATGGTGGTTAGGTTAGCCAACCAAAGTTGGGCCTAATCATTCATTAGCTAGATGAGCCAAGTATGGTCATGTTAATGGTTAGACCTAACCAGACCTTTTCAGTGGAGGCCAAAACCTACTGATTAGGGACTGGAGAAAAATTAAAATTACTAAAAATTATTTAAAGAAATAATTGGTTATGAACCTACCCTTAGATGTACATGGGTTGGCCAACCAAAGTTGGACTTGTGCACAGTCTAAGTGGATTCTAGTACCCACTAAGGAATTAGGGTAATTCCTCAAATTGGATGTAGAGGCTACCAATTCGAATAAAATAGTGGGAGAAACCTTTTGATTAAAGTCCAAATCTTTAAGTTTAATGAATCAATTACTAATTAGGTTATAATTTTCTTTTGTACAGATATGGCCACTACCCTATCACTTCGATCATTATTGGATAATAAAAATTTGGTGGGACCCAACTTCGATAGCTGGTACCGAAAGTTGAAGATAGTCCTGGAGCATGAACGGATCCTATATGTGATAACGGATCCTGCACTTAAGAAGCCAGCTACCAATGCACATAGAACAGTCAGAGATACTTATCAGAAGTGGCTCAGTGACCAGACCATGGTGCGCTGCATTATGCTAGCTGTCATGAGCAATGAGTTCAGTCATAGATTTGAGACGGCTCATCCAAAGAACATGCTTCAAGTGTTGGAGGATGCCTTTGGCACACCCATGACGCGGAGAGGCACAAAATTAGTTGTGCCATCTTCAACACCAAAATGCAGGATGGTGCCTCTATGTTGCTCCTAGATTGATTTTGATGATTACAAAGCAGATTGAAGGGATACAAATATTTTAAATTGAAAAAGTCTTTATGCTCTTCAAGGGCAAAATCATAATTTTACTAAAATCCTGATTTGATAGTATCATTTGGTAGAACAAGTGATTTGTAATCTATTGGTAAAAATTTCATTGTGTTTGGACTTATATTTTTGAAGTTATGAAGGTTTGAAGTGCATGAGTCGACTCATGAGTCAACTCATGGCACTATGAGCTGATTGGCACGCAAAAATTCCCCTTGGCATGCTAGTTTTCTGGCTTGGCACGACCTGTGAGTCGACTCATGAGTCGACCCACAAGGCATGAGTCGACTCATGAGTCGACCCCTGCTGATTTGAGCCAAGAATTTCTAGAAACTCATTCTCTGGTCTTTGCAACAGAAGTCGACTCATGAGTCGACTCCTGAAGCATGAGTCGACTCATGAGTCGACCCCTGCGATAGAAAATGTCAGCAACGGCTATTTTTTTGCCCGTTTTAATTGCCTTTTATGCTTCCTAAAATTGCTCTAACGGCTCTTTATCTGCCTAAATTATTTTCTCTTGTTTCTTATTGCTATAAAATATTTCAAATGATGAAAGAAATTGCAGATCAAAAAGGAGAGATCAAACCTATATACAAAAGGATCCAAAATCTACACGAGAAAGCCTGAGATCAACGAAATACCCAAAAGAAAAAGAGAGAGGATCCATAATATACAAGAGAGATTGTGAAAGAGAAAAGCAAGAGCATTCAAAGAGAGGATCTTTCAAGCCTATTGTTCAACCTTGATCAAGAGATCTTTCAAAGCCTTCAAGAAGTCTTCAATCAAAGATCATCCTCTTCTCAAGCATTCATTCAAGCGTTCATCCACCTTGAGAAAATCCAAAAAGGGTTTCTTCATTTGAGTAAAGTATTTTTATTGTTATATTCGCTCATTTAAGGAGCTGTTATTGTATTAATTTGTGCTCTAAATTTTTTTACTCTTTGTGAGTAATTGTTCTTGTTTTTGGAGGATTTCCAAAACAAGGGAAGGTTGATCCGAACCTGAAATCGGAGTGTTTTGGATTAGCTTGTACCCGAGAAATAAGTAGACTAGCTTGGGATAGCTAGTGTCAGAGTTTCCGACGTTCTATATTCGGGTTGAATACAAGTATGTGGATTGAAATTCCCAAGTAGGAGCTTGGGGAGTGGATGTAGGTGCAAGGTTGGCACCGAACCACTATAAATCCTTGTGTTTGTGGTGTGCTTTATTGTTTCTCTTTATTTCTTTATTATATCCTTGCATTCCTGCTTTAGATAATTAATATTGAATTAAAGTCTTTATTTTATTCATCATAAGTAATTAATTAAGCCTAAAATTTTTAGAAACCCAATTCACCCCCCCCTCTTGGGTTGCATAGCTGGGCAACAAGTGGTATCAGAGCCCGGTGCTCTAGCCCTTCTTTGATCTAACAATCAAAGAGCCAAAGATCTATGGCAACCCATATCGGTACTTGTCTAGCCGAGGGGCAATCTACAAACCAACCTTCACTTTTCAATGGGTCTAATTACACCTATTGAAAAGCTCGGATGAAGATATTCATACAAGCACTCGACTATGATATGTGGAGTATCATAGTGAACGGTCCTCACACACCCACCAAGATTATAGATGGTGAGGAGTCAACCAAACCCGAGAAAGAATGGGATGAGGTTGATAAGAAATTGGCACAATTAAATGCCAAAGCTATGAATGTTCTTTATTGTGCACTAGATGCAAATGAATTTAATCGCATTTCTACTTGTGCATCTGCTAAAGAAATATGGGATAGGTTAAAAGTAACCCATGAGGGAACAAATCAAGTAAAAGAGACTAAAATAAACATGCTAGTGCATAAATATGAATTGTTCAAAATAGAGCATGATGAGTCCATAACTGCTATGTTTACTCGTTTTACTGATATAATTAATGGTTTGAAGAGTCTTGACAAATCTTATACTAACAGTGAACTAGTAAGGAAGATTCTCAGGTCATTGCCAAGAACTTGGGAAGCCAAGGTGACTGCCATCCAAGAAGCAAAGGACTTGAACACTCTACCTCTAGAAGAGCTTCTTGGATCCTTGATGACTCATGAACTCAGCATGAAGCAACATCAAGAGGATGAAGTCAAAAAGAAAAAAACCATTACCCTTAAATCCACAGCTTCGCCTGATGATGAAACGGATGACACTGAAGATGAAGAACAGGATGAAGAGATGGCACTCATCACCCAGAGATTCAAGAAGTTCCTAAGAAAAAAGAAACAGGGGATGAGAAAGAAGTTCACAAAAGGGGAACAAAGCAAAGAGAAAGAGAAAGATCAACCCCTTATATGCTACGAGTGCAAGAAGCTGGGACATTTCAGATCCGAATGTCCACAACTGAAGAAAGGTTCCAAAAAGTTTAAAAAGAAAGCAATGATGGCGACTTGGAGTGCGAGTGATGACTCAAGCTCCGACGAAAAAATCTCAACAGAACAAGCCAACCTGTGCCTGATGGCACACAAAAATGAGGTAACTTCTAAATCCACTAGTGAATTTACTTTTGAAGAATTGCATGAAGCATTCTATGATTCAATTGATGAATTAAAGAAACTAGGGAAGAAAAACAAAGAACTGAAATTGGAAAATCAGTTCTTAGTGAAACAAGCTGAAAACCTTTCAATTGAAAAATCCACCTTGATTCAAGAAAATCAAAACTTAAAGAATGAAATTAACAAGCTGAAACCTATAGTAGATAAGTTCACCTTAAGTTCAAACAAACTAAATATGATCCTTGATAATCAGAAAGCTATATATGATAAGGCTGGACTTGGCTATAAACCTCTGAAGAAACAAAAAATTCTGAAGGATATTTATGTAAATTATTCAAGTAACAAGTCTACAAATATTACTTATTTCAAATGTGGAAGAATAGGACATAAATCATACATATGTCTTATTAACAAATATGCAAACACAAAGAAAATATGGGTTCCAAAAGGAACCATTTTGACTAACCTAAAAGGACCCAAGAAAGCTTGGGTACCTAAGACAGAAACTTGACCTTTGCTTGCAGGTGTGTCTAGCATCCCAAGAAGGAAACAGGAAATGGTGTCTTGACAGTGGATGCTCGAGACACATGACTGATGATGAATCACAATTCATCACGCTTGATGCTAAGGATGGAGGGATGGTCACCTTTGGAGATAATGGCAAAGGAAAGATCATCGGGATAGGTAACATTGGTATCACTCCCTCCAAATACATTGAAAATATTTTATTAGTTAAAGGTTTAAAGCATAACTTACTTAGCATTAGTCAATTCTGTGACAAAGGGTATAAAGTTATTTTTGAATCATCTGTTTGCATTGTGACTAGTCCTATTAATGATGGTATTAAATTTATAGGACATAGGCATGGCAATGTTTATATGGTAGATTTGAATGATTTAGCTAAATTAGACATGCAATGCCTAGTTTTCTTAAATGCTAAAGTTAATGAGACTAGTTGGCTGTGGCATCGTAGACTTGCACATATTAGCATGCATTCTCTTTCAAAACTAATTAAGAAAGAACTAGTTCTTGGTTTGCCAAAATTGAATTTTGAAAAGGATAGAATTTGTAATGCATGCCAATTAGGAAAACAAACTAGAGTTTCATTTAAATCCAAAAATACTGTTTCAACTTCTAGACCTCTAGAGCTCTTACATATGGACTTATTTGGACCAACAAGAACCACTAGTCTAGGAGGAAAATGATATGGCTTTGTAATTATAGATGATTACTCTCGTTTTACTTGGGTTTTCTTTTTGGAACACAAAAATGAAACTTTTCATATTTTCACTAAATTTCATCGAAAAGTCACTAATGAAAAAGGTTTTTCAATTCAAAATATTAGAAGTGATCATGGAACTGAATTTGAAAATCAAGACTTTGAAAATTTTTGTGATGAAAATAGAATTGGCCATAACTTCTCTGCTCCTAGGACACCCCAACAGAATGGGGTAGTTGAAAGGAAAAACAGAACCTTAGAAGAAATGGCCCGTACCATGCTTTGTGAAAGCAACCTTCCAAGATATTTTTGGGCGGAAGCAATTAACACAACATGTTACATTTTAAATCGTGCTTTAATTAGACAATTTTTAAAGAAAACCCCCTATGAACTTTGGAAAGGAAGAAAACCAAATATTGCATATTTTCATGTATTTGGTTGCCGATGTTTTGTATTAAATAATGGCAAAGAAAAACTTGGTAAATTTGATGCAAAATCAGATGAAGCAATCTTTCTAGGTTACTCCTCCACTAGTAAAATATTTAGAGTTTTCAACAAAAGAACTTTAATAGTTGAGGAGTCCATACATGTTGTCTTTGATGAATCTAACGATCTTCCTTCAAGGAAGAATGAGGGTGTTGATGATGCAGATCCACTAATAGAAGGTTTGAAGGAGATCACTCTGAAAGATTCAGCAACTCCAGAAGACAAGGATCAAGAAGACGAACAAAATGAGAGAGGTGAAGAAACTCAAGAACAACCTTAAGGTACAAATGACCTACCCAAGGAATGGAGGTATGTTCACAACCACCCTAAGGAGTTAATTATTGGTGATCCTATGCATGGGGTAAAAACCCGTTCTTCACTTAGAGATGTAGTTAATCATTGTGCTTTTGTATCTCAACTTGAACCTAAAACTTTTGAAGAAGCTGAAAATGATCATAACTGGATTAATGCAATGCAAGAGAACTTAATCAATTTGAAAGAAATAATGTTTGGATCTTAGTATCTAGACCTAAAAATTATTCAATAATTGGCACAAAATGGGTCTTTAGAAATAAATTAGATGAGCATGGAAATATAATTAGAAATAAAGCAAGACTGGTTGCTAAGGGATATAATCAAGAAGAAGGAATTGATTTTGATGAAACCTTTGCACCTGTTGCTAGATTAGAAGCTATTAGACTTCTACTTGCATATGCTTGCTTTATGAAATTCAAGTTATTTCAAATGGATGTTAAAATATATTTTTAAATGGATATATTGCTGAAGAAGTATATGTAGAACAACCCCCTGGATTTGAAAATCATGCTTTTCTAATCATGTCTTTAGATTAAATAAAGCTTTATATGGATTAAAACAAGCACCTAGAGCATGGTATGAAAGGCTAAGCAAATTTCTACTAAATAATGGTTTTACAAGAAGTAATGTAGATACAACCCTATTTATTAAAAGAAATCAAAATGATATGCTAATTATACAAATTTATGTTGATGACATAATTTTTGGGTCTACTAATGAATCCCTTTGTCAAGACTTTGCTAAGCTTATGCAGGGAGAGTTCGAGATGAGCATGATGGGAGAACTCACCTTCTTCCTCGGACTACAAATCAAACAATCAAAAGAGGGAATCTTCATCACCCAAAGCAAGTACACCAAGGAACTACTCAAAAGATTTGGAATGGAGAACTGCAAACCAATTGGCACACCAATGAGTCCCTCATGTAAGCTTGACAAGGATGATGAAGGTAAATGTGTAGACTTAAAATACTATAGAGGTATGATCGGCTCATTATTATATTTAACTGCAAGTAGGCCTGATATCATGTTCAGTGTTTGTTTATGTGCTAGATATCAATCTAATCCTAAAGAATCTCATTTGAATGCTGTTAAAAGAATCCTTAGATACTTAAATGGTACTCAAACTCTAGGGTTATGGTACTCTAAGGACTCACAAATTGATTTATTAGGATATTCAGATGCTGATTTTGCTGGATGTAAATTAGATAGAAAAAGCACAAGTGAACTTGTCAATTTCTTGGAGTTAACCTAATCTCATGGTTTAGCAAGAAACAAAATTCGGTGGCACTGTCTACGGCTGAGGCCGAATACATTGCAGCCGGAAGTTGTTGTGCTCAAATCTTGTGGATTAAGCAACAACTCGAAGACTTTGGAATCAAACTTAATGAAATACCAATAAGATGTGACAACACAAGTGCCATAAATCTATCTAAAAATCTAATTCAACACTCAAGATCCAAACATATTAAATAAGACATCATTTTATAAGAGAACATGTTCAAAACAAAAATGTAATTCTTGAATATGTTTGCACTAAAATCAATTAGCTGATATCTTTACAAAGGCCCTTAGTGAGGATAGATTCTATGAAATTAGGAGAAATCTAAGAATTCTAGATCCATATACCTAAAATTTCTTAATTTCCAAAAAAATTTGATGTCAAAAACTCTTGAGCTCAATTTCAACATCTATCCTGGTCCAAAAGCTCAAATTTATCATTCTAAAAACTTATCATTGAGCAAAATTCCTTCTCCCAAAATTTGAATTTTTCTGGAATTTATTCATATTTTTTTGAATTTCTGAACTTCATGAGTCGAACCCCATGAGTCGACTCAATGGCAAACTTGTTATTCCTCAAACTTCCCACGGGCTCATTGTTTTTATACTAAATCCCTGTTCGTGAGACGACTCATCTTCTCATCGTCTTCCTTCCAAAAGCCATCTTCTCCAATTTTTTTTGCTCCAAATCCAAGGATCCAATTCGAAGCAATTCTCCCTCCTCCTCTCCACCAAAAATCGCCACCTTGAAAGGAATTTTTTGTGCTTTCTCGCATGTTTGGCGCGGTTGGAACGTGCCCTAGCACTTCACCATCTTCCAAAATCCACTTCTTTTCTCCACCAAAATCCCTCTTCACTCTCTTGTGATCTCTCCTCCACTCTCCAAGTCTCATTGCCTGCTACTATATTGAATATGGCTCCGAAGATGAAACTTCCCCAAAGAAGAAATCAATCCGTGAGCCTGAAGAAATTGTCCGAAAGAAAAGGCATGCTCAGTCTTCAACTGCTCCCACTCCAGCTTCAGTATTGCTCAAGGTCCCCTCAATCCTCCCTAAGCCCCAGTAAGAATCCTCTTTCTGATAGAAAAGTTGAAACCGGGAAGAATATAGATTTTCGGTTCTTTGAGAAAGAAGGTTTTACTTTTGCAAGTAAAATTAAAAACCAAGGATGGGAATTCTACTGCTCCCTTAAGGAAGTCACCTATGTTGACCTAGTTAGAGAATTCTACCAGAATCTACTTTATGGAGATGGATCAGTGACTTCAACAGTCAAGGGAATTGATATCTACTTGGATTCTAGGATATTGGGAGAAATACTTCAGTTGCCTAGTGAAGGTTACTCTTATATGGAACTCCCAGTAAAGAAGAGGGATCAGAATTATTTTAGGAGAAACTTATTCAGGGAGTTTAAACAAATTGGAAGCAAAGATTTTGTCCATTGAGATGAGGGTCCTGCATCAGATGGTAACAAAGCTCTTCTTTCCTAGGAGTGGTAGGCATGACTTACTTTCCAGCAGAGATGTATGTATCATATTTCATGTCATCACTCAGACCCCCCTGAACCCCCTGCACTTATGATAGAGGCCATGAGAGAAACTTTGAACAGATCCAAGGCACACTTGCCTTATGGTATGGCCCTTACTAGAGTATTTAGGAGGTTTGGAGTTAGCTGTGAGGGGGAGGCTTCTACTAAGCTCTCTCATGTGGACACTTTCAACCAACACACCTGCACCGAATGGGATTTACAAAGACTGATGGTAGTTGGATCAAGGGCTCTGAAGAAGAGCTGAGGAAGAGCTGAGAAAGAGCTGAAGACAGATTGAAGATAGAGTAGAAGAAGAAGGTCCATCATCTCCTGTTCATGACTTCAGGGCAGCATCACCAGTTATCCAGTTCATTCCTGATACAGAGGCTGGCCCTTCAGAGTTTACTAGGATGCCCACACCAGTGTATCAGCCAGAGAGCAGAGCACCTCATTCAGAGTTCAGACTGGCTGACGATCAGATCGAGCATATATCACAGCGTGTGGCTTCTTTGTGTCTAGTCAGTGGAGTAGTACTCTTTTGCACCTGGAGACACCTCTTCTGATCAGACCATTACTCCCCACATCTCCACTGTATTTCAGATGATATCAGATCAGTCCATCCGGATCCAGCAGCTTGAGGACACAGTCTGGAGACTGACTGGCAGAGTTCTGACTTGCAGGGGCAAGTCCTTGCATTGGCCCATCCCAAGCCACAGGAGTCAACTATTGAGGTCACAGACCTCACTGCAGAGGCTGGCAGGCTCAGAGGAGCACTAGAAGGTGGATATGAATTACTGAGGAAAGAGATCCGAGGATCGAGTGAGCATGCAACCACTCAGTTCACTGCTCTACTTCAGTCTTTTTCAGAGCACTGAACGTACTTGATTCTATCAGACTCACCCTTTCTGTTCAGTCCTTAGCATCTCAGCGTACTCAGCCTCCCAGTTTATCTCGCTCTCCTGCTCGTGCCAGAGGCAGACGGGGTAGAGGACGCACTTCTGATCCATCAGCTTCTCATACCATATCTGATGACTCCGATCCATGACTTGTCTTGATCATTATTAGATCCTAGGTGTTAGTGTCTTGTTCTAGGATCTGTATTTTGGGGCCATGTATTGACAATTAGCTGGTTGATTATTATAATATGAACTATGTATTGAAACAATTATGATTTTAATGGAATCATCTTTTACTTATATTTCTACCTTTTGTAATGATATTGATCATATTTTGGTTATATATATTCTCCTTGTTGAAATATGTCTTCTCTTTGTTGTTGTTTGCTGTTAATAATTGCTGTATTAAGGGGGAGCAAAATCTGTGATTAACTCTAAAGGGGGAGAAATTAAAGAATGTTTCAGAAAAAGGAGAAGTTAACCATGTCTGATGATGTCAAAAAGGGGGAGAAATTAAACAAAAAGCAACTCATTAAAAGCAAAACCCTAAATTATGAGAAAAAGGGGGAGAAATTAAACAAAAAGCAACTCATCAAAAGCAAAACCTAAAAGCAAAACCCTAAATTATGAGAAATTTGGCATCAAACAGAAATTAAACAAAAAGCAATTCAATTATGAGCAATTAAAGAAAAAGCAACCCATCAAAAGCAAAACTACAAATTATGAGAAATTAATTGAAGAATTTAAAGAACAATATCAAAAGTACAATGCTAAGTACAATGCAATTATGTAACTTTTAAATTACTTCTTTACATATGCTCTGATTTACTTTAAAAATTTAAATATGCTCTGATATACTTTAAAATTCCAACTTACTCTGATACATCTTAAAATTTTTTTTAACTTGCTCTGATACATCATAAAATTTGTTCTGATACATTATAAAATTTTCTCTGATACATTGTAAAATTTTCTTGATACATTGTAAAATTGTTTTCTTGCTCCGATACATTGCAAAATTTATTTTTTTCTTGCTCTGATATATCTTAAACTCAAAATGAGCTAATACACTTTTAAAATCAACTCTTAAACATGCTTTGGCACACATAATTATTTTTTTTGTATCAAAAGCAATTAAAGCACATAATTAATTTTTGCTCTGATGCTAAAACTAAAATCAAATGAAAATAAGCAAATTTTCAAAATACAACTTGCTCTGATAACAAAAATAAGTTTTCTGCTCTAACACCAAAATCACATATTCCAATGAGCATATCTTCAAATCTTTAAGAAGATGGACAAACTATTTTTGTATATGATCATTTATATTACATGCCAAAAGAATCTTACTCTTTTCAAGAATATAAATGTATAATGCATTCTTTTGAAATTATTGATTCACATAAATGCTTTTGTTCAAATGTTTTGTCATCATCAAAAAGGGGGAGATTGTTGCTCCTAGATTGATTTTGATTATTACAAAGCAGATTGAAGGGATACAAATAATTTTAAATTGAAAAAATCCTTATGCTCTTCAGGGGCAAAATCATAATTTCACTAAAATCCTAATTTGATAGTATCATTTGGTAGAACAAATGATTAGTAATCTATTGGTGAAAATTTTATTGTGTTTGGACTTATATTTTTAAAGTTATGAAGGTTTGGAGTGCATGAGTCGACTCATGAGTCAACTCATGGCACTATGAGCTGATTGGCACGCAAAAATTCCCCTTGGCATGCTAGTTTTCTGGCTTGGCACGACCTGTGAGTCGACTCATGAGTCGACCCCCAGGCATGAGTCGACCTCATGAGTCGACCCCTGCTGATTTGAGCCAAGAATTTCCAGAAACTCATTCTCTGGTCTTTGCAACAGAAGTCGACTCATGAGTCGACTCCTGAAGCATGAGTCGACTCATGAGTCGACCCCTGCGACGGAAAATATCAGCAACGGCTATTTTTTTGCCCATTTTAATTGCCTTTTATGCTTCCTAAAATTGCTCTAACGGCTCTTTATCTGCCTAAATTATTTTCTCCTGTTTCTTATTACTATAAAATGCTTCAAATGGTGAAAGAAATTATAGAGCAAAAAGATAGATCAAATCTATATACAAAAGGATCCAAAATCTACACGAGAAAGCCTGAGATCAATGAAATACCCAAAAGAAAAGAGAGAGGATCCACAATATACAAGAGAGATTGTGAAAGAGAAAAGCAAGAGCATTCAAAGAGAGGATCTTTCAAGCCTATTGTTCAACCTTGATCAAGAGATCTTTCAAAGCCTTCAAGAAGTCTTCAATCAAAAATCATCCTCTTCTCAAGCATTCATTCAAGCGTTCATCCTCCTTGAGAAAATCTAAAAAAGATTTCTTCATTTGAGTAAAGTATTTTTATTGTTATATTCGCTCATTTAAGGAGCTGTTATTGTATTAATTTGTGCTCTAAATTTTCTCACTCTTTGTAAGTAATTATTCTTGTTTTTGGAGGATTTCCAAAACAAGGAAAGGTTGATCCGAACCTGAAATCGAAGTATTTTGGGTTGACTTGTACCCGAAAAACAAGTAGACTAGCTTGGGATAGCTAGTGTCGGAGTTTCCGACGTTTTGTATTCGGGTTGAATACAAGTATAGTGGATTAAAATTCCCAAGTAGGAACTTGGGGAGTGGATGTAGGTGCAAGGTTGGCACCGAATCACTATAAATCCTTGTGTTTGTGGTGTGCTTTATTGTTTCTCTTTATTTCTTTATTACATCCTTGCATTCCTGCCTTTGGTAATTAATATTGAATTAAAGTCTTTGTTTTGTTCATCATAAGTAATTAATTAAGCCTAAAATTTTTAGAAACCCAATTCACCCCCCCCTCTTGGGTTGCATAGCTGGGCAACATTCAGCATCAAAGCACAGTGAGTTGCTTGCAAGTCATCATGGTGATCTCAGATCAGAGGGATACTTATACCTATATCCCTTCGAAATAACTCTTGATAGCAGAGTGCTTCAGAGTTGGTCACGTTCAGTGAAATGTACTCCTACATTTCACCTACATGCCATACCAGTGTCTCCACGCTCCTTGATTAAGAGGAGAACTAACCTATATGGCACACAATGACTTACACTGGATATGTCTATCATTCTATTAATAGCATATCATTTGGTCGCGAACTCATTTAAGGACTAAATGATAAATCTTCCTTTATCGATTTAAAATAGTTTTAAGGACTTTTCATCATACCACAGAAGTTCGATATAAAAGATGTACAAGCTTATGATGAAAATTATCAAATAAATATTTTATTAATTAATTTATATATAATTACATCAATTAGCACAACCGTCAACAGGCAGACAATTGGCTTTGGGATACATTTTCTAACAACTTCCACTTGTACTAAAGCCAATCGTATAGTATCGTGTACCTATTTTCATTTTTGATCTTTGAACTCCTTTACCACAAGGGCTTTAGTGAATGAGTCGATCAGGTTCTTCTTTTCATCGATCGTCTGAATGTCGATGCCACCTTGATCCATGATCTCTCGAATAAGGTGGTAGCAACATAGAATATGCTTTGTCCGTTGATGTGCCTTCGACTCTTTGGCCTGAGCTATGGCTCCAGTACTGTCGCAGTAAAGCAAAATTGGACCATCAATGGAGGGTGCCACTCCTAGCTCGATGATGAACTTTTTCAGCCACATAGCTTTCTTTGCAGCATCAGATGCCGTGATGTATTCTGCCTCGCATACTGAATCGGCTACAGTATGCTGCTTGAAACTTTTCCAGCAAACAACCCCACCATTTAGGGTAAAGATATATCTCGACATATTTTTGCTATCATCACGATCTGACTGAAAATTGAAATCAGTATAACTCATGTGTTTTAAGTCAGATTCTCCATAAACGAGCCACTGGTCCTTAGTATTTCTCAAATACTTAAGGATGATTTTTGCAACCTTCCAATGGTTCTCATCCGGATCTGATTGGTATCTGCTCACTACTCCTAGTGAGTATGCCATATCCGATCTCGTACATATCATGACGTACACTATAGAATTCAGTGTCAAGGCATATGGGATTTTCCTCATACGCTCTCTCTTTCGAGGGGTTGTTGGACAATCCTTCTTCGAGAGAAATTTCATGGCCTATTGGAAGATAGCTTTTCTTGGAATCCTCCATGCTGAATCATTTCAGCATGGTATCTATATACGTTAATTGGGAGAGTCCGAGCAGCCTCTTAGATCTATCCCAATAGATCTTCATCCCTAGAATATAGGCTGTTTCTCCTAGATTCTTCATGGAGAATTATGACGATAGCCACACTTTTATTCTCTGTAATATAGGGACATCATTTTCGATTAAGAGAATATCATCCACATACAAAATAAGAAATATAATTACTGAACTATTAGCCTATTTATATATATAGGATTTTTTTCCATTTTAACGAAGCCATACATTCTGATCACCTTATCAAAATGTATGTTCCAACTCTAAGATGCTTTCTTTAATCCATAAATAGATCTCTGAAGCTTGCACACCTCAGACTCATCGTGGATATGAATCCTTCAGGTTGTATCATATACATCTCTTCGTTTAGCTCTTCATTTAGGAAAGCTATCTTCACATTCATTTGCCAGACTTCATAGTCCAGGTATGCCGCTATCGCAAGCATGATCTGAATGGACTTGAGCATTGCTACAGAAGAAATATCTCGTCATAGTCAATACCATAATGTTGATGATACCCTTTGACAACCAGACGAGCTTTATAGGTCTTCAACTTTCTGTCTGCACTCCTTTTCTTTTTGAAGATCCACTTACACCCTATGGGTTTTAGCCCTTCAAGTGGATCAACCAATATCCACATATTGTTGATCTTCATTTACTTTATTTCGGATTTTATGACTTCTATCCATTTTTCAGAGTTGAACCTTTGCATTGCATCCATATAGGTGACTGGATCCTCGTTGTTCTCATCGAGCTCAACAGGATCTCCATCCCAGATCAAGAAACCTAAGTATCTATCTGGCTGATGCGGTACTCTATTGGATTGCCTTAAGGATGTTTGTATATTGGGCTCTGTGTTTGATCCTATCAAATTCAATCACTGGTGTCGGTTCTTTTACCTATCGAACTTCATCAAGCTCAACTTTAAAGGCACTTATTCCTTCACTAAGGAACTCCTTTTCTAAAAAATATGTCTTACTGCTGATAAATATCTTTTATTCAGCAGGAAGGTAAAAGTAATATCTCCTTATTTTCTTGAGGTACCCTACAAAATTATACTTATCGGACCTAGGTCCGAGCTTGTCAGTTTGTAATCATTTGACATAAGCTGAATACCCCTTGAAAGGAATATGCCCTATAAGCCAATCAAAATGTATAAATTGAAGGATATTCTTTTTGTCTCCTGACAACTCATGTACTAATATTTTAAATAAATAAAGCATTTAGTTCATCATATGATGCATCTTATTTTTTTTTTATGATGAACCCATAAATTAGAGCTATGGTTTTAGGGTTATGATGCATCATACCAGTGAGATCTAAAATCTTACAATCCTAATTTTAAAATATTCTAGTCGATGGAACATTGAGTAGGGGATCAATTTTCGGTAAGATTGGTACATCCTGTGTATACTCGGTTAAGAGGGTAATTGATCTCACAATTACTTGTGTATGACACTAATATAAGGATATAAGTGTTCATTAGAGAATGAATTCACTGAATTGATCTAATTAAAGAACATCTGATGGAGTCTTATCTACATGTCAACAGATTTTTCTCATAGTGGGAATTGTACATGTAAATCTTTTGACCTGAGACTGCCATGGAACCTTATAAGCATGAATCCATATTTTGGATCATACTCATTCATGATTTAATCATGTACGGGGTGTTCTGGATATGATGGATTGCTTATGAAGGTTGTGAGTAGGTCAATATGAAACGATCACTCCTAGTAAGAGAGATCGCATCCTATCTGCTTCAATCAAATAATGATTCAGGAAGAATTTGATCAGAGCATTATAAAAAATTAGAAATGATTTTAATATTTCATAAATCAATCATTATTATTTGATCGAAAGAAATGTGAATATAAAATTGGGTTTGACATTTTTCCATACCCAAACTTATATTCGGGATGCAGGATGATCGTAAGATCAAGTTGCACGATAATTTCCACTGAAGGGTATTTTTGATATTTTCATCAAAATTCTATATCTTCCAAGTAGACATGATACGTTGCTAGACGTCAATCATGTCTTGTGAGTTTGATCAAATTAAAGAGTTTAATTCGATCATTAATTAAAAGCTGTTCTGATTGATCAAAACGGTTCAGCTTGATTTGACCTAAATCGGCTAGATTGTGTTCTAACCAAATTAGTTTAAATTGTACCTAGACTCACTGCTGGCTAGATATGGAACCCAATGGGTCACACACAAAGGAATTGATCATGGGTTTAATTTGATTAAACCATGTTTGCAAGTTGAACATGCTAGCACATGTTGCAAACCCTAGCATTTAGATTCGAATCGAATTCGAATCGGGTTCCGATTTGGGCTAATTTAGAACCAATTTAAGCCAAATTGGGTTTGGTCTTGAAATGGGTTAAAGTGTTTTAATTGGGCTTGCTGTTGGGTGCCAAAAATCAGGAACCACATGCCTAAGAGTCTCTCTCTTGGCATGTGGATTTAAATCCATGCGCATGAGCCACATGGCGCATGGATAGAGTTGGCGCCACCTTAAATTTGGTCTTATCTATTTTTTCTCCATAGTTTTTATTCTATGAATGATTTTTAGATATCTTAGGAGGACCTAAGAGTCCTTCTAAGTATTAAACTCCTCGTAGAAAAATTAGGAGAAGTGGTAAGAATTTAAATCCATGCGCATGTGTCACATGGCGCATGGATGGGAGATGACGCCCCTTAACTTGGTCTTTCCTATTTTTCTCCGTGACTTTTATTATATGAATATTTTTCAGATGTCTTAGGAGGTGCCTAAGAGTCCTTCTGAGTATTAAACTCATCGTAAAAAAATTAAGAGAAGAGATAAGGATTAAATCCATGCGCCACCCCTTGGAAGCGCCCCTTTGAAATTTCAAATGGGGAGATAAGTTTTAACTTATCCACGCCCCTTAATCTCTTGCGCCCTTCCGCAAGTTGGCACCCTCTATCTTGGCCATTGGATGGGCTTCCTTCCAGATCCAAAGGCATGGGTTGATGTGCCAATAAGAGAAGCTTTGTGACTTCTCATGTGAACACCGTAAGTTAAGATCGAAGAGTCCTTCTGAAATAAGGTGCCTCTTCAACCCAACTTTGATGTACACATGGCATTTTATAATTTATGGGGTGTGAGAAATAGAAAGGAGGCATGAGATAAAGTGTGAGAGGGTGTGAGATGTTTTGGTTTGCACCCCTACGTGCAATATAAATGGGTGAACGCCGAGGAGTCTTTGTGATTCAGAATTCTTCCTTCTTTCTTACAAGAGGCTTTTATTGTCCAATTTTCTTTATTCTTTCTCTCTAGCCTAGATAAGGTCCTGATAAAGGAAAGAAGTCTTCCAAAAGGGCTTAGAGAATTGAATAAAAATTAAGGAGACAAGGAGCAAGAAAGGAAGGCAAGAAAAAGGTCCAACAGTGTGACACAAAGCCAAGAAAGGAGGTTCTGCCCAAATTGCATTTAAATTTGATAAATCAATTTAATTGTAGATAATATTTAAATAGGTGCTAGTGGGTTGGTCGAGTCCCCGTGTGGATCAAAGTTGGAGGGTGAACACGTGGGCACTGGTGGAAACCCATACGGATGCTGCCGGCATCTTAGCACAAATTAGGGTCTAGCGATAAGAGGTATGTTTCTATATCTTTTATTTGATATTAATGCATATTATATGGTTTAATTTTTGATAATATGATCTTGGAGTTAGGTTTTGGTTTTTTATGATTTCATAATAATTGCTTTGAAATCCATGCTTCCGCCATTGTCACAAAACCTTTCAGTGGTATCAGAGCAACCTTGTTAGAATTAAATCATATGATGATATGTTAATGATTTAATGGCAATATTATAAATATGATATGATCATTATATATTTTTAATATGATATTAATATGATGAGATCATATTCATTATTTCATAATTAAATTATGATGAATATAATTATGGAATGTTGCTCTGTCATATTGAATTGTGTTCACTATGATGCTATATGATGAGATCATATTCATTATTTCATAATTAAATTATGATGTATATAATTATGGAATTTGCTCTGTCATATTGAATTGTGTTCACTATGATGCTAATTTCTTTTATTCATGTATTTATTATGATATAGAAATTAAATATGCATTGAGACCTGAAAAGCCCTCTGTAAAATGATATTAAGTTGTAGTATAATTAACCAATAGCAGAACCAGTCTATGATGTCTAATTGATCAATCGTGTCTAGGAAAGTGGTTCATGATTGATAAAGAGAACGTGGTTTCTAATTGGTTCCGTTGTCTGACCTGACCAAATTTATTGGTGTCTAAGAAAAGCAACGGGGGGACCCCCACCTCTCTCCCACTTAACTGGCTGATTAAATTAATTTAATTCTTGGCTGGGATGCTCGGTGTTATATTCACTACATTATGGCCTTCCTTCATGCTAGGACATTATTATGTCACGAACCATATTAGGTTTGTTGTGTAACCATAAGACCAATTATGAAAACTGACATAATATTGTTCTGACGCATCGAGATGCTTACAGCAATTTTATGAGTATAATGCTTTGTTGTGCAACCACAAAAGTATTTATATTCTATTTTGACTGTATTAAAATGAAGGGTCCTACTTAACTAAAATATTATGGTTTGTTGTGTAAACACAAGGCTATTAATATTTTAGAGGCCAGGGTTTTTATTGAGAATTGCATGAGATAAAATTGGAAAGAGTTTCCTACCTTTAAACTTATAAAAGGTTTGTTGTGCAACCACAAGATCTTTTATAAGGAATTAGGTCTCGATCCCACTAAGAAAATCAATCAGGTTTTCTCGAACATCATACTAGAGGGTTATGATGTCTGATAAAATAGTGGGAGACATAATAAAATTAAAGTCTAATTTAATTGTGTATATCATCTTGAGTTGTTCGCTTATGTAATGTTCTTTATTATGTAGATTAATGCTTCTTCACTTTCACTTCGCTCATTTTGGATACAAATAAATTGACTGTACCAACTATGTGGACTGTTGAGAAATCTTAAAATAGTACTTAGTCAAGAGAAGCTTTCTTACATCCTCGATACCCCTGACATTGAGCCAGTTGGGGAGGATGCCACAGAGGAAGAAAAAGCCACATATAGGATGTGGAAAATGATTCTTTAACTGTCAAGTGTATCATACTTGCCTCTATGACAAATGAGTTACAGAGGCAGCATGATAGCATGGAACTCATTCCATATTGCTCAATTTAAAAGAGCTTTATGGAGAACAGAGTAGGACTGCTAGATATGAGATATCTAAGCAGTTATTCCATGCCAGAATGGCAGAGGGGTCATCCGTACATAACCATATTTTGATGGTTATTGACTTGATCACTCGATTAGGTCAATTAGTTTTGTTATGGATGGGAGTTGAGTCAGGATCTAATTCTGCAATCACTTTCAGAATCATTTTCTCAGTTTGTCATGAACTATCACATGAATAAACTGAATTCTTCCTTCCTGAGCTGTTAAATATGCTCAAGACAGCAGAAAGCCATATCAAGAAGGATAAGGCTCCTCTTCTTCTTGTGGATGGGATCTCCAAGAAGAAGGCAGGCAAAAAAGGTTCTAAAAGGAGGCTGAACCCTAAAGGTGGTATAAATAAGAGAAAGAAGGAAAGAAGACCTCCGGACAGTCGACCTGCTTTCACTGCGGCAAGGCAGGTCATTGGAAAAGGAATTGCAAGGCTTATCTTGCAACAGTGAAGACTGGTGCAAATAATGCACCAAAAGGTATGTATGAGATACATATAATATTATCATTGAATTCTTCCATTTCAAACTCTTAGGTATTGGATACTGCCTGTGGTTTTCATATCTGCAAATCATTGCAGGGGCTGCAGAAAATTAGAAGTTTGAGGAAGGGAGACTTCGAGCTCTATGGTGCTGGAGGAGATTCTATCCAAGCAGAAGCTGTAGGGACATATATCTTGAAGTTTCCTTCTGGAAAGATCTTAGAGCTAACAAATTGTTATTACATGCCTAAGATCATTAGAAATATTGTATCTGTACCCTTGTTGACAAAATAAGGATATCAAATATCTGTAACGAGCAATGGTTGCTCGATTAATTTTTCTAATGAAATAATTTGTCATGGCATTTTTGATAATGGTTTGTTGACTCTATGCTTGAATGATAATATTTTTCATGTTGATGAAAATAGTAAACATAAGAGAGATAATGTAAATAATACTTTACTTTGGCATTGTCGACTTGGTCATATTAGTGAGACTAGGATTAACTAGTTGTACAAAGAAAAGTTCTTTGATTCTTATGATTGTGAATTATTAGGAACTTGTGAATTATGTCTCATGGGTAAAATGACCAAGACTTCATTTAGTGGACATGGAGATAGGACAAACGAGTTGTTAGGACTTGTACATACAGATGTATGTGGCCCTATGACAACCCAGGCCAGAGGTGGATACTCTTATTTTATTACATTTATAGATGATTTATTTAGATTTGGATATGTTATCTTATGAAACATAAATTCGAAGCTTTTGATAAATTCAAAGAGTATCAAAATATGGTCGAAAAATAAATGAAAAAAGTATAAAAATCCTTCGATCTGATCGAGGAGGAGAATACTTATCCAATAAATTTTTAGACCATCTTAAAGTAAAGAGAATTATCTCTGAATGGAACCTCTTATATACCACAATTAAATGGTGTAGCCGAAAGGAGGAACCGTACCTTATTAGATATGGTACGATCCATGATTGCTTCACTGAATTGCCTATTTCTTCTGGGGTCATGCTTTAGAGACCGCAATAATTATCTTGAATAGAGTACCTTCTAAATCTGTATCTAGTACTCCATATGAAATATGGAGAGGTAAGAAGTCCAATCTTAAATATTTTAAGATATGGGGATGTTCAGCATATGTCAAAAGAAATTTTGGACATAAACTAGATACTAGAGCAGATAAATGTTTGTTTGTAGGATATTCTAAGGATAGTATAGGATATCTATTCTACCACCCTACTGAACAAAAGGTATTTGTAAGTAGGCATGCCACTTTCATGGAGAAAGAATTTATCCTAGAAAGAGGCAGTGGGAGAAATATTGAAATTAATGAAGTTCAACAAAAATAAATAGATATTTCTCAACAAATATTCACATAAATAAGGAAGAACTAGAACACATAACTTCTATCCGTAGATCAGATAGGGTACGATATGTACCTATAAGATATGGGTTCATTATTGAGAATAATGAAGCTCAAGTCATTGAGAATGATGAACCTTTGACCTATACGGAAGCGTCATGAGTAAGGACTCAGACAAATGGCAGGATGCCATGAAATCGAGATGGACTCCATGTACACCAACAAAGTATGGACTTTGGTTGATGCACCAGAAGGGGTAAACCCTATTGGGTGCAAATGGGTCTATAAGAAAAAGATTGGAGCAGATGGTCAAACAGAAACCTATAAAGCTAGATTGGTAGCTAAAGGTTTCAGGCAAAAACAGGGTATTGATTATGATGAAACTTTTTCACCTGTTGCCATGCTCAAATCTATTCGGATAATGCTTGCAATAGCAGCATACTATGATTATAAAATATGCAAATGGATGTGAAGACCGCCTTCCTGAATGGTTTTCTAGAAGAGGAGGTCTACATGTCACAGCCAGAGGGTTTTATCTCAAATGACAGACCAAATCTAGTATGTAGGCTTAAGAAATCCATTTATGGATTAAAGCAAGCCTCAAGGAGTTGGAACATCCACTTTGATGTAACAGTCAAAGAGTTTGGTTTCATCAAGAATGTGGATGAACCTTGTGTGTATAAGAAGACTAGTGAGAGTGCCTAGTTTTCTTGGTTCTGTATGTAGATGACATACTCCTTATTGGGAATGATATCCCAATGTTACAAATAGTCAAATTATGGTATCAAATAAGTTTTTCATGAAAGACTTGGGGGAAGCATCCTATATACTTGGTATAAAGATCTATAGAGATAGATCTAAAAGAATGCTAGGTTTATCCCAGTCTAGGTACATTGACTTAAACTGAAAAGATTCAGTATGAATGAGAGTAAAAGAGGTTATTTACCCATGAGTCAAGGCATACATCTCTCTAAGAAGATGTCTCTAAGACAACTGAAGAGAGAAATAGAATGAGTTCTGTTCCTTATGCTTTGGCAGTAGGATCAATAATGTATCTATGTTATGTACCAGGCCTGAGTAG